>NC_082684.1:81556783-81896383 GCF_949987515.2 Delphinus delphis
GCAGAAGAGCTGACCCGCGCGCTGAGCCTTTAATTGGGTTTTTAATTTTCCAGGCCATCTGACAATATCAAACATGATCCCAGTGCTTGAAATGTTGATTGGAGGCTAAGAAGGATGTACTACAACATGGCATTATGGAGAGAAAGAGGGAAGCATGCAGGTAGAGGGGAAGATACAGAGAGCCAAATCATCTGCCTTGTGATTTTTGTTGGTTTTAGAGAATATTTCCAAACAGTTTAGCATTTCATTTTAAATGAGGAACATCTGATTATTTTGTAGTTATGGTGAAGATGTTTGAAAATATTTCTAAATCATACATCTCAAGCTACTTAGCTAAACGGATCTACTCAAGTGAGTCAGAATTGGGAAAAAAAAAAGCATTTTGCCATTTAGCATGTTTTCTCAGGCAAACCTACCGAAAGTAAAAAAATGGTTGTAGAGGAAATATTTAATTACTTTGCTATCATTTGGATGTTTGTTTTGAAAAGCACCTGAACCGCAATGCTTCTTTTCCCATTATGAAGTTCTCATTTTTATAAAAATGTATAATGTTAAAATGATCATTTTATTCAATGTCAAGTAGATGCTCATTTATAGCTATCCAAACGCTTGGAAAAGAGAAGCATAAGATTTATTCTGGCTTTGGACAGCTTATTCAGTAAACATTTTTTTATTTGCTCATTTGTGAGGATAAGGTGAAGAATAAAATCTAATTTATTATTTTATTGGAAGTCAGTATCAGAGTGATGCAGGTCTGTGGATTTAAGAAATCTGTAAATCTCTTTAATAAAGGCCTGGGGAATTATTAGTAAGAACAAATGTAAAGTGCCTGACAGTTACATTTCTAAAAGAAAAACACAATAATCTCATTAAAGAAATTACTGACAGCAGCTCACAGATGTTAATGGTTGAAGTAACAAAGGACATACAATATCAGAAAGTAGATTACCTTTTTCCTCTTTCAGAATTTTGCTATCGATCTAACTTATTGGGCATATCAAAATAAAAGGTTGCAGTGTTTCACTCAGCAATCCTCTTTTTCAGTAGTACTAAGCAATTTAGAATAAAATATATTTTAATATAATGAATAGTTATAATTTAAACACAAAGAATTGTGAAACCCATTAGAGGAAGAAGGTTAGATAAAAATGATACTGAATTCTGCAACATAAGAACTATAAGGAAGACTGCATTGAAGCAACCAAATAATAAAATAGTAGTTACATCCTGGGATATACATATATATATATATTTATATAACATTATATATTTGTAAAAAATATTTTGAATCTTGAAGGCTATACAGGAAATTATTTAGATATATGTAGTAACTTCATAGTCTTAGGAATTAGAATTTTATTTATTTTTTTCTTTATCACACTTTCTCTTATCATCCTTAACAAGGAATGAGCGAATTATTCACCTAAATGAAAGTCCAAGAACAGTCCAATAAACAAGGAAGTGGGTTTTGCTTTAAAGGAAAAAAGGCAGTTGTAAAATATTAGCTACATTATCTTCCTAATAATATTAGATACTAACAGAGCAGGTGATTGGGTTCAGTTTAGGTCTATCTAGTGCTTTTTTGAGATACTTTGCTCCATATGCCAAATTATGCTATGTATCCTGTTGTATTACATCATACTGAATATTACCCACTTGGATCAAAATTAAGAAAGACGGTTTGTACACTTAATTCTTTAATCTTTCATCTGAGCCTCTTAAATGTTTCAGTGTTCTGAAAGCTGCACAGTTCTCTAAGATGTAGTAAATATTCAATTATGTCCATTTTGTACTTGAAAAAATGAAGGCACTTAGAGACTACTGATTAGAATAATGTTTTCAAATATGTTAACGTAGCTAAGGAATCTTAAATCCTGGGCTGAGATTCACTGGGCACACTGCCTAACAAAGACCTCAGGAGTGAGAATCTGAATCCCAGCACAGTATGGGAATTTAGTCAAGCCTCACATTAGCACTCTTTCTTCATTTCCCTACATCAAAATTTGAGGAGAAATGGCTTAAATTTTAGGTGCAACTTCTTTGATGGGAGGAAAATATATGGAAACTTAGGAATGCCTCTCCTGGTTTAGGAAGAGATATCTTATGCCTTAATATTAAAATGACTTAAAATATATAATATGCAGATAAAAATAATACTCCACATCACAAGTTGAGAGGTATTTAAGATAGTGGTCAAACCACATAGTAAATTTTGCCTAGGATCCTTACTTGCCAAAGTAAAAGTTTACTTAAAAGTCTATATGATTTATATACTAAAATCCATCATGTAACTTGGAAAACAAGATTTTAATTTTTAATATTTTTATCTATATTCTAAAAAGTAAAGTCTTTAGTTATTTCACCTTTGGGTTGTGAGTTGCTGGGACAATAAGAGAGAGGCTGAAAAGGAAAGTAAGAAGAAACACTTTTCTAAAGAACCAAGTCAGAAAAAGGGAAAGGGAGGTGGAATTCTTTCTATTTAAGGCATATGAAGTCATTTGGATAGCTTGTACAGTGTATTTGTGTAACAAAACATTTTTATATAGATCTTGTTCCTAATTTTAAAATACCTTTAATGTACCAAAGTTTCTTGCAAGGAGCCAAAATGAATTGGGTAGGCACTGATACATTGAATTGGCTTAAGGGTTTGTAAGGTTATTTTGGGGGGATCTGGGTCAGAAGAACCCAGTAGGGTCCAACAAGAATCATTCTGCATGTAGCAGAAACTACCTCATAAACATAATTAAAATACCCGTGTAACCATTCTTACTCCTGGCAACATACAAATGAAAACATGGAGATGGCTCAGACTTTCCCCAGAATCCTCTGGTTGGATTAGGAAGGGGAAAAGATATAGCAGGACATACACAACAGTTTGTCCATGTGTCTAGAAGAGAAGAGGTAACATTTACAGGGCACCAACTCTGTGCTTCTAGGGATGTTTCCTCACTTGAATATTTTAAAAAATAGACTTTAATTTTGAGAACAGTTTTAGGTTCATAGAAAAACTGAAAAATAGTACATACAGAGAGTTCGCGTATATCTTGAACCCAGTTTCTCCGATTATTAACATCTATATTAGTATGGTACCTTTGTCACAATTACTGAACCAATACTGATCCATAGTTATTAACTGAACTCCCTCCTTTATTTAGATTTCCTTAGTTCCTATCCGATGCTTATTTTCTGTTCCAGAATCCCATCCAGGATATCACATTACATTTGCTTGTCATTTTTCCTTAGGCTTCTCTTGGCTATGACAGCTTCTCAGTCTTTCCTTGTTTTTTGATGACCTTGACAGTTTTGAGGAATATACAGGTCAGGTATTTTGTAGAATGCCCCTCTATGAAAATTTTTCTGATGTTTTTCTGATGATTAGACTGGAGTGCCTCATTGATTGTAATCTCAGTCCTTTACGTTTGATATTTTACAAATGAGGAAACTGAAGTGAATAGAGTTAAATTAAGCACAGCTCCACGGCAGTAAGAGACCTGTGTGATGCCCATGGCTCTGTGTGTTCAGCTGCACTATATTGTTTTTGCAGCTATTATAATCTTATGTTTAAAATATGCCCTATATTTGTTTATTTCACTTATTTGTATAGGGCTTAATTTGTTTTCCCATATGAGAGGGGTCTAATCATCTATTTTGCCAAGGAAAAATGAACAAACAGGTAAATAAAAGCATACAGAAGTATTTAATCAGTTTGGATGTTTAAATAAAGAAAATAGCTGGGTTTATGGTTCTTTGGATGTTCAAATAGCATTCTTCAGCAGACTCCACTACGCTTTTTTAGGGTCAAGTTAAGATAGGTAAAACTATTTAACCATTTCCTCTTCTTCTGCACTCAATTCAAGGGTAGACAAAGCCTCAGGGTAGACCTTTATAGATAAATGCTCTTTCAGGAACCAGGTTTCTCCCTTAAGCATCACAATGAACTTAGGTGGTCAAAGGGACGACTTCTAGGAGGTTAAAACAAACCAACCAACCCATGTGTATGGTGGTGGGAAGGTTTGCTTCATTTGCGGTACTACCTCTGCTACTTCTCCTGCCCCTGTCCTCAATATCTAGTGACATAACTATTCATTAGAGTTATGAATGGAGATAAAAGATGAATTAAATTTGTCCTCTAAGAGACCTCTTTTAGGTCACTGCTTCTGTGTAGATGCAGTGCTGGGGAAATGACTTGCCCAGGGAAGCACAATTGGTAACGACCTATGACAATAGAGCTGTTTGCATGGCTTAGCTTAGGAAATTTTAAAATTTGCAGATACCAGGTTCCACTCTAGGCTAATTCAATAAGAGTCCCTAGAGTATGACCTTGACATCAGTATTTCTAGACTGAGAACTACTAACCTATATCCATTAGAAAAAATGCCAAGTTATACATTTTGCCAAAAGTCTTTTATCAATGCACATTTAACTAATTAAGGACATGCCAGTTTCTATGTATACAAAAATGAAAAACAAAAAAGTTTTCAAGGAGCGAATAGTCTAACAGTATCCCTAGTAGGGATAGGGGATGAAGCAGTAATCAAACTACAATGTAATAGGGGCAATAATCACGACAGCTATGAGACGCCAAGGGAGTGCCCTTTAGTGAGTGCTCTGCAAAGCATCAGGAAAGCAAATAGCCAGTTGAACTGGTGGTACCATCTTGCTGTAAAATATAGGGAAAATTACATGACCTCTTTGAGTTTGGTTTAAAAAAAAAAAAAAGGTTAGACTACACTACAGCTAAGGTTCTTTGTAGGAAAATGCTATTGTGTGCTAACTGTTTAGCAACATCTTTTGGAGCATGTCTAGAGCACATCACACATAGTTAAAATTTCAAGTTGGCCAAAGTTTGGTACCTATGTAAGTAACCAACCTTCCTTATAAGTGAAACATTTCATACACACAGATGCACACAAATTGGTCATTTTTCCCAGTAACTATTACTGCATAACCAACCACCCCAAACCTTAGTGGATGAAAACAGCAATATTTATTTTGATCCCAAAGCTGTAATTTGGGCAGGGATTCATGGAAATATCTTGTCTCTGCTCCATTAATTATCATCTAGGAATCACCTAGTGCTTTCATTCATATGTCTGGTGGTTGATGCAGGGGATTAAACAGCTGAGAAGCTAGAACAGTCTGGGGCTCCTTGGGCATCTTCTATCTCTAGGTGATCTTTCCACATGGTCTGCAGCATGGAGACCCAGGGCTGGACGTAGGTGTGTGTCCTAACAGAGCCAGGGTAGTCACACCACTTTTCCCTATCCAGTCTTGGAAATCATACAGTGTTATTTCCTCCATGTTCTGTTGCTAGAAGTGAGTCACTAGACCAACCTCCATTCAAGGGGAGAGGAATTAAACTCTCCTTTTTTATGGGAGGAGTGAAAATATTTGTAGACCACCATGATCACCAAACAGCAGAACTTTCTACATGATAACATTTTGTTTTGAACACAGAGCTTCTTTCGATCGTTTAGTTTTATATTATCAACCTTTTATAGTAGATGCAGAAGTTGGCCAATACATAATTAATATTAAGGGCTATTCAAAGAAAGAATAGCTGTTTCCCTATGATAGTAATTCCTGAAAAAGTTAAAAGCCAGTGAAGCATGCTAATAATATTTACACAGTATCTATTTTTATGCATTACTATGTAGATACTAACACACATCATATCTTTAACTCATTTAATCCTTTCAACAAGTCTATAAGGTAGGTATTTATGTTATTTCCATAATAGAGGCTCATATAGGTGAAGGAAATTTCCCAAGTTCAAAAAGCTATCAATGGTAAGACCAGGGATTTTCACCAATAAGTTCTCACTCGTGAACCAAGGTCTTAACAGTCATACTAACTAGAAGGATTGCAGTTGTCTAGATATTCTGGATAATGAACTTGCTCACAATATTTATAAAACTTCTTCCGTCCAAAGGGTATGGAGTTTGAAACAAACTTATCTTAACTCGTTTTCCCTCATTCGTATTTTGTACTGTGACCCAATATTCTCATTTGCAAATTTAAGAGCGTGCATAAACTAATCGAGTAAAATTTATACTCAACCTTGACTTTCTAGCTTAGAAATCATTACTACGTCAATAGAGCTCTCTCTAAAGGCCCAATAAACTTAGATCGTGGATTCCCTGTATCTTCTGACAGGGCTACACCAAAGCACCTTGTTGTCCACTCTGTCCTTTGAGGGGACAACAAGAAATCTATATCGAACACATGAAACTTGGTTTGAAATGAGTATGTTCCCCTTTAAATACATTCTTTTGTCTTCTCTGCATGGTGCTTTGTCAAAAATGTCTGAATCATTTCACATCTCATTTTTGCATATCCTTATTTGTCTGATGAAAGTAGATGTGATGTAAGCACTGAAGAGAGAAAAACCTTCCAGGAAACACACGTCGCATACTCCACCCTCCCCGCAACATAACACTGATCATGTTAGCAACAAAATGCCTTTCCATTCAGGACTGTGGCTGCAATCTCCATCCAGGGCAGGGAATTGGGTGTTTCCAGAGAATCCTCCTGTGAGGCAGAGGCAGAGGCAGCAGCAGTGCTGTGTGCTCAGCTGCCTAATTAGGTCATGGGACAGCCCACGAAAAGAAATAAGGTGTCAGGTGAGATGGAGATCAGGTAATCACTCTGGAGCAAGGGACAAGGGAGGCAGAGGAGAGTTGAATAAAGGGGACAACAAGGTTGGGGTGGCGGTGGTGGGTGGAGAAAGAGTCCTAGAAATGAAAACCATTTGAATAATCAAACACATAAGAACGCACATCTTCTTTCTATTGCTTTGCATATAGCTGGATGCCTATCTACATTTAAAATTGTAACTCAGAAATATATTCTGGCCCAAACTATATCTTTGCTGTGTCATTTTAGAGACTGGGAAACCAGGGGGTTAGATAGCTTCTGTACTTACTATGTCCCTGTATCCTAGAATCAAATAATCTATGATTATTAACGATGAAGATGCTCAATATATTCATTCAGTCAACTATAGGGTCCTTAAAATATTAAGGTTCTAGGGACATGAAGATGATTGCAATTTAGCTTTTGGCTTCTAGGCAAGACAGACACATATATAAATGTTAGTACAGTGTGATTAATGCTGTAATAGATGCACATGCAATAAAAGATGGGGTAGTTTAGCTGCACACTGGGGCTGTTGGAGAAGGTTCTTCAGAGTGAACTTGGTTGTGGATGGAGGATAAAGCAAGTGTTCTCCAGGAGAAAAGGGTTCCATGGTAGAGAGATCAGTTTTGAATGGCACACAGAACTGAGTACATTAGGGTGTGGTGTGTAGTTTGGGGAATCTGAGAAGGGTATGTGGCATGGGAAATAGGCTGTTAGGAATGTCCAAGCTGAGAAGAACCTTGAACTCCATGTTTGTTTGTTTTTTTTAACATCTTTATTGGAGTATAATTGCTTTACAATGGAGTGTTAGTTTCTGCTCTGTAACAAAGTGAATCAGCTATTGAACCCCATATTTTAAAGTATTAATTTAGCATCACATTTACTAACTCTAATTGCTTATAATAACCCAGGAGAAACCTTGCATAAATCTAAAACATCTTTTCATGCCTCAGTTTCCTCATCTGCAAAATAGGGATAATTATTTTGATTTTCATTCCTACTGCCAATACCCAGTTCATAATTTCATTACTGCTTGTCTATACTATTACAGTAATTTTCATACTGCCTTCCCTGACTGTCTCTCCTTCTTAAAGCACATTCTTGTGCCATTACTGGATTAAAGACAAAAACACAACAAAGAATAATAAAAAAAAAATACATTATCATCTATCATCAAAGCTCCCCATTCCCAAAGAATAAATTTCAAACTTTCTGAAAAGTCAGTTAAGACTTTCCAACAACTGATTCCAGTCTGATTTCATTTTCTATCCCAATACATCCTATACTCTTGGTTTCTTGGACTGTGTGACCTACTGCATTCTTTTGTTTGATATGGTCCCTCCACTGCGTTACTCTCCTCTCTGCCAACATCTTCTTGTTTAGTTTTCAAGACCCAGCAAAATGTTGCTTATAATAGTCAGAAACAGTATCTTCATCTTCTGAGTTCTTGTTTTTGTTTTTTGCAGTACGCGGGCCTCTCACTGTTGTGGCCTCTCCCGTTGTGGAGCACAGGCTCTGGACGCACAGGCTCAGCAGCCATGGCTCTCGGGCCCAGCCGCTCCGCGGCATGTGGGATCTTCCCGGACCAGGGCACGAACCCATGTCCCCTGCATCAGCAGGTGGACTCTCAACCACTGCGCCACCAGGGAAGCCCATCTTCTGAGTTCTTAAACAGCCATTGTGTGATCAAAAGAACTACCATATGACCCAGCAATCCCACTACTGGGCATATACCCTGAGAAAACCAATATTCAAAAAGAGTCATGTACCACAATGTTCACTGCAGCACTATTTACAATAGCCAGGACATGGAAGCAACCTAAGTGTCCATCAACAGATGAATCGATAAAGTTGTGGAACATATATATGAAGGAATATTACTCAGCCATAAAAAGAAACGAAATTGAGTTATTTGTAGTGAGGTGGATGGACCTAGAGTCTGTCATACAGAGTGAAGTAAGTCAGAAAGAGAAAAACAAATACCATATGCTAACACATATATATATGGAATCTAAAAAAAAAAATGGTTCTGATGAACCTAGGGGCAGGACAGGAATAGAGACATAGATGTAGAGAGTGGACTTGAGGACATAGGGAGGGGGAAGGGTAAGCTGGGACGAAGTGAGAGAGTAGCATTGACAAATATACACTACCAAAAGTAAAACAGATAGCTAGTGGGAAGCAGCTGCATGGCACAGGGAGATCAGCTTGGCGCTTTGTGACCACCTAGAGGGGTAGGATAGAGAGGGTGGGAGGGAGATGCAAAAGGTAGGGGATATGGGGATATATGTATGCATATAGCTGATTACTATGTTATACAGCAGAAACTAACACAACACTGTAAAGCAATTATACTCCAATAAAGATGTTAAAAAAAAAAAAAGACCTTGGCTGGAACCCTCTTTCTGCTATTACCATTTGTGACATTTTAGCAAGACACTAACTTCTCTCAGTCCCAGTTTTTTTTCACCATAAAATAGGTAAAATACGGGTAATAATACCTACTTCACAGGGTAGTTGCATGATTTATTATGAGATAACACAGAAGAAAAAACTTTTATAAAGTTTGCAAGCATATGTTAATGCGAGCAACAGTATGGGGTTTCCAAAAGTAGAATAAGAAGTAAAAACAACAGCTACAAGCAGGGGTTAAGTCCCCCAAAGGTCATGTACCCCATGCTTGGTTATAGAAATGTCCCCAAATTTAACTACAATGAGTGTATCTATAGAATTGGAGTAACATTAATAATATCTACATCATGGAGTTATGAAATGTTTCAACAAGATAACAAATGTGAAAGCATAATATTATGACTAGACAAATATTATTTATTATTTGTTTAAGTCACCATGACCATTCTCTATCCTAAACAGAATTATTTATGTGTACTTCTTGTAACACACGTGAAACTGTTAGAAACTTGAGGGTGAGCTGAGGTTTTAATCATATTTATTCTCCCATGGAATAAATAAGTGAAGCTTATAAGATCAGTGTATTTCTTATCAAAGCCACACAGCACATGTTTGGCAGGAGAGCAGTCTGTGCTTAGGCAAGGCTGCAGTCTGTAATCACAGCATCCTTCTCTGCCTGGGCATTGTTACCTGGATGGTAGTGTGGGTGAAAGACTAGCTTATCTCTTACATATATTTTAGTCTCGAACATCTGAATCATTAGGGGAAAATTCCTTTGCCCTTACTCATCTCTATCCATACAGTTCTTCCTCTGATTTTTATAATCACAATTTCCCACGTTGCTATAGTTGCAGCCCTCATCTTCACGCAATGTTCCTATCTAACCCTGCAATGTACCAGTATTTCCTTTTACATTATAACTTACTGGAAAAATTCAATTTTCACACCTGTCTGGTGGATTTGACTGATACTCTGCTCTCCCTATGTCGATATGACTGAGAATTCCATGCATGTAAAACTGAATGGTGTGGAATGAAAACCAAATGTTAAACTTTAGCTGTAACACAAGAAGCTTCCTTTTGTACTGCACTATTGTCTTTGGAAGATATGCCTATCACTCAACACTTTTTTATTTTTGCATGGACTACATGAAAAATGATTACTTATATGCACGTACTTCTGGGACATCTTTAATTGATTAGTGTTATATATTGAATGGACAATTGGTTTTAGTGAGGTTCTTTTCCATTAAATGTTGCCTATTTCTAGCCAAGCCTTCCAAATTAATGACAAGGCTGGCATTGGAATCTAATCTGAATACCCCTTTTCAATTTGAAAAATAAGAATTATACAAGTGCCAAAAAACACTGGAATGTGGTCTTTGCACAAAACTGGTGTCATTACAACTAATGGTCTTGAAAAAGTCTGCTGGTGATTTATGTTGTGAAAGTTATAATGAATATAAGGGACAATAATTCTGCTCCTCATGTTCCAGTAGAGGGTGAGGTGCCTGGGAACAGGCTTTTACAAGTTGATAAACTTTTGGTGCTTTTTCTTTTAAACAAGGAAAATCAATTGATTTTAAACACTTACATAAGTGATTGCTGTTTTTTGTTGTTGTTGTTGTTGTTTGGGGCCATGCCACACAGCATGTAGGATCTTTTTTTTTTTTAATGTTTTTCTATTGTGGTAAAAGTCACATAATATAAAGTATACTATATTAACCATATTTAACTGTAGAGTTCAGTGGCACCAAGTACATTCACATTGTTGTGCAACACTCACCATCATCCATCTCCCAAATTTTTCCTTTCCTAAACTGAAACTCTGTCCCCTTTAAACGCTAACTCACCATACCCCTTCCTCACACCACCCCCCTGCATCTACCAGTGTACTTTCTGACTCTATGAATTTGACTATTCTAGGTACCTAGAATAAGTGGAATCAAACAGTATTTGTCTGCACTTAATGCGTATTGGAATGCATTTTTAAGGTTAACTTAATACATGTCCTGCAAACAGTTTGTAACTTTTTTCCCCTGAACTATATAGTAGGCACTCACCCGCCATCTACTTCATACATAGTGGTATACATACATCAATCCCAATCTCCCCTCCCAATTCATCCCCCCCCACTTGGTGTCCATACATTTGTTCTCTATGTCTGTGTCTCTATTTCTGCTATGCAAATAGGTTCATCTGTACCATTTTTCTAAATTCCACATATATGCATAAATATATGATATTTTTCTCTTTCTGACTTACTTCACTCTGTGTAACAGTCTCTAGGTCCATCCACATCTCCGAAAATAGCACGATTTTGTTCCTTTTTAACACTGAGTAATATTCCATTGTATATATGTACCACATCTTCTATATCCATTGCTCTGTTGATGGACATTTAGGTTGCTTCCATGTCCTGGATATTGTAAATAGTGCTGCAATGAACATTGGGGTGCATGTGACTTTTTGAATTATGGTTTTCTCTGGGTATATGCCCAGTAGTGGGATTGCTGGGTCATATGGCAGTTCTATTTTTAGTTTTTTAAGGAACCTCCATACTGTTCTCCATAGTGGCTGTATCAATTTACATTCCCACCCGTGTAAGAGGGTTCCCCTTTCTCCACACCCTCTCCAGCATTTATTGTTTCTAGATATTTTGGATAATGGCCATTCTGACCTGTGTGAGGTGGTACCTCATTGTAGTTTTGATCTGGATTTCTCTAATATTTAGTGATGTTGAGCATCTTTTCAGGTGCCTCTTGGCCATTTGTATGTCTTCTTTGGAGAAAAGTCTATTTAGGTCTTCCAACCATTATTTGATCAGCTTGTTTGTTTTTTTTTGATATTGAGCTGCATGCTGTTTGTATATTTTGGAGATTAATCCCTTGTCAGTTGCTTCATTTGCAGGTATTTTCTCCCATTCTGAGGTTGTCTCTTCATCTTGTTTATGGTTTCCTTTGCTGTGCAAAAGCTTTTAAGTTTAATTAGATCTCATTTGTTTATTTTTATTTCCATTACTCTAGGAGGTGGGTCAAAAAAGACCTTGCTGTGATTTATGTCAAAGGGTGTTCTGCCTATGTTTTCCTCTAAGAGTTTTAGACTGTCCAGCCTTACATTTAGGTCTTTAATCTATTTTGAGCTTATCTTTGTACATGATGTTAGGGAGTGTTCTAATTTCATTTTTTTACGTGTAGCTGTCCAGTTTTCCCAGCACCACTTACTAAAGAGATTGTCTTTTCTCCATTACATATACTTGTTTCCTTTGTCATAGATTAGGGTACCATAGGTGCGTTGGTTAATCTCTGGGCTTTCTATCTTGTTCCAGGCTTTCTATCCTGGTCTATACTTCTGCTTTTGTGCCAGTACCATACTTTCTTGATTACTGTAGGTTTGTAGTATAGTCTGAAGTCAGGGAGCCTGATTCCTCTAGCTCCATTTTTCTCTCAAGATTGCTTTGGCTATTCAGGGTCTTTTGTGTTTCCACACAAAGTGCAAAAGTTTTTGTTCTAATTCTGTGAAAAATGCCATTGGTAATTTGATAGAGATTGCACTGAATCTGTAGATTGTTTTGGGTAGTATAGTCATTTTCACAATATTGATTCTTCCAATCCAAGAACATGGTATATCTCTCCATCTGTCTGTGCTGTATTTGATTTCTTTCATCAGTATCTTCTAGATTTCTGAATACAGGTCTTTTGCCTTCTTAGGTAGGTTTATTCCAGGTATTTTATTCTTTTTGCTGCAATGGTAAATAGGATTGTTTTCTTAATTTCTCTTTCTGATCTTTCATTGCTAGTGTATAGGAATGCAAGAGATTTCTGTGCATTAATTTTGTATCCTGCAGCTTTACCAAATTCATCGATTAGCACCAGTAGTTTTCTGGTGGCATCTTTAGGATTTGCTATGTATAGTACCATGTAATCTGCAAACAATGACACTTTTACTTCTTCTTTTCCAATTTGGATTCCTTTTATTTCTTTTCCTTCTATGATTGCTGTGGCTAGGACGTCCAAAACTATGTTGAATGAAAGTGATGAGAGTGAACATCCTTGTCTCGTTCCTGATTTTAGAGGAAATGCTTTCAGTTTTCACCATTGAGAATGACGTTTGCTGTGGGTTTGTTGTATATGGCCTTTATTACGTTGAGGTATGTTCTCACTATGCCCACTTTCTGGAGAGTTTTTATCATAAATGGGTGTTGAATTTTGTCAAAAGCATTTTCTGCATCTATTAAGAAGATTATATGGTTTTTATTCTTCAATTTGTTAATATGGTGTATCACATTGGTTGATTTGCGTATATTGAAGAATCCTTGCATCCCTGGGATAAATCCCACTTGATCATGGTGTACGATCCTTTTAATGTGTTTTTGGATTCTGTTTGCTAGTATTTTGTTGAGGAGTTTTCATCTTTGTTCATGAGTTATATTGATCCGTAATTTTATTTTTTGTGTGTGAATTTTTGTCTGGTATCAGGGTGATGGTGGCCTCATAGAATGAGCTTGGGAGTGTTCCTTCCTCTGCAATTCTTCAGAAGAGTCTAAGAAGGATGGGTGTCAGCTATTCTCTAAACGTTTGATAGAATTTGCCTGTGAAGCCATCTGGTCCGGGACTTTTGTTTGTTGGAAGATTTTTAATCACAGTTTCAATTTCAGTACTTGTGATTGGTTTGTTCATATTTTTTATTTCTTCCTGGTTCAGTCTTGGAAGGTTGTACCTTTCCAATAATTTTTCCACTTCTTCCAGGTCACCCATTTTATTGACATTGTTGCTTGTAGTAGTCTCTTATGATCCTTTGTATTACTGTGGTGTCAGTTGTAACTTCTCCTTTTTCATTTCTAATTTTACTGATTTTTTTTTTGATGAGTCTGGCTAAAGGTTTATCAATTTGGTTTACCTTCTCAAGGAACAACCTTTTAGTTTCATCGATCTTTTCTATTGCTTTCTTTGCTTCTATTTCATTTATTTCTGCTCTGATTTTTATAATTTATTTCCTTCTACTAACTTTGTTCTTTTGTTGTTGTTGTTGTTGTTCTTTCTCTAGTTGCTTTAGGTGTAAAGTTAGGTTGTTTATTTGAGATTTTTCTTGTTTCTTAAGGTAGGATTGTACCGATATAAACTTCCCTCTTAGAACTGCTTTTGCTGCATCCCATAGGTTCTGGGTCATCATGTTTTTGTTGTCATTTATTTCTATATAGTCTCCATGTGTTTGTATTTTTTACAGTTTTTTTCCTGTAATTGATTTCTAATCTCATAGCACTGTGATCAGAAAAGATACTTGATATGATTTCAATTTTCTTAAATTTACTGAGGCTTGATTTGTGACCCAAGATATGATCTATCCTGGAGATGTTCCATGAGCACTTGAGAAGAAAGTGTATTCTGTTGCTTTCGGATGGAATGTCCTATAAATATCAATTAAGTCTACCTGGTCTAATTTGTCATTTAAAGTTTGTGTTTCCTTATTAATTATCTGTCTGGATGATCGGTCCATTGGTGAAAGTGGGGTGTTGACATTCCCATTATTGTGTTACTGTCAATTTCCCCTTTTATGGCTGTTAGCATTTGCCTTATGTATTGAGGTGTTCCTATATTGGGTGCATAAATATTTATAATTATTATATCTTCTTCTTAGATTGATCCCTTGATCATTATGTAATGTCCTTCCTTGTCTCTTGTAACATTCTTATTTTAAAGTCTATTTTATCTGATGTGAGTACTGCTACTCCACCTTTCTTTTTTTTTTTTTTTTTTTTTTTTTTGCGGTACGTGAGCCTCTCACTGTTGTGGCCTCTCCCATTGCAGAGCACAGGCTCCGGACGCTCAGGCTCAGTGGCCATGGCTCACAGGCCCAGCCACTCCGCAGCATGTGGGATCTTCCCAGACCGGGGCATGAACCCGTGTCCCCTGCATCGGCAGGAGGACTCTCAACCCCTGCGCCACCAGGGAAGCCCTCCAGCTTTCTTTTGATTTCCATTTGCATGGAATATCTTTTTCCACCCCCTCACTTTCAGTCTGTATGTGGCCCTAGGTCTGAACTGGGTCTCTTGTAGACAGCATATATACACGTGTTGTTTTTGTATCCATTCAGCAGTCTGTGTCTCTTGGTTGGAGCATTTAATCCATTTACATTTAAGGTAATTATCAATATGTATGTTCCTATTACTATTTTAACTGTTTTGGGATTTTTTTGTAGGTCTTTTCCTTCTCTTGTGTTTCCTGCCTAGAGAAGTTCCTTTAGCATTTGTTGTAGAGCAGCTTTGGTGGTGCTGAATTCTCTTAGCTTTTGCTTGTCTGTAAAGCTTTTGATTTCTCCATTGAACCTGAATGATATCCTTGCTGGGTAGAGTAATCTTCGTTTTCCCTTTCATCACTTTAAATATATCCTGCCACTCTCTTCTGGCGTGCAGAGTTTCTGCTGAAAAATCAGCTGATAACCTTATGGGGATTCCCTTGTATGTTATTTGTTGCTTTTTCCTTGCTGCTTTTAATATTTTTTCTTTGAATTTAACTTTTGTTGGTTTGATTAATATGTGTCTTGTCATGTTTCTCCCTGGGTTTATCCTGTATGGGACTCTCTGTGCTTCCTGGACTTGGGTGGCTATTTCATTTCCCATGTTAGGGAAGTTTTCAACTATAATCTCTTCAAATATTTTCTCAGACACTTTCTCTTCCTCTTCTTCTTCTGGGACCCCTAAAATTCGAATGTTGGTGCATTTAATGTTGTCCCAGAGGTCTCTGAAACTGTCCTCATTTCTTTCATTTCTTTTCATTCTTCTTCCCTTATTCTGGTCCACAGCAGTGAATTCCACCATTCTGTCCTCCAGATCACTTATCCGTTCTTCTGCCTCAGTTATTCTACTATTGATTCCTTCTAGTGTAGCTTTCATTTAAGTTATTGTGTTGTTCATCACCGTTTGTTTGTTCTTTAGTTCCTCTAGGTCCTTGTTAAACATTTCATGTATTTTCTCCATCTGTGTCTCCATTCTATTTCTGAGATTTTGGATCATCTTTACTGTCATTACTCTGAATTCTTTTTCAGGTAGATTGCCTATTTCCTCTTCATTTATTTGGTCTTGTAGGTTTTTACCTTGCTCCTTTGTCTGTAGCGTATTTCTCTGTCATCTCATTTTTGTTGATGTGTGGGGCTGTGTTCCTGTTTTGCTGGTATTTGGCCTGAGGTGTCCAGCACTGGAGTTTAGGCAGTTTTGTGGAGCTGGGTCTTGGTGCCAAGATGAGGACCTCTGGGAGAGCTCACACTGATTAATATTCCCTGGGGCCTGTGAGAAGATGCGAACTCCATGTCTTCCTACTCTGCCATTAGATCACCAGCTCATTACAAAAGATAAAACTCAGGAACAGCCAGATGGGAGAGATGCAGAGGGAAGGGTAGGGAGAGAGGGCTCAGAGCTTCCATGCCTTCTCCAGGCTGCCATTCTCTCCAAATCTCCAGCATGTGGGATCTTAGTCCCCTGACCAGGGATGAAACCCACTCCTATTGTATTGGAAGTGTGGAGTCTTAACCACTGGACTGCCAGGGAAGTCCCCCATAAGTGATTGTTGTTATCATTATAGTTACCCACAAAATACTAAATCAAGGCTCCTATCTGACAAAATCTACCAAGCATGAAGTGCCAAATTCTGAACCTTTGAGTGTGGGCTTCAAATGTAGTCAAAGCAGGGCAGAAGGACAGTACAGGGAGAAATGAACGATGAGTTAGTATCTACTATGTGCTGGGCACTATGCAAAGGGATTCCCTCTCATCATTTCAGTTCTCTTCTGAACAACCCTGTGAGGGAGATGGTATTATTTTAACTTTACAGATGAGTACATCGGGACTCAGACTTTAGACTTGTCAGACTCCAAAGCCCAAGCTCTATCTACCTCACAAAATGGATGAAGTCAATGAATGAGACTACAAAAGTTTGAATCAAAGAGAATTTCTGCTATTAAAGAAGCTTTCTGCAGTCTTGGCAATGTTTCTGGTCTTGAACATACATATTAAAAAGCATGTTGAACTTTTGTGGAATCACGATCTCTCCAATTGGTATATTGCAATGTAGGAACATAGTGTGTTAGGGGAAGAATATTAACCCAATTCTCTAATTATTCCCAAGAAAAATTAGATTTCCTTTATCACCAAAGGCAGGCTGACAAATGCCATTCATAGTGTGAGTACTGAACAAATGCCTGTGGTAGACAGAGTATAAAGAGAGTATTAGAAATGGGATGTGGGCACAGGAGATAAGGGGGTGGAGGGAAAAACCACAAAGACAACAGGAGAGTTGAAGAGGACTCTTTTGTTGTTGTTGTTACTTCCATCAGCTATTTTGCAGATGATGATACTAAGCTCAGAGTTTTGCAGCTGAATCCCACCTCACGGTAGGTTGGCTTCATGGCTGGGTTTGAAATATCCTACAACAGTTATGTTAGCAGATAGTTCTATTTGCATTGTTATCTGTGGGTTTAATGGCAAAATGATCTTTGGGGTTTGAGGTTATTATAAAGCTGATGGCTCTAGATTAAATTAGACTAACCCTGAGTGGAAATTCAGATTTCAGTGGCCCCTGAAAATACTGCTACGACTACAACCACTACAACTACCACTACTACTACTACTGCTGCTGCTACTATCTTAAGAGATAGATAGTAATATATAGTTCTTTGTAATTTACAAAGTATTTCCTCATCTATCATGTTATTTGATCTTCATAATAACCCTGCATAGTGTAACAGGAGAAGAGAACATCCATGAAAACATGTTTTAGTCCTGTTAAAATTTCAAGTTGAGGTCTTTGCTTCTCAATTTTTGATATCTTTTCCAGCACTTTAAAATGGTCACATTTTTCTTATCTATATCCTGAAGATGGTAATATCATCCCTTTCTGTCTCCAGGGTCATTGAAGAAATCAAATGAAACACTATTGTGAAAATGCTCAGGAAACTGCAAAGCTCTTTTTCCTTAGTATTGTTGGGAGGCACTTATTACACAGGAGCTCCATGAAGGAAAATATGATGCCTAATTTGTTGTCTTAAAAAGGGGTGTAATGTAGTAATTAGAACAGAGACTCGAGTTAGACTGCATCAGATGACTTCTAGCTCTGACAGTTACTAGCTGTGTGACCTTGGGCAAGTTACTTAACCTCTTTGTATTTTAGTTTCCTCATCTGCAAATTAGAGATCATAGAATTGATGTGAGGATTAAATATATATATATGCTGGGCTTCCCTGGTGGTGCAGTGGTTGAGGGTCTGCCTGCAGATGCAGGGGACACGGGTTCATGCCCCGGTCCGGGAGGATCCCACGTGCCACGGAGCGGCTGGGCCCGTGAGCCATGGCCGCTGAGCCTGCGCGTCCGGAGCCTGTGCTCCGCAACGGGAGAGGCCACAACGGTGAGAGGCCCGCGTACCGAAAACAAACAAACAAACATATATATATGTTTAATCCTTGGACTTAATGTGTCAGACACTATTAAAAGCATTTTATATATTACATAAAATGCTTTCAATAGTATTTGACAAATACTCAGTTCTATTTAAGTGTTAGGTTTTCCTATTAGCTATGGTTACCACTATGGTTTGACATATTGTAGATAATCAATAATACAATTTTTTGAATACATAAATAAAGTAATAAACATAGAGCAGGTGGGACAGTATTGTAGTCCAGTATTGTAAGAAAGGAACAGAAATTCTAGAAACAATTTGCCCTACCACCTAGTAAAATAATGGATGCTCATAATGATAACTGAGTCATCCAGGAAGGTTACAAATAAGTTCAGAAGCCAAAGAGATAACTGTAAGATTTTCCTGTATGTTGTGGACAAAGTACTCTTGCATGTCTTTCATGTAATTATTAGCACAAACCAGTGACGTACATGTAGAGATAAGAAAATTTGATAGTCACGGAGGTTCATTGGTCCAAAATCACCTGGGAATGTGTGGACAGCAGGAATCCAGATTTTCTGAATTGGGTACATCTTCTATCACCCTAGACCCCACTCAAAGTCTTTACCTGTCAGACACAGTACTATGATACCACGTCACTGAAATCATTTGTCTTTCTGTTCAGCTTGCAGTCTTCTCCTTATCCTCCTAACCAAGAGAAAGAGTAGTGGGGAGTGGGAGTAGGGAAGAGAACAAGCATTCTGTGAGCACTTAATTAGCATCAGGCCTCTTGAATGGCATGCCATTTGCTCTTTTTCTCCCCAGATTTATTGGGGGTATAATTGACAATAAAATGGTATATATTTAGGTGTACAATGTGATGATTTGTTATACATATGTATTGCAAAATCACTACCACAATCAAGTTAATTAACACATATATCACCTCATAGTAACTTTTTTTGGTGTGTGGTGCGAACGCAAGATTTACTCTCTAGCAAATTTCAAGTATACAATACAATATTATTAATTATAATTAGCATACTGAACATTAGACCCTCAGAAATTATTTTATAACTGAAATTTTGTACCCTTTGACCAACATCTCCCCATTTCCCCTCTGTCCCCCCAGCCTTTGGCAACCACCATGCTAGTCTCTGTTTCTATGAGTTTGACTTTTAGATTCCACATATAAGTGACACCGTACAGTATTTGTTTTTATTCTCTGGCTTATTTCACTTAGCATAATGCTCTTTAGGTTTATCCATGTTGTTGCAAATGGCAGGATTTTCTTCTTTATGGCTGAGTAGTATTCCATTATATACCACATTTTCTTTATCCATTAATCCATCAACAGACATGTAGGCTGTTTCCATATCTTGGCTATTGTGAATAGTGCTACAGTGAACATGGGATGCAGATTTTTTTTTGAGATACTGATTTCAAGCCTTTTGAATGCATACCCACAAATGGGATTGTCGGATTATGTAGTAGTTCTATTTTTAATTTTTAAAGGAACCTCCATAATGTTTTTTGTAGTAGCTATTTTAATTTATATTGCCACCAACAGTGCACAAGGATTCCTTTTTCTCCACATTCCTGCCAGTACTTAGCTCTTGTCTTTTTGTTAATAGCCATTCTAACATGTGTAAAGTGATATCTCTTTGTAGTTTTGATCTGTATTTCCCTGATGATTAGTGCTTTTGAGCACCTTTCATATACCACTTGGCCATTTGTATGTTATCTTTGGAAAAATGTCTGTTCAGGTCCTTTGTCTGTTTATTTATTTAAAGAGTCCTTTATTTTATTTAATTTATTTTTTTGGCTGTGCTGTGAGGCTTGCGGGATCTCAGTTCCCCAACCAGGGACTGAATCCAGACCCTCAGCAGTGAAAGTGTTGAGTCCAAACCATTGGACTACCGGGGAATTCCCTGCCCATTTTAATTTTAATTTTATTTTTTAAATAAATATATTTATTTTATTTATTTATTTTTTGGCCGCACTGGGTCTTCATTGCTGTGCACGGGCTTTCTCTAGTTGCGGCGAGCGGGGGCTACTCTTTGTTGCGGTACATGGGCTTCTCATTGCAGTGGCTTCTCTCGTTGCGGAGAATAGGCTCTAGGTGCATGGGCTTCAGTAGTTGTGGCACGTAGGCTCCAGAGCGCAGGCTCAGCAGTTATGGCAATTGGGCTTAGTTGCTCCGTGGCATGTGGGATCTTCCTGGACTAGGGCTCGAACCCGTGTCCCCTGAATTGGCAGGCAGGTTCCCAATCACTGTGCCACCAGGGAAGCCCCCTGCCCACTTTTAAATGGGATTGTTTGTTTGTTTTTTATGCTATTGAGTTGTATGAGTTCTTTATATATTTTAGATATTAACCACCTATCAGATATATGGCTTGCAAATATTTTCTCACATTCTGTAGGTTGCCTTTTAATTTTGTTGATGGTTTCCTTTGCTGTGCAGAAGCTTTTTTGTTTGATGTAGTTCCACTTGTTTACTTTTGCTTTTGTTGCCTGTGCTTTTGGTCATATCCAAAAAGTCTTTGCCAAGACCAATGTCAAAGAGCTGTTCCTAGAGTATATGGTTGTAGTTACTATGTTTGATTTTAATTCATTTTGAGTTAATTTTTGTGTATGGTGTAAGATAGGGGACCAATTTCATTCTTTTGCATGTGGATATCCAGTTTCCCAGCACCATTTGTTGAAAAGGCTATCCTTTCCTCATTGTGTATTCTTGGCTCCCTTGTCAGATCAAATATTAGTTGACTGTATACGTGTAGGTTTATTTCTGGGCTCTCAATTCTGTTCCACTGGTCTTTGTCTTTTTTATGCCATTATCATACTGTTTTCATTGTATCTTTGTGGTATAGTCTATACCACAGGAAGTGTGATGCCTCCAGCTTTGTTCTTTTTTTTTTTTCCAGAATGTCTTTGGCTACTCAAGGTCTTCTGTAATCCCATACTAATTTTAGGACTGTTTTTTCTATATCCATGAAAAACGCCATTGGGATTTGGATAGGGATTTTACTGAATCTTAGATAGCGTTGGGCAGTATGGACATTTTAATAATATTAATTCTTCCATTAAATGAAAACAGGATATATTTCCATTTATTTATGTCTTTAATTTTTTATCAACATGTTATAGTTTTCAGAGTTTAGATCTTTCATCCCCTTAGCTAATTTTATTCTTAAACATTTTATTGTTTTGATGCTACAATAAATGGGGTTTTCTTAATTTCTTTTTCAGATAGTTCACTGTTACTGTATAGAAACACAACTGTTTTTTGTATGTTGGCTTTGTATCTGCAACTTTACTGAAATCCTTTATTATTTTTAACAGTTTTTTTCTTTAGGGTTTTACTCTTTACTGGAATATGGGGTAGATGGTGTAAATCAGCTAGGCTTGAGTGATTTAGCTAAGACTGAATAGCTGGCAGGTAGCTGAGAAGAATCTATACCACAATGTGACTCCAAAGCCAGGTTCTTTCCATCTCATAGGGAAATTGCCTCATGTAGCCTATCCCTACAGCAAGAGCTGCCATGAGCTCTGTGTGAAGCAGCTTTGCATTTACAGAATAGCCCTTAGAGAAACCTCCTGATCATTCAGTGACTACTGATCTTTTAGCAAAGCAGACTGCTTTTGCCAAGATAGTGCCAGACCTGGTATTTTATGCCTTAGTTTAGAATTTCTCAAAATGTGGAATGTGAGCTAAAGATTCTTCTTATTAAAATTCTAATCACTGTATATTTATTTTAATGTTTTCAAAAATATAATTAGTTATTGTAACAGGAGAAAGAGAAAATTTCCTCAATAAAGAATTCATTGAGTAAAACAGTTATCAATTATCTGAAGGAAAACATTATATAAATAAAAATACAAGTGGTGGGTGGACATGGTAAAATTCATAGAAGGAAATCATGGGAGGAAACCAATTATATTGAAGTGTAATTATCAAAACATTAGAAAAAAAATTATAATATAGTAATATACATGCTTCTTTAAGATATTAAATAACTAGTTCTAGAAGCAGGTCTAATAGTGATTACAGTTTTGAGGTAGTGACGAGCATAAGTGCTATTTTGAGAGATCTGCAGTAACTGCCATGTGATAGGAAAATATCTGTGCTTTCTCTTGGTGTCAAAGTCACAAGCACTGCTAATATCACTTGCTTTATTGCCTGTGTTCATAGTTGAAAGAACAATACACATCAGTTAGAAGTTAGGGCAATTCAGATATGATTCTGCCCCTTTAAATGCCCTTTGAATTAAGAACCTCTAGTCAGGTGTCCAAACGAACTGGGTTTAAATCCCACTGCTAGCAAGTAACATCTGTGTTATCTTAGCAAGTGACCTAGGCTCTCTAAGCTCCCAAAGGGGGAGGTGATAACAGAATTTATGGAGTTTATGGGTTGGTAGAGTCTAGGTTATGCACAGAAAGTGCTTGGCATAGTGCAGGAATTCACTAAATGTTATAAATGTGCTCCTAACGTTCCAATGATAGTGGGGCGAGCATTCAGTCAGCAGGGGCTGCATTCCATGAACAGTCTAACTATCAGAGACGTACTCAATTTCTTAGTTCCCCCCATGGGGCTCAAATGAAAAGATTCAATTTTTCTGGGGAAAATTCATGATAACACTAAATGAGCGTGCTTTTGTTTAAACTTGCATTTTGTGACTAAGAAAAAATGATTCCATTGAGGCATGCATGTAGAAGAGTGGATGGAAACGTGGATATTAAATACCTGTAGTGTTTTTAGGGTACACAAAAACGGGGAAAGATGATATATGCAGTGCATTGTCTGAAGCAGTAAGCATTAAAAGTGACGACATTAATAAGGGGAACAGCATTTACCAAGGTATTTCATGAGTAGGGAACGTATCAAAATTTTCTCTTTCTAATGTAGTCTGCTATGCTATTGTACGGGTTGGATCTACTCTATGAAATAGTTCCCCATTATCGGTTAGAGAGTGGCAGACTCCCCATGATCTGCTCCACTTTAATGCTTTTAAAGTGAGTGAATTTAATATTCAAAATGAAAAATGTGCAGGCAGATTTTACTTACTGGGAATCTGTCCACTTTTCTTCTTGGTAAAAACCCTGCATCAGGAATGAAATTTGGGAAGAGTTTAGATAAAAGAGTTTGAAAATAGTTACTGATGAGATGTGATAGTTACTGTTAAGTAGAAAGCATGAAAGATCATTCCCAGTTCACCTGAATGGGAAGTTAACAGTGCACATTGCTCTTGTAATGGGGCTGACATTCAAGTCTTTGGAGAGGATTATATATGTGAAAAGAAGTCCGTGGAGAGGACATTATGATATCATGACAATGACAAAACAAATTTCAATGCAAATCTATAGAAACCATATTACAATGTCAAGGCGAAAGTAAAATGTAAGTCTAGAGAGACCATTTTACAATGTCAAGACAATGGTAAAACAATGTCATTGAAAGATTATTGAGACCACATTGCTATGTTAAATTACAGTGTCAAAACATTATCATTGCAACTCTTTAGAGATCATGTACCTCTTTTAAGATAATAGCAAAACAATGGAACTTGAAATAGCAAACAGTGGAACAAAGGAATTTTATGTAAGTCCCTGTTACTATCAAAAGAAGATGGTAAAAATGCAGAGGCAAGTCAAAAGGTTGTAAAGGAAACAAACAGTGACAAACTATAAGATTGTGCAGTACATCCAGTTAGCGTTCAACTTTATTCCTGATTTGAAGAAAGTAAAGTTTCTCAAGTAGTGATGTTCTAAACTTCAGAATTAAGATTGCAAGCAAGTTTAGCCAAAGAATGGCAAAAAAGTCGGGATGAGCGACTGAGATATTAGATCCATATAAGCAGCTGATTTATAGAATTAGAATCTCACTCCTCTTCCCAAATAACTGGATTATTGTTTTAATTATTCAGGTGAATTGTCTTCCTAGCATGAAGTTCACAAATCCCGCTTCTGATTCCTGCTTTGTCTGTGACCTCTGTTTGTGATGTAGCGTCCATCACTCACTGTTAAACTTAGCTTCAGCTCACAGTTATCACTATGTGTCAATCATTGTGCTAGACACTGTGGGTCAAATGGATTTTCCCTCTTTCTTATGAAGCCGAGAAGAATAAGGAAACTACCCATACAAAGATGATGTATGGGTAGTCCATCAAAGATGATGGTCACAAACAGGGTGTAGAAAGAGGGTTTTCTAATTGCAGCCCTGCTGCCCTCTTCTTGCTTTGTGAATTTGGGTACACTGCCTTTCTGGGCTATGTGTAGGGTTCTCTGTATAGAAGACAGGGAGGATACACATGTGGTTGCTACCACTTACATTCTACAAACTGGACTGGGAATGCAAGGCTGTGCGCCTTGAACAAGTTGCTTAGCTTTTCTGGATTTATTCATCTGTATAATGAGGGTGTTGATTGAGGGTGCTTTTCTAGTTCTAAATCTGTTTTTTAGAATTAACTAAAATGTTTATGCTATGTATGAACAAACTATCTGTCAAAACTGTTGTCATAACCCATCCCACCCACCACACACCCAATTAGGTGTCATTCCTTTTTTTGGGGAGCCACACCGCGAGGCATGCAGGATCTTAGTTCCTCAACCAGGGATTGAATCCACGCCCCCTGCAATGGAAGTGCGGAGTCTTAACCACTGGACCGCCAGGGAAGTCCCAGGCCATTCTTTTTTTTATACGTTTTCATCTATTTTAAGATTCTTACAAATGAATTTGCTGCAGACTTTTAAGCTAAAATAATAGCTATGAATACTTATGGATATAATTTCATATATATATTTCAGTTTTATATATGTGTGTGTGTGTGTGTGTGTATATATATATATATATATAAAACTATGGTTTAGAAACAGAGACAATAAGAATAGGAGGAAATGTCATAGAACATCTCAGAAGCTTGGAATCTTTGAATAACTCCTGGAGGGTTAGGGAGTTAGAGGAGTAGAATGTATTGGTAAGCCTCCTTGCCTCTGCTTTTTAATATGGTATGTGATAAACATAAACTCACTAGAGACTTAGAATGAACCATAAAAGAGCTTATTTTAGCATTGCACTAGATACAAATGGTGGAAGTGCACAATTGATACTATTAATTCAGAATTTTTCTGTTCTTTGTCCAAATTTCTCAAATCCTTACATAGCCTTTTTTTTTTTTCAGAAAAAAAAAATTGAGGCTAAGACAGGTTAATTCACTTGGAATAAGCCACATTGCTAACATGTGTCTGTGTCAAGAATGGGATCAAGATTTATCACACTTTACAATCTGTGATCAACTAACAGTATAATCAGTGACAAAGGAAAAAACTGGATTCCATTATAATTCCTGCACTGACCACCATCAGCAAAGGAGCCTGTCCTCTGTCCTTTATTTAATTATTTATTTTGCATTACACCATTTATTCAATGACAAATTCTGAGGGTCTACAATCTCAGATCGTCATTAGTCTACTTTCTCCTCTATCTTCAACCTCTTCCTCAAACTGGCTTTTTGCCTGAGGTAGAAAAACATAAATCTCACATACCTTTAAGAAAGTCTTTCATTAGCAGCATTTTTTCATCTAGCTTTTCCTTCTCATGGTCAAGCCTCTCAAAGGACTAGCTTCCCACCTGCCATTTACATTTATGTCTTATCCTTTCTAAATCTGAGTATTTGTGGCTTTTATCGATTCTCAGCTATTATTTTTCTCAAATACTGCCTCTCCCACATTCTATTTTTCTTTTTAGAATGTTTTATAGGTGTATGTTGGACCCTCACATTCCAGTTTCCATGTTTCTAATCTTTCTTCATATTTTCCAAATATATATTCTCTTGTGTGGCATCAGGGCAACTTCCTCAGATCTTTCTTCTAGTTCACTATTCCTCTCAACTTTGTTGCTTCTGTTGTTTACCTGTCTGTCTCATGTTTAAACTTTGTTTTAGTGTCAATGACTGTGTTTTTTGCTGTGTATTTTTATTTTTAAAAATAGTAACTTTCCTCCCAAATTTCCTAGTATTTATTGAGTTTCTTCCCCTCATGTTTCCTCTTTATTTTACTTTATTATTTTCACCAACCACTTTTTAAAGTCTCTATTTGATAGTTCTATCATGACAAATTCTGAGGGTCTACAATCTTCCTGAAACATCAGCATGATCCTTTCCCATGATACATTGTTTCTTCTGCGTGTGTACACGTTAGTGTTGTGTGTGTGTACACTTTGGACTATAAACTTCAGCTCATCTTCAGCAGGGCAGTCATGTGGTCTCCTTTTGCTTCTGGGGTTGAAGGTACATCCTTCCCAAGATATTTTTTGCTTCTGGCAGTTATTCTAGGATTATCGATGGCTGAAGATCACTTTTTATGTTGTCCTATTTTTGATAATTCTTAGACCACATTTGTAGTTTAATTCAAACTAAAAATCCAAATGGGAGTAGGTCCAAGTTTTAGGATTCTCAGAGGAGAGTATTTTCTCACCAGAGACGAGGCTCAGAGACACAAGTAACTGTCATTTCCCTGCACAATATGAGAGACTTTTTTCTTTTCCTAATCTACTTTTCCACTAAGGATGTAGCATTTCTGGAGTCCCATGTCTTGTAAGGATCTCAGCTCCAATTCCCTATGTCATGTGGGCCCACAAGGCATCATCAACTGTTCCTACATGAAAGTCGAAATCCAAACCACTTGCTTTCTCAGCCTGAAGTTATTCTCTCTTGATTCTCCTCCACCATTCTGATCCCTTTCCTTTCCTCAGTCTCCTTCATAAGCTTGTTCTTCCCTTGTTATTAGTCTTCTCCTAGAGATTGCAATGTCCAGTAATCAACAGATTCTGTAACTCTCTGGTCACCCAAAATCCCTTGAAAATATCCCATCATTGCTTATTAGGGTGAACTCTTTACCCAACTCCATGCTTCATCCCCTTTAATCTCTTCTTCATACCAAGCCTGGAGTGAATTTACTGCAAACACACACATGCACAGACACACAAATAAAATAATACCCTCTCACGGCATGTAAACCCTTAGGATCTGTTTCCTGCAGAGCTCTCCTGTACCTAGTTCCAGTTTTCTAGCCATTATGAACTGCTTTAGTCTTGCTTTTTAAAACCTCTTTGCTTCTGTACCTAGTATTCCTCTATATGTTACAAAATTTTAATTGTTAACGTTTACTTGTGGTATGTCTTTTTCTTCGTACACAAATGAGTATAATGCACTCAGAAATTTTAAAAATGAATCTATGGAAAATTAACGTACAAGAAATTAGAGCTCATTGTACATAGAAGCATGGATCCCAGAAAGTTCTGTGGTTGCAATAAGGAGTAGCTCTGACCTCTTCTATGCACCTTTTTGTCCTTTTCTCCAATAATCTTTCCTTCCATATCTAGTTGTTATGCTGTTTTGGAAGTAAGGCCCATGACTGAAAGGATTACATCAGGATTAGTACCAGGGACATGAGTTCCTCAATAATCATTGATCTACCTGTGAATCTTAGAGAATTTAACACAGCTCTATAGCAATACTTGCATGTGGAAATATGTTATTCCTAAATATTAAAAACTACATTTACTCTGCTGACAACAGTGTTACTCTCAGGAGTAAAGGCATTATTTTTACTTTCTTCAAGGCAGCAAGTACCTTGCTGCTCCAGACTGGTTAGCTCTTCTTTCCTCAGTTTACTCATTCACAAAATGGGGATAATAAAAATACCTATGTTTTCAGTTATTTGGAGATTAAATGAATAAATGGCTAATAGTGCTTAGAACAATGCCTAGTATTGAGCAAAAACTCAGTAGAGATTAACTCATTATTGTTAATTTTCCCATCATTTTTCTCTCACCTAATCAGATAAATTTTTAGAGAAAAATAACGAATATTTTAAGTAAAACATAATGTACTTCTCTGTTAAGGTTCTCATTCCTATCACGGTCAACTTTGGAAATAGGATCCGTTAGCAGTCCTTTATTTATTGGTATGATCTACAAACATTGTATCTCTTTGATTTCATGTTAATTATGAAATGAGAATTTTGTCTTCTATTAAAGCTATTCGATTATTAGCAATTATAGGAGGAAGATTTTGGAAAGTAGAAGGCATCTTAGAAAATTCAAGATAATGCTTTACTCTATTATCACATAAAGCCCCTGTGGCTACTACAATCCAACTTATTTCCTACCCACTCTTACCTGTTGGGAAATCTTTATCTTGTAAACTACTTCCTGTAACTTTGTATTTCTTATATTGGGATTAGAGAGCTAAGAAAGACCTACGGGATTGTGTTCTCTCTCCACTTTTCCCTAGTCTGTGTATATCCTGCTTTAATGTCTTGGGAGGATTATGAAATACCAAGTATAGAAACTACGATTATAATGAGGTTTTCCCAGCATGTATCAAGTAATAAAAGGTCATTAGATGAACAACTGTTCTCACTATAAGACTTATGGAGTCATCTTGTAAGAACATAAATCTAACATAAATTGAATGAATATTATTCATTAAATAAAAGATTGATACTATTTCTAAAATGTCTCCTGAAACCCCAAGATTCCTTGGAGAGAAACAAATGGTCTATGAGTTAAACGTTCTAACTTGCTTCTTTTTCTGGGAATTTTGCTTGCAAGTTCAAGATACCTTATTTGCTTGTTGAAATAATAACTGGAACATGAAACTGAGGGGTTTTCCCTTAAATGGGCCTGGTACTCTTCTTAAAAAGAAGTTTTCGACTCCCTTGAAATATCATCTTACTTCTTACTTTTCATTATAAGAGAAAGCTATGAATAAACAAAGACCAAGATATGAAATTGAGGAAGTGACAGATTAAATTTAGGAAATTAGGACACCAAATCCAAGTAAGGATTTAGTCAAAAGTCTTAAGTTACAAGAGTTTAGTCAGAAGTACAGAGTAAAATAAATCGTGACGGAGGAATTTTCTACTGTTCACTTTAATAGCAGAACAGATGTTTTAGTAGCCTTTTAGAAGTAAAATTCACTTTCGTCTACCACACTCAAATTGCCCATTTCAACTGTCAAACTCTAAGAACTGTACTATTTTGATACTTCTTTTTCTAACTTTATTTTGAAATAATTTTGAATTTACAGAAAAGTGTGCAAAAAGTACACAGAGTTCCTATATACCTCTTATTCAGCTTCCTCTAGTTGTCCTATATAACCATAGTACCAGTATCAAAACCAGAACTTCGTGTCAGTACAAGTCTACTAATTAAACTAGAGACCAAATTTGAATTTCACTAATTATGCCACTAATTTTTTTTTTTTTTTTTGCGGTACACGGGCCTCTCACTGCTGTGGCCTCTCCCATTGCAGAGCACAGGCTCCGGACGCGCAGGCTCAGCGGCCATGGCTCACGGGCCCAGCCCCTCCACGGCATGTGGGATCTTCCCGGACCGGGGCACGAACCCGTGTCCCCCGAATCAGCAGGCGGACTCTCAACCACTGCGCCACCAGGGAAGCCCGCCACTAATTTTTTTGGTTTTGTACAGTTCTGTTGTTCCTTAGCGTTAGAATATCCAGCCAAGACACTGTTTTCCTCAGTTATGCAGATCAGTTCTTTGGTTCCCCACCCCTTCAGTGTGGTTATGTTACTCATTTGAAATACAGCTGTACGGTAAGGTTTATTTGTTGTAGTTTGCATTCCATTTGGGTTCCCCCACATCCTGATCAACTTTGATTCATTATCTTATTGGAATGTAAAATAATATCATGATTTTAAAAGTCAGAGCTATACAAAATGGTATACTCAGGGAGATGTCACTCCCTCCCCATCTCTACTCAATCCTGTTCTACAATTTTTCTGTCACTTCTCTACTCACCCCCTCTAGAGGACCAATCTCTTTAGTTTCGTTTCTGGTTCATTCTTCCTGTATTTATTTTCCAAAATTAGCAGATACATGTGTAGTTTTTATATCCCCTTCTTTCTTACTAGTTCTGAAACTCTCGATCTAGCTTTGATATAGGTTCTTTTCATATAAGATTTGAAAATTTCCTGAAGATTTCATATATTTTCTTCCAGACCAATATCATCAGAACTTCAAGTGGCCAATGATTCTGTCAGACAATGTCTCATTATTTCAGATCTGATTTTTATTAGCCCTATCTTTACTAAAGTTTTGTTATTATTATTTATCTTATGAGAGCTTGGTGTCCATTGTCTACCTTAGATTTCATTTTCAGAGGCCGTTTATCACTTCTGAGACAGGTCACAAAAAGGTTGCTCTTGTTAAAAACCATTAGAAATACCAGGCATCTTTCAGCTTCAGAATTCATCTTCTTGGAAGGGGGCGGGTAGAACATGTGTTTTCTGACCTTGACCAGGTCTAATCTGGTCCTTAACTTCGTGGCATGCAGCCTCTCCAGTTTTACATGGCTATGGGAATAGATTCTCCACAAAGAAAGCAGCAGGCACACCATTAAATGACATTTCATTCTTTCTTTAATGATCCGTTTCTTTGCTCTTGGAACAAGTCTTTAAAGATTACAAGTGTGTCTCAGGGGAAAAAAAAATAAAAGTATAGTAAAACCAAAACTTGAGCAAGTTCACAAAGAATCAGAAGGGGGTGGAAGAGGTATTAGAATATAAATAGAAAGTACAGTATTAGCTCCAAACAAATGCTTTCAAAGTCTTTGTGTGCACTGACAGCTTCAGATATTTGATGTAAATGAATTTTTCTCTAGAAACAATGGAATCTGTAGCTTGTGGTGGCAGTGTTTCTTTTCTGAACCTTGCTTTTCTTTCTTTTATTTTTTTTGTACCTGAGGTGAAAGCAGAGCTAACTTAGGTATGTATTTGCATCAGAAAGACTCCCCAGCAGCATCTGTACTAGTCAGCGATCATTTTCCCATCATTTTAGGTACCTACTTGTTTGCAATTTTCCTTTTTAAGCCCCTGTGCTCCTCTCCACAAAGCACAAAAACAGTCACTGTCACACACAGACACACAGACACACTCAAATAAGGATGACGACTGGCATTGCCATTTTCATTGAATATTAGAAGGTAAGGCCTATATCCACACCGTCTGCACTTTATGCTGGTTGAAACCCCTTCAGTTTGTGAGAGCCTACTCATCTCCATTAATGGCTCCTCCATATACCTAGGTGCTGATGCCAGAAATAAGAGAGAGCTTCCTGACACCTCTTCTGTCCCACAGAACCCCTGCCCCAAGTGATCCATGATTAAATTTTTCAGAATCTCCTCATAGAATATATCTGGAGTCTGTCCTCTCTTCCTGTTGCCACCCTTCTAGTCCAAGCTTCCTTCTCTTGCCTATGTGACATCCCCTGCCCCTGATATAATTTCATCCCCACAAGAGCCAGAATGATTTCCTGAAATTTAAATAGCACATCATTCCCCTAAATTAAATGCTCTCCCCCATCCCCCACTGCCCATGGGTTTCTACTACACTTAGGATAGACTCCAAAATTCTTTACAAAAACCTACAGGAAGTTGTAGGATGTTTACCCCTCCAGATCCTTCACTTACTTTTCCTCTGGCTTTCTGGTTACAGACACACTGCCATTCTTTTCAATTCCTACACAAATAACCAAATTTTTTTCATATCTCAGCAACTAGAAAGTTCTTCCTTCTGTTTTTTCACCTAATTCCTATTAATCCTTCAGGACACTTCCCCAGAGACACTTTGCCTAACTCTCAGTTCAAGTCTCGATTCCACATTATTACTCTCTCCCACTACCCTGCATCTTCTTTCAGAACAACCAACACGATTTCAAATTATTTATCCGGGTGCTTGAATTTGTGTCTTCTTGTTCACTGTATATTCCAGACCTGGCATGGTGCCCAGCATATGGTAAATGCTCAATAAACATTTGTTGAATAAATTAATATTATGGTAATTGTATGCATGGTCTCAGACCATTTACTACATTAGTCAAGAAAATCATGAAAACTGGTGAATTATCTATCATTTCCTCTCCAAGTATTTTGCATATATGTTGGTTTGCAAATGAATGACTACCATCCCACCCTCACTGCCACCTCCATGAAGCACCCCCTACTGAAATGGGCCCACCTACTTATTTCTTCCTGCTTGACACCTTATGAGCAGTCGGTGGCAGTGCCCACCTTGCTAGGGTGATTTGAAGCATGTCTGAAACATGGCCAGAGTTTCATTTCCATGAGCAATATACCATGACATCTTCAATTTTGGGGGTCATGGCATTAAAAACTCCCTATTGCAAAATTGTTACTTAGGAGAAAAAACATGTGAGCCACTATTGGTCACTACTGTCGTATCCCAAGAGAAAATGGTCAGCTGAACGGAGACCAAATGTTCAAGGGAAGGGGACATAATACGGGTATATTTTGATTGGGTTGAAGAATTGCAAATGCCAAGATACATTAAGATATTCTCTTGAAGTGGGTGTATTGAGGAATTTGGGCAGCATTACTTCTCAGAGAACCCTGGGGGTGGGTTGCTAGGCACCTAACGGGAAGCTGGATCATCTAAGGGAGGCTGAAAACAGTGGAGGTGGGCATTGGTGGGAACAAGAGTTTAGAAGACGCATTAACAAGTTATACTGCTCTCCTTAGGTTGGCTTTGCTAGGCAAACTCTGTCCTCATACTGAATATTAAGCATTTTTTTTCTTGAGGAGAACAGTCAGGCTAGACCATAAACACATAAAAACAGGGAACAGGCAATTACAGTTCCCCAGGCCACCTGTGCTGAATGGCAAACTTAACCTTTTATATCTCTCTGCTCCAACTCTCGTGCCTGCGCCTTGGTGCTTCCGTAATGGCCCCCACCCCCATCTCCTGGGTTCCAGACCTGAGATGATATCACTTGATCTGGAAAGGGACCTTAGTTTCTGACCCCAGCCTGCTTCCCTGACTCTAAGTGCTCCTGATTGAATGCTTTACTGTGAGAGCTTGCTTTTAGCATTTCTTTCTCAGGACCCTACGATGACTCCTCAGAGTTTCTCAGTATAATGAATCTGACCTCCTTCCTATCACCTTGCCTTTGTAGAATTTAAAAAATGCATTCAAAAATATTTTCTCAACTGATCATTATAGCAACTTGTGAAACAGGAATACAGTTTACAGATGAAGAAACTGAGTCCCTTTTCAAACTAGGTTGACTGGTTCCTTTCTGTTTTCCTGGACGTATGGTTGCTAACAGGATACTAACTGATTCTGTTAAGGCAGGTAATGGCCCCTTGGGCTACCTGCAAATTTAAAATGACTCAAATGGAAAATAACTAAAATAAGAATGGAATTTTCTAGAACATCTTCAAACCACAAATCCATAGCCGTCAAAGCCACAGAAACCTGGCCTATGTTGAGATGGATTTAACACGGTATCATGAGTATAGACTAAATGATAGTACATAGTGAGCACTTAAGTGATGCTGAGGGATTCCTCTCTAGAGCATTAAAGACTAGGAATACGGCCTGCACTGGCATTCTGGTCAAATAAGTCTGGATTCCGTGAGTCACCATCTAAAGCTGGATATTTGCCAGCGTTTTAAACTGAGTCTAGCAAGTGACTCCAGGCCATTTTGGCAAACATTACAAACTTGCTACTGTTCCCCCACTGAGTTCAGGGCATGAAGCGTGTGTGAAGTCTGCCAACATTCCTCTATTTGCTGGTTTCATTATAAACAGAGACTGGAGCAATAAAACAGAGAAAGGCCAGTCATATAGACCCAGAGCAAAATGATAAACTTGAAAAGCAATGGTATGTTCTTGATGATTTCATCACTGAATCTAAGTTCTCTGTAAGCTTTTAGGCAAACATACCATTTTCTAACCCCCCAACTGTCATATTCACTTGCATTCTTCTCAGTCTAAATTGTATACACAGCACATGTATACAAAATTATTCTACATAGTGAAAATCCACATGTAACCATATATTTCGGTAAAGATTCTCTATGTGGTCTTTTTCTTTAGAGAATCCTCATTTATATAAATGTGCAATATCTTCCTTTTAAATGTCTCCAGTTGGGGGGGGAGATTGATTTTTGATTTTTAGAAACCATGATGATGGGGTTTCACTGTACTTATGCATCCTTTGCATATGAAGAGCATTTAATACATTTCAGATTGTAATATATTTACATTGTTCTTGACATTGCTATCAACTTGCTGGTTTGAGGTATAATGGTCAAATTCATCTGAGTTCCTTCACTATAAAATGGGATAACTGAGATTCAGGAAAAGTAGGTGCTCTAAAGCATAGTGAGTCAACAATAGAGAAAAGGGGGAGAGAATTCATTTATTGAGGGCCTGCCATATGCTAGTTATAAGGGTTTTCTCACATTACATTATTTAGTCCTTACCAAAATCCTGTGAGATAGGTATTATTATTCTTGCCTAACAAACAAGGGAAATGAGTCTCAAAGAGATTAAGAGACTTGCCCAAGATCACACAGTTAAGTGCAGAGCTGAATTATAACCAAAATCTGTTTGAGAGTCCATGTTTCTTCTACTATGCACATGGCCCCCTAGATCTGAACAAGGACTCAACCAAGATCAAGTATTTTCTTCAGTCTATCTTTTCGAATGCACAATTCTTTAAGGCAACTCTTGAATATAATGTTCAATAGAAACCATGCTGTTGTCTATTTCCTGGTGTGTGTGTTGTCTGACTTAGGCGGTTTTCCAAGTTACATGTTCCCTACTTTTCTCTAGATTTACTCCAGAATTTGTGTAGAGGGAGGCATTGGGGGTTGTGACTTGCTAAGCTATGAATATAAAATCAAAGGTACAGTGATTTGTAACAGATATACCAAGTGGTCTCTTGGAAGGGTGCAGCTTTAGACTTCAGAGCTAACAGTGATCACTCTTAAGAGATACTGAGGGATTCTTCTCTAGAGCATTAAAGACTAGGAATATGGCTTGCACTGGCATTCTGGTCAAATAAGTCTGGATTCAGTGAGTCACCATCTAAAGCTGAATATCTGTCAGGGTTTTAAAGTCAGTCCAGAGCTAATAGTGATCTCTCTAGTAAGCACAGATGGCAGTGGCTTTCTGTTCCCTACCCTTTCCTCAAGGTTATTTCTAAAGAGCCAATAGCCCCAAGGAAGACTTTTGGATTCCTGAGCAATGAGATTTGGGTAAGGACACAGGGAGAGCAGTGAATCAGAAGGTTGTTTTCTTCATTTAGAATTGGACAGATTTTGAATCTGCAACAGTTGTGTTTTCCAAAAATAGTCATAACAGTTATCTCGCATCCCACATAACTCTTACTATCCTGTGATTTTAACATTCGTCTGGTTGAGAGGTAGGGTCTAGAGTCTCTCCCTTAGATCTGGGCTGACTTGTGACTATGGCAGAAAGCATGATCTATGACGCCCAAGCCTAGGTCACAAAAACTGATACACGGGCTTCCCTGGTGGCGCAGTGGTTGAGAGTCCACCTGCCAATGCAGGGGATACGGGTTCAACCCCTGATCCGGGAAGATCCAACATGCAAGGGAGCAACTAAGCCCGTGTGCCACAACTACTGAAGCCCACACACCCTAGAGCCTGTGCTCTGCAACAAGAGAAGCCACCACAATGAGAGCCCATGCACTGCAACAAAGAGTAGCCCCTGCTCGCCGCAACTAGAGAAAGCCCGCGCACAGCAGCGAAGACCCAACGCAGCCAAAAATAAATAAATAAAAAAAATAAAAAAAACCGGATACAGCCACTGCCTGGTTCTTATGGAATTCTCACTCTTGAAAACCAGCCTCCATGCTGCAAGGAAGTGAAAGCAACTCATGGAGAGGCCCAAATGGAGAGATTCATAGGGAGAAGAACTAAGACCCATAATCCTCTGCTCTGGCTGAGCTCCCAGATGACAGCCAATATCAACTGGCCAGTTGGGTGAATGAGCCATCTTGGAACCAGATCCTACAGCCTCAGTTGAGACACTTCAGCTGACCTATGTGGAGAAAGGCAAGCCTTCTCATAGCACCCTGCCCAATTTGCAGACGTATGAGCTAAATAAATGACTGCTTTTATTTTAAGCCACAGGATTTTGGGGTAGTTTATAATTGAAACAGAAAGCAAGGCATAGACATCAGAAATGATGGGAAATCATTAAAAAGTAGCTTAAGTGTACAAACAGCTTAGAAACGTAAAGGTAGACTCAGGCTTTGTAAATCCCTATAATTAAAAATATTATAAATTCCATATAACTAAACCCAGTTTCTTGACTTTAAAAATGGAATTTATAACATACTATTTGGTACAAAATGTCAGGTAAGCATGTCTAGCCAGAGAATTTATCTTTGTTCATTCCTTTGAAAAATGCAACATGGTATGAATTAGGCCATAGACTGTAAAGAGAAAAAATTCTGTGAAGACAGAAAAGGGAAAAAGCTGATAATATAGCATGAGATTTTCATTAAACACAACAGTAATGACAATGTCATTTTGAAATTATATAATTCTACCTTTTTAAAAAAACGCAGAGATATTAAACAAGCTTTTTAGTACTGTGACGTTATAGACGGGGCCAGAACTGTTGTCTTTCTCTTTTACTCCTTCCGTCCCTTCCTCTCCCCTCTCTCAAAAACAACAACAAAACAAAAACAAAAACAAAAAAAAAACTGAACACAGGAAATGTTATGATTTGTTTTTATTCAAGGAAGAGCCAACTTTAAGGCTAGTCTGCACTTATACCCATAAAGACTAAGGATGAGTGACATCATCATTTTTGGTTTTTTATTAAATCATCAGTACTCTGTAGCAACTCTTCACAATTAGGCAATTGTTTCTCCCAAACATTGTTCTATTCTTGCCCATTTCTTTTTGTTTTCTCTCTACCAGGTCCTTCCACTTCTATTTCTCCATTCTTCTTGGTTTCCCAGACTCCAGCCAATTTTCACCATAGAATGTTACAGCTAAAATAATTCTCAAGTCATTTCAGCCATTCTGTTGATATTGTTCATTGTCTTCCTATGAATTATCCTCACCATTCTTTGCACTTAATTATAATAAACATCTATTTAAGGCTTACTATGTCCTAGGTATTTGAGGTTATCTTCAAGATTCTCTTCCTTTCTGCTTCTCCCTTTTTAGCGCCTATTTCAATTCTCTGTTTTGTAAACTAAATTCTGCGCAATCTCTCTTCATGTCACCCAGTGGTTTTCCTTTTACTCTCATTCCCAACTTTATTATTTTTTTTAGTTGAGTCCTACTTTGCTGGGGCTTAGAGCTCTCCCAGGTAGCCATCTCAGATTTATTATTCACCTTTCTTCAATCAACTAGCACAGTTCTTTCTGTTTGTTTCTCTTCTATCTATCCTGGCAGTTACTGAAGTCATGTAGTAATTTATCTTGTTTGTCTTGTCTCTCCAAGAAAGAATTTAAGTTACATATTTCTTTAAGGGAGGTACTGTGTCTATTGTTTTAAATTCTTCTCATTTGTTCTATAATGTGATCAGTGACAAAAGCATGTGACAAAAACTTAACAAAATGGAAAAACAAATGTCTTTATGATTAATTTGCAAATGAGCACTACTCTACCTAGAAGAAAATAGATTATGGATATCAAAAATGGGTGTGATGTAAATGTATTCATTTTAACACATCTTATTTCTTATTAACATATTTAAGTGTGGGTTGTTCTGAACTCTTCAATATTGTATGTAGAAGAAGGGAGCTTATAAAAACACAATATTTTAAAAGGTAGATCAATAGCAGATATGGTACTTAATTCCTAACTGTTTAAATTCTAGAATAGTTCCTAATCTCTTTAGATTTGTTCATTAATAAAATAAAGTACTCAGATTTACAGGAATGAAATAAATGTTTCAGAAATTAGTAATAAGATACTGCAGAACTGTGAGCTCATGGAATTCTAAACTGGTTATTTTTCATCACTTATAGATGTGGCTTACATAATTATCTTTCCTCACTTTTCACCTTATGTATTCTCATATATTAGTGAGCTTCTCAACAATCTTCCTGCTTCTTCTCATTATGTATAGTTGCTTCCCAGTGTTGTTGAAAATGGTGTTGAAAAGAGGACAAGCATTGTCAGCTGGTGATGTTAATTGCTGCCCACAGCCTAAGAAATGAGGCGGAGATGGATGCTCAACATATGCCTAATGTAAGGCCCTTCCCCCTTCATCTAAATGGGTTCTAACATGCTTGCTGATGGTCTACACCCGAACTTGGAAAACCTTCTGAGTCAAAACACATCTAGTTCTTGTTATCTACTGAAAGGGGCATTCTGAGAGCAGAACCAAAGATAAGGTATGCTGAACTACTTGTGTTTTTGAATTTCTTGAGTAACTGAGACTAAACTGAACTTGATATAGCACGCAGTGAAGCCCAGATTTCAGGGTAGCGTTTCTAGGGATAAGTCCCTCTGCTGTGAGGGCAGAGAACTGTGTGAGCCCCAGGTCGGGCTTTTGCCAGGTGGTCTTCCGTTATGCTTACAGTAGCATTGCAGGGATCTCATCCAGAGGCAGAGGAAAGAGATTCCAAATTAGTGTAATCTGCCTTGGGCTGGGCAGTGCAATATTGGATATGGTATCTGAGGGGAAGGCCGGATGTAATAAAGTCTGATAGATGATTTGTCCTATGTTGCCTCAAAATTCATGTAAACTAGTTCTGATAGGCAGCTGAGCACAGTCATTTAGAACTGCACTGTCCAGTATGGTAGCTACTAGCCAGATGTGGCTCTTTAGCAATGACTTAGTTCAAAGAAAGAAATGAGATATAATAATTTTTATACTTAATGCATATAGAAATTATAATATTTTAGATATATCGGGTTTATAACTAAAATTAAAAATTCACCTATTTCTTCTTTGTACATAAAAATATGTGACTATTAGAAAATTTAAAATCACCTATGTAGCTCACATTTTATTTTATTGGGCAGCACTGGTTTAGAGATCTCTAGTAAGGTAGACCTGGCTTTGAATCCCGGCTCTGGTCCGTTGAAGCCTAATTTCTCCAAGTCTCAGATTCCTTCTTGCATAATAGTAGTGTTCACCATAATGTTTCATGAGGATGACTTGAGATAATGTTGGTAAAGAACTTGGCAAATTACCTGGTATGAGAATAAATACTTAATAAATGTTTAAATTAAAGCCTAATGCTAAAGTTCTGGAAGTCTGAATTTTCCTTTGATTACTAACCATTTGTGTGTCACTGAAGGAGTCACTTATTCTCTCTTGTTCTCAGTTTACTCATGTATAAAATTATAGGCATATGTAAAATATTTTAAATTAATTCTTTCAAAACTTTGGTCTATCACAGTTCTAAGAACTAAGTTCATCAGCGTGTTGGTAAGGGGAGACAGGAATACACGATGAATAAAACTCTGTAGTAGAAACCCAGTTTTGTCTGCTGAGTCTGCTCTGCTCCCCTCCCTGGAGACTTTCTTCTCTGCCATCCCCATAGTTATAGTCAGAGCAGCCATGTTAATATGACATGTCTGTCCTGTGGTCACAGCTGACTGGTAGAGGAGTGGGCACTTGTCCTGGTGGGTCCAGGCTTTCCTAGGAATTGTATTTAAGACAAGGAGATTCCAAATTGATCTGGCTTATTCTTGAGTGGAAGTGCTGTCAACTGGACAGTTATCAGCAGTGTCCATTTCCAACTCTGGGGACGGGGAAAGTGAGACAGCTGCTCTGTGGGAACAGCAAAGAATGAAGCAGATGCACAGAGAGAAGCAGGAACAAGAGAAATAGGGAGAGGTCCTCCTGGTGCCTTGTAACCCTGCAGTCCTGCATTCAGTCCATCCCTGAGAAGGGGCTGCTTCCCTGCCCTATACTGTGGAAGCTGTCCTACAGATTTTTAAAACAAAACAAGACAAAAGAAAACAAAACTCTTTGCTGATGTTCGTTCAGATGGGTTCCCTTTATTTGTAACCTAAAAGGTATTAACTAATTTGGGCACTGTGTTTATATCTAAGCCTATGGTCAAATGGGAAAAATAGGCTCACAATCCAGTCATGTAACATACGGCAAGATGTTGTAGAGAGGAGAACAAGGGACTGTCAGATGGAACTGGGGGAAGGTTTCACACCAAAAGTAACATTTGAAGTGGGTCTTATGAGAATGAAGTGGGCTTCTCCATGTGGTGAAGGAAGGGTAGATATTTCTAGGCAGAGGAAGTAAAAAGTATGAAAGGGAGTGTGTTACAGTGAGAGAATGACTAGTAGACTAGTTACTGGATAAAAGGATCTATTGGGACCTTTCAGGGTCTAAATTTATTTTTAGTTCTAAACATTCCTTGGGAATATACAGGACAAAATGGTAGGGGGACAATTGCCTTGGAGTAAGGAGACTTGGCTCTTGTCCCAACCCTGACATGGATTAACTGTGTCACCTTGGGTAATTGGCATCATTTCTCTGGGAATTGGTTTCCTCATTTGGAAAATGAGAAGGTGGATTACATTATCTCTATGGCCCCTTTCAGCTCAAAATTCTGTGACTCTGTAACTTAAACACAAAAACTTTGTCACTGCTGACAAAGCATTTCTACTAGGTTTGACTGGGGAAATGATTTAATTTAGATATGTTTCCTTTTCTGTCAAAACCACTGTCAAAATCAGTGTGATCTGATATATGCTACATTCAAGAAGTCCTGGCCCAAAGACTCCTTCCTTAAACTAGGGAATTATGAAAGTGAATTCAATAACCAGCATCATCCCTGAGCCTGACTTAGTTATAGTTTTTCAATACTTTACTTTCTCTACCTGTGCAATGGGACCAAAGAAATCTGTCATATGTATGGGTATTGCAAAGATAATGAATCGTTGAGTTCTATGGAAGAAAAAAATTACTCCTATCTGAATATGAAAAACAAAAAGTATTTCCCACGAAGATATCTCTAAAAATGCTTTTATAAAAATTTTATCTATTTTAAAATATCATAGAAAGTGGTAATAGGAATGGCAGATTTGCAAAAATTCACATGTTTCTAAGTACAGTGCATTTCTTTCGTGTATATCTTTTATATTCCCTGCCACTTGTCTTTGGATATCAGAATAGGGAATTCTTATTCTTTCTCACTACTCACCTATGATGATCTTTTGACAACTTGGTCTTTGAGCTTTCCTCTATTTATATCCACGGACAAATACTACGTGGGAACAGGTGCCACACAGTGTCATTTACTGGATACATTTGTTATCAGGCATGGGTGTGCTTTCTAAGTGGAATGGGTTCCTAGCCAACAGAATGGGGATGCTAGGCATAGGTGATGTTGAATGATAAATAAAATAATTACAAACACAAAAATGAGTGGGAAGATGAGTAGAAAAGGTAAGCAGCACATTTACTGTGTCTACCATGTATCCAGCTTCATGTTCACTGCGTTCTTATGAGACCTCTTTCAAAATACATAGATGCTGAAGTTTTTGGTTTCACTATTGGTAAAGTACTATTTTTCTAAATTATCATAACCAAGAAATCAACCAGCATAATACAGTTTATAGTGAAACTGCCTGGTACTAAAATCCCATTCTCATCAGCAGTGTCCCTTTTTAAGGGGATTTAGCCACAGAAATTTCTTGAGCCTCAGATAACTAAAATGTTAAGTGTACCATGATGTCCTGTTTATACCATGCCAGGTAATTAAGCTGGAAGTGTAAAAACTTTGTAGTCTATCATACTTTAAACTTTTTCAAAGCATATTTGGATGTTATTACTTAATATAAATTATTACTTTTAACAAAGCTATCCTATCATGTTAATCTTCTGATTACTGTTAGTAGTAGAGAAGATGTGTAGGTATGACTAGCTTCAATAATGTAGTCAACAATGCATATAGAATTAGAAGAAAGCATTTGCAGATTTAAGAGTTTAATTTAAGGGATTAAATTTAGACCAAATAAATATAAGTATGACAAATTGGTAGATGGCAAAACTTTATAAATGAGGTTTCTCATTGATAAAGGAAACTGAAGATGATTCAGAGAAATGGAAAGATATCTCATGCTCTTGCACTGGAAGAATACATATTGTTAAAATGGCCATACTACCCATAGCAATCTACAGATTTAATGCAATCCCTATCAAAATATCCATGATTTTCTTCACGGAACTAGAACAAATAATACTAAAACGTGTATGGAACCACAAAAGACCCAGAATTGCTGAAGCAATCCTGAGGAAAAAGAACAAAGCTGGAGGCATAACCATCCCAGACCAGACAATACTACATAGCTACAGTAATCCAAACAGCATGGTATTGGCACAAGACAGACATATGGATCAATGGAAAAGAATAGAGAGCTGAGAAATAAACCCACACACCTGTGGTCAATTAATCTTTGACAAAGGAGGCAAGAATATACAATGGATAAAAGACAGTCTCTTCAGCAAGTGGTGCTGGGAACGCTGGACAACCTCATGTAAATCAGTGAAGTTAGAACACAGCCTCATACCATACACAAAAATAAATTCAAAATGGCTTAAAGACTTAAATATAAGATAGGACACCATAAAACTCCTAGAAGAGAACATAGGCAAAACATTTTCTGACATAAATCATACCAATGTTTTCTTAGGTCAGTCTTCCAACGCAATAGAAATAAAAGCAAAAATAAACAAATGGGACCTAACCAAACTTACAAGCACAGCAAAAGAAACGATAAACAAAACCAAAAGACAGCTACAGACTGGTAGAAAATACTTGCAAATGATGTGACTGATGAGGGCTTAATTTCCAAAATATACAAACATCTCATACAACTCAATATCAAAAAAACAATGAACAACAATCAAAAAATGGGCAGAAGACCTAAATAGACATTTCTCCAAAGAAGACATCCAAATGGCCAAAAGGCACATGAAAACATGCTCAACATTACTGATTATTAGAGAAATGCAAATCAAAACCACAATGAGGTACCACTTCACACTGGTCAGAATGCCCATCACTAAAAAGCCTACAAATAATAAATTCTGGAAGGGTGTGGAGAAAAGGGAACCCTCTTATACTATTGGTGGGAATGTAAATTGGTGCAGCCACTATGGAAAACAGTATGGAGGTTCCTTAAGAAACTAAAAATAGAACTACCATATGATCCAGCAACTAAAAATCCAGAACTACCATATGCTACTACTGCTGAGCATATATCTGGAGAAAACTCTAATTTGAAAAGATACATGCAGCCCAATGTTCATAGCACCACTATTTATAATAGCCAAGACATGGAAGCAACCTAAATGTCAATCGACAGAGGAATGGGTAATGAAGATGTGGTATATATATACAAGGGAATATTACTCTGTCATAAAAAGGAATAAAATAATGCCATTTGCAGGAACATGGATAGGCCTAGAGATGATCATACTAAGTGAGGTAAGTCAGACAGAGAAAGACAAATATCACATGACATCACTTATCTCTGGAAACTAAAAAAATGATGCAAGTGAACTTAATTACAAAACACAAACTGACCCACAGACATAGAAAACAAACTTATGGTTACCAAAGGGGAAAGTGTGGGGGAGGGATAAATTAGAAGTTTGGGATTAGCAGATACAAACTACTATATATAAAATAGGAAGACCTTCAAGATGGCAGAGGAGTAGGACATGGAGATCACCTTCCTCCACACAAATACATCAGAAATACATCTACATGTGGAATAACTCCTACAGAACACCTACTGAATGCTGGCAGAAGACTTCAGACTTCCCAAAAGGCAAGAAACTCCCCATTTACCTGGGTAGGGCAAAAGAAAAACAGAGACAAAAGAATAGGGACAGGACCTGCACCTCTGGGAGGGAGCTGTGAAGGAGGAAAAGTTTCCACACACTAGGAAGCCCCTTCACTGGCAGAGACAGGGAGTGGGTGGGTGGGTGCGGAAGCTTCAGAGCCACGGAGGAGAGCGTAGCAACAGTGGTGCAGAGGGCAAAGCGGAGATTCCTGCACAGAGGACTGGTGCCAGCCAGCACTCACCAGCCTGAGAGGCTTGTCTGCTCACCCAGTGGGACGGGTGGGGGCTGGGAACTGAGGCTCAGGCTTCAGAGGTCAGATCCCAGGGAGAGGACTGGGGTTGGCTGCATGAACACAGCCTGAAGGGGGCTATAGTGCACCACAGCTAACCAGGAGGGAATCCGGAAAAAGTCTGGAACTGCCTAAGAGGCAAGAGAATATCGTTTTGGGGTGCGCAAGGAGAGGGGATTCAGAGCACCGCCTAAATGAGCTTCAGAGATGGGCGTGAGCCACGGCTATCCGCATGGACACCAGAGACGGGCATGAAACGCTAAGGTTGCTTCTACAGCCACCAAGAAGCCTGTGTGCAAGCACAGGTCACTATCCACACCACCCAGCCCAGGGGCCTGTGCAGCCTGCCAATGCCAGGGTCCTGTGATCCAGGGACAACTTCCCCGGGAGATCACACAGTGTGCCTCAGGCTGTTGCGACATTACATTGGCCTCTGCCTCCGCAGGCTTGCCCCGCATTCCGTACCCCTCCCCTACCCCCAGCCAGAGTGAGCCAGAGCCCCCTAATCACCTGCTACTTTAACCCCCTCCTGTCTGGGCGAAGAACAGACACCAGAGGGTGACCTACATGTAGAGGTGGGGCCAAATCCAAAGCTGAACCCCAGGAACTGTGCAAACAAAGAAGAGAAAGGGAAATTTCTCCATGCAGCCTCAGAAGCAGCGGATTAAATCTCCACAATCAACTTGATGTACCATGCAACTGTGGAATACCTGAATAGACAACGAATCATCCCAAATTGAGGTGGTGGACTTTGGGAGCAAGTGTAGACTCGGAGTTTCCTGTATGCAACTTACTAGTTTCTGATTTATATGTTTATCTTACTTTAGTTTTTACCACTTGTTATCACTGGTGGATTTGTTTATTGGTTTGGTTGCTCTCTCCTTTTTTTAAATTACTTTTAAAATTTTTTTATTTTACTAACTTGATTTCATTTTATTTATTTTTCTTCCTTTCCTTTTTTTTTTCCCCTTTTCTTCTGAGCTGTTTGGCTGACACGGTCTTGGTGTTCTGGTCAGGTGTCAGGGCTGAGCCTCCGAGGTGGGAGAGCCGAGTTCAGGACATTGGACCACCAGAGACCTCCTGGCCCCACGTAATATCAATCAGTGAGAGATCTCCCAGAGATTTCCGTCTCAACGCTAAGACCCAGCTCCACTCAACGGACAGCAAGCTCCAGTGCCGGACACTCCCTGCCAAACAACTACCAAGACAGGAACACAAACCCAGCTATTAGCAGAGAGGCTGCCTAAAATCAAACTAAGTTCACAGACACCCCAAAACACACCACCAGAGGCGGTCCTGCCCAACAAAAAGACAAGATCCAGCCTCATCCACCAGAACACAGGCACTGAACATATCTATATGAAGGTTTTAGAAATTTGTTTTATACCGTTTTAGTTTTCTAATAGTGGACTACTAATGTTAAAAATTAGGAAAGGTTTCTGGGATGATGGTAAACGTCACAACTATGTGATTAGAAAAGAAGGAAATCTATCACGTACCAGACCAGATACTACAGTACACATTTTCATATACATTAGCTCATTAAGCTCCGATAGTTTAAGTTGCCAAGCTATTACCTACTCACTAAGGGATGGGATCATAATTCTGAATCCAAGACCAATTGACTTTCTTTATATATGGGAGGGTAAGACAATTCATACTCAATGACCTCTGTGAATTCACCATCCATAGTGATTCTACTATTTCATCGTAAAATTTAAACACCTGCCTTTTAATGTTGAGGATACATAAGTTTATAAATGTCTATAAGCCTGCTCCCCCTTCTCCCACTGTTCGAAATTCTCTACCCAACACAAGCAGGGTTCTCAAACCCTGGGACAGGAGCTAAATCTAAGCTCATTATGCATTTTATGCAGACAATGGCATGCAGACAAATGAAAGCATAGACAGCAGAACTAGGACAGTGAGTAAGCTCAGTATAAGGGGAATTTCTAAAAATAAACCCAAATCTTCAACAACGTGTAGCCACTTGAGATATTATGATCTTCCTGCTGAAAAAGAAACCGTGTGATTGGCCCTCAGGAAAACCATAGAAGGGATTCCTGTGTGGGTAGATGGTTGGTTTAATGGCATCTAAGACACTTAACCTCCAGGAGTGTCAGTAGTGCTAGGCCTCAGTTCTTTTCTCTATGAAATGGGCATGGTCGTGGTGACTTCCTTTGCAGAATTATTGTGAGGTATAGATACACCCATATTATTCAGTATAAAACTCACTTTCTGTAGTCTTTATCAAGAGGAAAAAAACTGATCTTGGGTGAAAAATGAAAGAGAAAGAAACCTATTAAATATTGTTTTATAAATAACCATTCAAATATCTCTTGAATAATTTTGTATTATCCAATTTAAAGTCCTTATCAATAATTTTAGAACTGTAAGTATATTCATTAATCCCCTTTTTGCACAGATGATAAGATTGGGAACCAGAAAAGTCAAAACACTTGATAAAGACCACTGAGCTAACAAGTGGCTGAGCGAGGCTTGGCTGGATTCTGACACCTGCGCCAGTGTTCATATGTCTAGTTTCCTGTCTCAGGGTACTGTAATTGGCTTGTTTTGCCAGATTCTAAGTGGAAAAATGAGTATGGAATCAAATGTTTACAATAGTAGTTTTGTGTCCTCTTAGCTTCCTTTTAAAATTCATTTTCTTTCATATAATGTATTGACAGCTGAGTGAAGTGTGACGCATCTAGAAAATATTTATTAAGTAATTCTGTATTTAAGCACATCTCTGTAGAATTTTGTTAGTGAAAGTGTAATCATCTACCTCCTAGCAGTTGTTAGCAAAATCAGAAAAAAGATTAATTTAATCTTATGTATACAATTCTCTTTGAGGTTATCCAGATTTGTTCCCATCAATATAAATGTATTCATATAGATTACTATGTATTTATAAATTGGATTTCTTATAAGCATGTAAACTCAGATAGAAAATTTTCTAGCTATGCCAAAAAACAAAACGTTTCTTAGTCTTTATTGGTTGAAGTCAAAGAAGGAGTAATTTGAAATCTAAATCGTGACATCTCTAGACAATATAACATAATGAGTAGGTATAGATATAGCATGTCCTACCTTCATCCCTTATTTTGATTGGTTTGTTCTGAATGTGTTTGCTGGTACCTGAGTCCAAGTGGAAAATTTCTTATTCTGGTTCTTCTTTGAGTAGCTGTAAACCTTTCCCCTGTTACAGAAAATACACATAAGATGATATTAATATCAGTGATACACTCCCAATAAGCAAATTCCCTAAAGCAGGGGCCCACAACCCCTGGGCCATGGACTGGTACTGGTCCGTGGCCTGTTAGGAACCAGGTCACTCAGCAGGAGGTGAGCAGTGGGCCAGCGAGCAAAGCCTCATCTGTATTTACAGCCACTCCCCATTGCCCGCATTACTGCCTGAGCTCCGCCTCCTGTCAGATCAGCAGCACATCAGATTCTCATAGGAGCTCAAGCCCTACTGTGAACTGTGCATGTGAGGGATCTAGGTTGCACATTCCTTATGAGAATCTAATGCCTGATGATCTGAGGGGGAGCTGAGGTGGTGATGCTAGCACTGGGGAGTGGCTGCAAATACAGATTATCGTTAGCAGAGAGGTTTGACTGCACAGAGACCATAATAAATCAATTGCTTGCAGACTCATATCAAAACCCTATCAGTGAGTGGCAAGTGACAATTAAGCTGCATCTTATGGAGTAGACTGGACATAAGTAACACACTTCGGGTGTCACTGTCTCCCATCACCCCAGATGGGACCATTTAGTTTCAGGAAAACAAGCTCAGGGCTCCCACTGATTCTGCATTATCGTGAGTTGTATAACTATTTCATTATATATTACAATGTAATAATAATAGAAATAAAGGGCACCATGAACATAACGTGTTTGAATCATCCTGAAACCATCCCCCCACACACCCCATTCCGTGGAAAAACTGTCTTCCATGAAATGGGTCCCTGGTGCCAAAAAGGTTGGGGACCACTGCCCTAAAGGTTAGTTGAAACTCCATCCCTCTTTTCTCACATTCAAGAAAGCATATCTGCATGAAAGCTTCATTTTTTTTTTTTTTTTTTTGCGGTACGCGGGTCTCTCACTGTCGCAGCCCCTCCCATTGCGGAGCACAGGCTCCGGACGCGCAGGCTCAGCGGCCATGGCTCACGGGCCCAGCCGCTCCGCGGCACGCGGGATCTTCCCGGACCGGGGCACGAACCCGCGTCCCCTGCATCGGCAGGCGGACCCTCAACCACTGCGCCACCAGGGAAGCCCAAAGCTTCATTTTTAAAGTAACAAATTAAACTCTCTCTCTCATCATCTCTCTATAATTTTCAAGAATTAGTGTATCAGCTGTTCTCAGTAATTCACTTCATAAGTGATCAGCTATATCAAAGTATCAAGACAGCACTGGTTGGGATCACTCCTGTCTCAGAAGGAGATAAAGCGGATCTGCCTGAGGGGCAATGAATTACCCACTGAGGTGACCTTTTCACCTTCTGATGGTCTACTCTATTAGGAACACTTGTATTATCCGGCATTGCCTGGACTAGAAGTCACAGAACATGGAAAGACATTTGCCAGACTATTATTTCTTTGTGTGTATTTAAAATTCTTTAGGTGTAGATCAATTTTCAGAACTTTTTAAGGGTTCAATTCTATTGATAAATCTGAATAATGTGTGTGGGAGTATAATGACAAATATCACCATTTCATTTTCCCTTTGATTCATAGAATCTGGAGTCCCTGGGAATGCTGCAAATCACACTTCAGCACACTTGTGTATGGTTAGTGGGACAGTCTTTGTCATCAGGTAAACAGATTGGGGGTTCCAAATTGGCCACCTCCCAGCAGGGTAACCCTGGTAGGTCAGTTTTCCTCTCAGTGTCTGTTTTCTTATCAGAAAAATGAAAGAGAGTGTTTTGAGGACTGAGTGAGATAATGTATATGCAAACGTCTCCCAAATTCCAGGCACACAGTATGCACTTACTAACAACAATAATAATGATTATTAAATAATTCTATTAACTCACACCAGGATGTAATCAGCAAGTCAGCCAAACAATGATTTTAGATTTTGCCCTATTTTGTTCTCCACAAAAGGTGAGAAGTTCAAAGTGCAGGGTACAGCAAGAATCCATGCCTCATGCTTGCCTAAAGGGATTGTCAAGTGAATTCCAAAAGATATTCATCCAAAAGCAAACTAGCCTTCCTGGGTCACACCTGAGCGAGTCACAGACTTACAAAATTCTCCCTTCTAATAATACTACTTGCTATATTGATTGGTTTTACTAGCTTAACCTTTTTGAGTCTGTTACTCTTTCATAAATGTTGTTAGTGTTTGGTGTACTAGATGTTAAATGGATAACACAGTATATTGATTCTGAATCTAATTTTGGTTTCCAGGGTATTGAGGATAACTGAATCTGGCATTTAGAGCCTTCCAAGACTGCATGAAAATTCTCTAAAATATTTTTGCCTGAAAAAAGATGTTATAAGCACATTGAAAGAATTCCTAGTAAAAATTGTCTGCACAATTTTTTTTTGTTTTGAAGATATCATTAGACAGCACTGAAGAACTAAATTTATTCCGATAATCATTACAATGATGAAAAAATTCCTGGCTTCAATAATTGATTTATGCTTCATTTAAATGTACAGAGTAGTTCTAATATAATTTCTTATTAACTCTAATGACGAATTTTAAAGTAGCATGACTCTGAAATAAGGATGAAATTCTCCATACAACTTATTGCATTTAAATGGATTTAATATTTAATATTTAAAAAATCATTTGATGTAAATAGCCCTCATGAATCACTGCAAATATACTAAGATGTAATTAAATGCTTCTTTCTTTTTAAAGGCATCTACTTGTTTCATAATAAATTCTTTTTGTACTTTCTTCTTTTAAGCTGTGCTATTACTTTTGAGATTATTTTTAATTGTGAAATAACATGAACTCTAAAATTCAGCAAATTTCTAAAAATATTTTCTCTCAGGCAAATTCAGCTGATTCACTTTGTTCTACAGCAGAAACTAACACAACATTGTAAAGCAATTATACTCCAATAAAAAAAAAGTAACTCAATTGTTGCTTAGCATTTGCTTTTATCTTGCAATTGTTTAAACAATTTTGATAAACACTCAGATTTCTAAGACGGAAAAAAATTAAACTTGGGGGAGGGACAAGATTCTGTAACTTATAAAGCTTTCACTAGATAAGCTTATGAACACAGAGAAACTACTCTCTGACCTAGTTTGGTACTTGGAACTTGTTGGTATGACAATATGTGTCATAAACTGGGTGGAGAGACAGGATTGACACAGTTCCTACTGGGTAGATCCAGAAATCAGGCACCTACAAGTTCAGTAGCGAGAGCAGCTGCCAGGGGATCTGGAAGTTCCCGGGTCTGTCCTGTGGCACTGTGAAATAGTGAAGTCATGTACAATCACTTTTGCTGTGAGCCCCATCAGAAGACTGGGCAGTGTGGACCATAAGAAAATTCTCTTTGGTCCTTAAGAATGTAACCAAGAATGAGACCTATCACACACTCACACATAAACACACACATGCACACAATCAACTAATAAGAAAAAGTTAGGATCCTGGAACAATCCCTAATCCATACCTCATAAAGAATAAATGTCTTTTGAATATAGTATAAGATTTCAGGAAAGCAGCATTTTGGCCTGAGTTCAGGCAGTCCTGAAGCATTCAGGATTTGGCTCTGTAAACTTAAAATGTAGCAAGGAAAGAGCCTTGAAAAATGAGCCAAAAGACCTAGTTTAGTTTGTTACTCACTTGACAGTGAGTTACTTTTTAAGACCTCATCTGTTTTCTTATCTGTTATATTAGGACAGTGCTAATTTTCTGACAGATTCTTGGACTTCATAGATTGGCCATATAAGTTAATGCTGGTTAAAGTCAGGATGACTATATTATTTTGTCATCTGTACCAGGACACTTCTGAGACAGAAGGAGGGAGGCGCTTATAATGATACTGAGGCAATATGCACAAATCAGGACTATCTTGGGCAAACAGGTACATCTGTTCACTCTGCATGAACTTTTAACACTAGAAAGCACTGTTCACCTATAAGATGTGATAAAGGTAGTGGTGGTGATGGTGTCTGAAGCCTAGCTTCCAAACCCAATTTGACAAGGTACAGTGAGCTTTCCTGTGACATCATGGGAGGGAAATGCAGCCTGCACAACCTATGAAGTTTGCAATGGTTTATAGTGAAGCACATATGTTAATATGAAATTGGTATTTCTGGAAAAGTATTTCCCAATTAAAATTTTTAAAAATTTGAAATAGCTTTATGTTTCAAAGCCTTTTAGAATATTTTTAGATTAATCTATACTACTTCTAAGGCAATAATAAGCAAAGTTCCTTTCTCAATTTTCCCCTTCTTAAAGAAACCAGTCTTTCAAATAATGTAATCAGAAATCATGGATGAGGAGATCTTTGTATTTTCCCAGTTTAACAGAGCTCACAGAAAAGAAAAGCTGTATACTATTCTTCAAGGTTATTATCATAGTTATTATTAATTTTGGCTAAGAAAATGAGTCTATTGAGTTGAATAATCTTGATGTTTACTTAGAGATAATTCTTTTTCATTACCAAACTATCTTTCCTCTATCTATTGTACTTGGAGAAGAGAGAATAAGGAGGATAAAAATAGTATATTTTGGCAATTGTTTGATATAATTCTACAGACAAAAAGCATTCTTGATGAAGTTTGTATTATTTAATCAACATTGTGCAATGTGAAAAAATTCAGGTCACCTACGGTAAAGTTGGCTTTTTTTCCCCAACAAATTATTATAAAAGAAGTTTATTCTTTAATAACATTTTAGTATTAAGCTAGTTGTTAGAATAAGTGCTATCAGAAAATTTTACTAAATAATGGGCTAATTGGTTATAGGACCTTTATCCCTAAGAATCCATAGGTAGCCTAAATTTAAGATTATTTCATTGGGCATAAGAAATATACTCATTTCCTATCACATACAGCAGGTTGGTATCAACAAAAATAATTGCCTTAGCATATACTGAGTAAAGACCAATAAGAACAAATTACATTGCCAAACACAGGAGCAATGACATTCATCTTCTTGATCCCAAACTGAACAAATTTAATAAGTTTTGGAATTAAAGACTTCTTTTTACTAAAAAAACTGAAAACCATTTGAAATAATATACAATGAAAACACTAAGTTTAAAATTTAAGAAACTCTGACAGTTCCTAAGACTCAATTTTTCTTTTGATGCATATGTATAAAAATTCTTCCTCAGTCATATCTAAAAACAAGGCTAAAGGTTGTCACCTGAATCATGCAAACACTACTGGTCAATTTAGAAAAAGGCAACATTTCACTGACTCTTGAAATTGGATACAGAATTCCACACTTCTTTAAAAAGGGGCTGGTTATAGTGAACCATACATTTATAAATGGGTACCATGTTGTAAACAGGAACACTGGGTACCTAAAAAATGGTGTATACTTTTTGAAACTTGTTCTCCAAAATAAGTCACATACTGTATAACTTAAGGGCCTATTGTCTCACATTGTTTCTGAAAGAAGAATGAACAATGTGCATATTAAAATATGTTTAAGTAAAAAAGGATATAGGGTATAGTTTTGTGACTTTAGTAACCCTTGAGATTTTGTTCCTATCAAAGATAGTCATAATGAAAGTGGATTTACAGTTTTTTTCCTAGTTTTAACTTCATTATGCCATCAGTTCATATAATCTTAGATTTTTTCACATAATTATGAATTTTGATGCATAAACACAGCATATTTAGAATATATTTTATTCACAGATTGCACTTTTAATATATTCTGCTCTTAATTTTAAAAGCAAGAAGGTTCGGCATCCCATAGTCTGAATACTAGTAACACTAAAATTATATTACATTTGCTTTTTATACATAGCCCTTTATTTAAAAAAAAAATCTGGGAGTTGTGAGGAAAAAAAATGCAAATCATTGATGGCAGCAAATACAAATTCATAGTCCTATCCACATCCCATTACATATCAGCTGGCATTAACTGAGTATTTACTGATTGCTAGGTACTGTGCTCAGTTTTTGCTCAGTGATGAACAACTAATTCTCACCCAACACTATAGGGCTGGTCCAACTATTACTGTCTTTTATCAGATGAAGAAACTTAAGATTCACTTGCTCAAACCTCCACATGTATTAAATGTTGGTGTTTGTAATGGGACCAAAGCAGTCTGAGTATTTGGCCACAGCAGAAGCCTTTTAACAAAAAACAGTTGGGTCAGCAACTGGTCAGTTAAGAGAAGAACCATAAAAAAAAAAATACAAATATACACGCACAAGATATCATTTAAAATATATAAATATAGGGTCATTCATCATTTTTTAAAATTTTACTTTATTTTTTGATGTAGAGTGAAAGAGTATTCTTTAAGGATAGATCTACTGACTAAAGTTCCACAGTATTTTCTTGCATAAACCATATCCATACTTTGTCTTTCACAACCTTGAATTTCAGTATCTTTAAAGGGTGCAAAAACATTTGTAAAGGAATATAAGTGAAGTTCTATTCTAGATTCTTACAAATTTAGTTTCTAATGTTTTGTACTTGTCTCATCCACACCTAAATGCACAGCAATTACTTTTTGTAAAAAAAATTTTGTCTTCATCAAGTTTAACACATTAATCATTTTGATTTTCTTAATAACAACTCTCTTTACATACTTATACTTATTTCATGTATTTAGTTAAGTTATGAAATTACAATAACTACTGGCATAAACAGGCTTAGAAATAAAAATAATATGCTTTAGGGATTATACAACTCAACTGGCACTCAGTATATCCTGGGGACATCCGTTTGTATGTTTTTTAAAAAGAATGAAGGCTCCGCTGTCTCTTCCTGTCTATAGATAGGCTGTATAACCCCCTTGTTCTTTGTGTGTAGTATTCTTAGAATATCTCTGAATGAAAGGAGTTCTATAAATGCAAAGTAGGAAAAAGGCAATCTCAAGATTAGAAGCTGCTTTAGTATGATAATACATAATCTAAGTATTGTGATTATGAATAAATGTACTCATTAAGATTTATATACATGTAAATATATATACACATATTACATGTATATTCTCTCATGCTTACATTTAAAATATTTTGGGCAATTTTTATGTGCTTTTATACTTTCCTAAAAGTCTTCTATTCAATCATAAAAAGCATGTTGCAAAAGTGATAAGGGTTAAAAAATATAAGCAAATAAATTACATTTCTTCATTCTAACCATGATATCCTTGAACATAAAAATCTTTAGCAGCCTATTACGGAGCAATCTATTATGCCATATATTACATTAAAGTGACATGATAGTTAAGACTTATTTCAACTAAGGTACATATTTTTGATTTGATAAAATAATTTGAAAGATGTCAACTCAAAAACACATAAGGCTGATTATTTTAGTAAAATAAAACAGAGGCAGTTTTATTCTAATAAGAAAATGCCAGGCCTGAAGTCACACCTTCCTGTGCATCTAACAGCATTCTCATTTTATCATATTTTAAAAATCCACACCTCATATTTTCCGTTACCTTATATGGATGGTGCTAATGACACACATAGTAAACCTTCTATTAGCCTTGTAGTTGAATAGGATTTGTTTAATTTCAGCTGTCAAATAATGTGAAAAAAAAAAACATTCTGGTAACCCTAGGAGTTAACATATGTTAGAATTATAAAAGTAAATGTTTCACAAACAGCAATAATTGATTGATTGTGTTCTCTGCCAGCATAAAATTAAAAGCGCAGAATATGCCCATTTGGGAAGCTTGATGACTTACTTGTTTGAGTGGTTTAAAAGAAACTTTGAAAAAGTTTCCTTCTAAAGCAAGTTAAAGGAGCTAGAAGGCATGGGAATGGATCTCCCTTACTACATGCAAAATGTATTTTAGTGTATTTTCCTTAGTATTATATACACAAAAGGAATCGTTCCCTATGACGTTTCACAAAATACATTCTAGGTGACTTAAATTACAGAAAAAACAATCTCGGAATTTAATTATTAAAACAATGAAGACATGAATAAGTGAAATACTCTCCTTTGCCAATCCTCTTTTAATCCTATACCCTTGATTACCTAGTATAAATGACCTGCTACGGATCTTCTCTGGTACTTTTCCCTCTGCATTTATTAACATACAGAGACACAAACGTTATTTTAGATTGAGCTCTCTGATGACAGGGTGTTGAGTTCAAAATGTTCACTGCGGTGATCTCTTGGGAGATACACCTCTAAATACACACCTAAGGAAGTGAGGGAGGCAGCAGGGGGAAGAGGGACAAGCTGACTAAAATAAAGTTGCAGTTGAGGCCTCATCAAACTCATGGGAAAATCCTCAAGCTCCATGAGACCTCTCAGAGTGGACCCAAATTGAGACAAGGAACTGGAATTTTGTATTCTCAAAGTCATTAGCCAACCCCTGGGAAGAGGTACAATCTTGGGTGAGTAGTTTCCAGAGAAGGACAAAACTCAGAGCCGTCATCAGTCAATAATCCCAGCAACTGGGAGATAGCCTGGGTATCTGGGTAGAACACTCCACAATATCCTCTATGTCTATTTATGCAATTGAGATCTCTGTTCACTTAATTAAAAAATATAATCAGAAATACATGATCTTCATCTATTTGCATTTTTACTTAACTTTGCAATGTGCACATCCTACTAAGTGATAAGTCTATCTTATTTATTTTAATGGCTACATAATATTCATTGTAAGATTATACATTTTATTTATTTTAACTTTTATTTTTTGTTTGTTTTTTACTGATGCAAATAATGCTGTATTATCTTTTTATGTATGTTTTTCTGAATTCATATTTTGTTAAATAAATTTCCATAAGTTCAACTGCTTAGTCAAAGTTTAGGTATGTTTGCTTAAATAAACAATAGTAGGTTATCTTATTAAATGATTATAGTAATGCACACTACCATCAGAAGCATATACAATTACCTGTTTGATACTGAAGGTTTTCAATGTAAATTTCATTTTCCAATTGTGACTAGAAAATATTATCTCATTGTGTTTTTAACATTCATTTTCTTAACCATTAATAAGGTTATGCTTTCTAAAATGTGTTTATTGTCTCTTCTCTCCTTTGACTTGCCTATTCATTTCCTTTACCTTTTCTGTGGTTGGTTTTGTTTATCTTGTTCTTATTAATATACCCTATATGTTTTAATATTTTCTCCTGGTGAATTGCTTAATGACTTTGCTTTTAGTATCTTTATTAGTCAAGGTTTCTTCAGAAAAACATAATCAATATTGACAGATTGATTGTAGGAATAGGCTGATGTGGTTATGGAGGCTGAGAAGTCCCACAGTCTGCCATCTGCAAGCTAGAGAATCAGGAAAACTGGTGGTGTAATTCTGTCTGAGTCCAAAGAGAATCCGGGGGCTGAAGGTTCTAAGTCCTGGTCTGATTACAAAAGCTTAAGAATCAGAAGTGCTGATGTCCAAAGGCAGAGGAGGGATGTCTTTGTTTAAGCAAAGAGAGAAGATTTGTCCTTCCTCTGCCTTTTTGTTTATTCAGGTCCTCAATTCAGGGTGGGATTGCATGATGCCCAGCCACATTGGTGAGGGTTCTCCTCTTCACTCGGCCTACCAATTCAAATGTTAACCTCTTCTGGAGACACCGTCACGCACACCCAGAAATCATATTTTATAATATTTTACAAGCTTTCTGGACATCTTTCAGCCCAGTCAAGTTAACACATACAATTAATGATCACCGTATCTTTTAGAAACAAAGGACCTACATTTTATGCCTTTTGGATTTTTTATGTTAAGAAATCCTCTTACTCCAAGGTTCACAAATATTCTCCATTTCCACTAAAATCATCCAAATTTCTTTCTTATATTTATATTTTTTGATCCCTAAAGTATATTTATTAAGTACAAAGCAAATTGAAGAACAATATGTACAATATGACATTTTGGAAAACAAAAAATATATAATAATAGTTTTTAAAACCAGTTCAAAGGACTGAACGTTTGTGTGTTCCCAAAAATTATATGTTGAAGCCCTAAACCTCAATGTGTTGGTATTAGGAGGTAGGGCCTTTGGGAGGTGATTAGGTCATGAGGTCTCTGCCATCATGAATGAAATTAGTCCTTATAAAAGAGGCTCCAGAGAGCTCTCTAGACCCTTTTGCTATTTGAGAACACAGGGAGAACATGGCTCGCTATAAACCAGAAAGTGGGTCCTTATCAGACACCGAAATTGCTGGCACCTTGATCTTGAATTTCCCAGTTTCCAGAACTGTGAGAATTAAATTTTTGTGCTTATAAGTCATTCAGTCTATGGTATTTTTGTTATAGCAGTCCAAACAGACTAAGACACAATTCCAACCTACTTCTGTAGGAAAGCAGGAAAGTCTCTGTCAGAATGTGTACCGAACTGAAGATGACAGCAGCTACCTCCAGGGGATGGAGTTGGACCAAGGAGAGAGGAAGAATTTCATTCTTTACTCTCTACATTTTGAAAAAGAGAGAGAAAAGGTAAGATAGAATTATGGGTAATTTTTATATTCTATTTTTGTCTTTTCTGTGTTTTCCAAATTTTTCATAATGGAGATATATTAATAATATTTCATAACCAGAAAGCATAAATTTAAGGCTCTCAGGAGTTCATCACTTAGTGGAATAGTTTTGATGGTTTCTTTAAAGTGAAGGTGGTATTTTTTACATCTGTAGATTGTTAAAGCCTTGTACAGCCCCCAGAAAACTTTGCTCTGGAGCAGACGCAAGAGGACACTAACATCTGCCTGAGCCTTCGTTTGTAGGAAAGGTCTTGGTAACAAATATTTTCATTTCTGAGTCAGGCTCTCCTTTTAGGGCTTCCTGCTACATTTATATTTTTAATACATTTAAAAATTATCCTGATCATGGCTTGAGGTGTGGATCTAGTTCCATTTTCTTTTTTCAACTTGTTTACTGAGGTATAATTTATGTACAGTAAAATTTACTGTGTCGTAGGTTTGACAGACATACAGCACCAAAATAAAAATATAGAATATTTTGCTAATCTCGAAACATTCCTTGGTTATTCTTTGTGGTTAATTGCCTCTCTTACATTCCTAGCTTTTGGCAACAACTGACCTGATACCTGTCCCTATAGTTTTGCCTCTTCCAGAAAGGCATACAAATGAAATGACACAGAGTGTTGCCTTTTGAGTCTGGCTTTTTTCACTTAGCATAATTTTGAGATTGGTCCATATTGTTGTGTGTATATCCATAATGTGTTCCTTTAAATTGCTGAGTAGTATTCCATTTTACAGATGTACCACAATCTGTTTATCTATTCACCACTTGAAGGGCACTGAGTTGTTTCCAGTTTTGGGCAATTATGAAAAAGAGATATTATAACTATTTGCATACAGAGCTTTGTGTGGATATATGTTTTCATTCTCTCAGGTAAATACAGAGAGTAAGAGATTCATTTTTTAAAAATGGATAGTCAGATATCCCAATCCCGTTTATTAGATTATCCATTTTTTTCACCACTGAATGGAATGTTATCTTAATCAAATATTAACTCCCCCTCTTACTATTCTTTTCCAAGACTTCCTTGGCAAATACTACACATTTTTTAAATTTGAACATTTTGTACAGTTTGTGTTCCAAAAAGCAAACTAGCAAACAATTCTGCTGTGATTCTGATAGTAACAGAAAAAAATATATCATACATATATTAATTCAAGAAGGATTAATATTTTTACAATATAACAGTTTTCCCATTTAAGAGCATAGCTTGTCTCTCCATTCATTCAAGTTCTGTTTCTTAATTATACATATATACACATAAAAAAATGATATATATTCTGATTTGAACATATATATAACATTTTAACCATCATAATAGCAACGAGAGCAACAATAGATAACACCTACAGAGGCAGGCATTCTAAACATTATACCTATATTGATTCATTTAATACTCATAACAACCCAATAAGTTAGATATTATTTCTCCATTTTTTAGATGAGAGAACTGAAGCAGAGAAAGTTTTAGGGGACTAGCACAAGTTTAAGTGACTCAATGACAGGCGCTCAACAAATTTTATTATTATTTCAAGGTATTTCAGTTGATTCTCTAAGATTTTCTAAAAATATGATAATACAATCTATAAATAGTGTTGATATCTTTGCTTTTGTGGTGCTTCTATATAATGTATATCATATTACTTTTGATTGAACCTCAAAAACAGTACTAGTAGTGACAGTAAGCATCCCTGACTTATTACTAAAGATGAATAAAAAGCTTAACACTTCCTCATTTGATTGGATGCCTGTCCTTGGCTTTTCATAAATGCTATTTAACTTACACAGAAATGTTTCATCAAATTCTTGTTTAACTGTAAGTTTTTTTAAAAAATCAGTTACAGCAAACTGAATTTTGTCAAATATCTTGTCAACATCTATTAATGTAATTTTTCCCTTTTAAATGACATATTGATACTCTTTGTATTATTAAACAATTCTTGAATTCCTAGAGTAAATCTACTTGGCAGAACTAATTATTTAAAATAATATTCTGGAATTTGTTTTAATACCTAATTTAAACATTTTGCTTTTAGATGTTCGATAGTACTCTGTAATCATATTAATATTTCTGCAGAAAATATGTGAATATTCATACTAAATGGGACAAGACTTAACAGGTCTGGCTTTTCTATGTAATGAATTAAAAAAAAAAACCTTTTGTTTTTGGATATGAGAACTGTGGGCGAGAGTTAGCGTACCTGTAAAAAAATTGTATTGTCCTTGAAAGTTATATCTGAATCTGATCTTCTGCCTTTTAAAAATGGTAGGACTTGGGCTTCCCTGGTGGCGCAGTGGCTGAGAGTCCGCCTGCCGATGCAGGGGACACGGGTTCGTGTCCCAGTCCGGGAAGATCCCACATGCCGCAGAGCGGCTGGGCCCGTGAGCCATGGCTGCTGAGCCTGTGCGTCCGGAGCCTGTGCTCTGCAACGGGAGAGGCCACAACAGTGAGAGGCCCACGTACCACAAAAAAAAAAAAAAAAAAAAAAAAAAAAAAATGGTAGGACTTTAACATCCTCTATAATTTTTAACATGTTTAAAATTTCTATTCTTCTTAGGTCAACATTTAGCATTTATATTTCATTGGGAATGTATCCATTATTCTATTTCAAATGTATTGCTTAAGAGAGTGTAGAGGTGTGAAATTAATCAAGCACTGGAGTTTGGAAGGTGTTCATGAACTATGATGAAAAAGAGTATCAAGGTAGGAATCAGAAAGGAATAGACAGAAATCTGCAAGGAAAATTTTGTTACTGTTAAAGGAAGTAACATTTCAGAATTAATCTGTTTCAAGGGACTAATTTAAATAAAGCTTTGTATCCACTTTATCAGGGGTTGATACTGGGCTGTTTGAACTGGGCTGTGCCTATGTTGGTGCCTTGCAGATAGTGTGTCAGATATATAGACAGGCTCATAAATACCAAATTAATCTTAGCAGTATCCTTGAGTGTATAGTCATTTGGACTCAGTGTGTACTATTGAAGAGATACTGGGGAGAAAAGGGACCTATGAAGAGTTCAAGAGTGATTGGGAATAACCTCTGAGTTAGGAGAAATCAAGCAAATCCTACAATGCCTCCTCTATTTTCATTTTCTTAGTGCTTCCATTGATCCTCTGAGTCAACACTCATCATGTCAGTGGATGCAGAATCAGTGTATTCAGATGCAAGCTATGAACTGCATTACTGATATTTCACTTTCAAAATTAAGGCTAGAAGATTTTGAGTTCTTGCATCTTTCCTAAGAATGACAGTCTTGAGGAGCTCAATTATCCTGTTAAGAGATCCTTGGGAACTGTAAAGCAGAATTAACTACAGCTATAGAAATGTTTGATCATTTTCTTCACTTTTAACTTAATATTTAAGTTCATATCCACTTTATCATCTTTTCAGACCAAAGTTACTTACTGAGAGAAATCAGTTATAGAAATAAAAACATCTTACAGCTTAAACCTGCCAATGATCGGCACGTTGAATAATGTTTGGTTCATGACCTTGAGGCTTTTGGATTTAGCATTTAGTGGGAAGGATTACATAAGATACTATATGTTGTAATCTTCATTGTGAGAGTTATATTTGAACTCATATGTTTCTACTAGTTCTTGGAAGTCACTGTACAGTATTTCAGACAAAATGGATTTCCACAACTCTTTGTATAATGTTTCTACAGTTATGTCAAAATCAAACTTTTTGGATTTACTTTTGATTTGGATAGCTCTCCTTCCAAACCCCGTTTTAGAATTTGAGTTGTTTTTAGCTGATAGAATTTTTTTTTCTTGCTGGTCGTGGACTAGACCAATATATATTGACTTTTAGAAGTTTACTTAAACTTCTGATTCCAGAAAAAACAAAGGGATTTTTGTAATTCAAAGAAAGATATGTTTATGTTTCCTTCTGTTAATTCACCTATCGAAACACATTCACCAGACAGATGTTTCTAGGCAAAAAGCATCAGTTAGTGGTATTTACTACTTTACTCTAAGCTTTATAACAGGAGCATTTTTCAATCAAAGATTGCTCTTTTCCTTGGCAATCATACCTAGCCAAAGTTTAAAGACTGTTAAAAGATCACACAGTAAACTTTAATTTGTAATCAACTATACCCTTTTAAAAGAAGTCTAAACTAGTCAAAATGCAATGTCAGTGGAAGAAAAAAATCTGATGAGACTGTCTTTGTTTGTATTTCCTGTTTTCGTCTGTCTCAGTTATTCTTCTCTGTACACTAGTCTCTTTGAATATAGTAGCTGGCTGAGTGAGATTCCTGACTTCATAAAACATGGAAACACTTTTAATTTCATAGCAAAATTCCTTGTATTTGGCAGTAGATCATTGAGATGACATTTGGGACAACAAACCTTCAGAAAAAGGCAGAGAAAATGATCAAGGATAAATGAAAGAAGCACTAGGAATCAACACTGAAAAAAATGATTTGGGGGCAAAATAAAGAATGTTTATAATGTGCAAAATGAAATGTCCTTTTTGGAAGCATCTGTAAATTCTATATTTCATTATGAAATAATCCCATCATTAGATATCAGAGCATTTTTTTTCTTGATTGATAATAAATTCCATTTTAAATTATTTCATTTTTCCTGGTACTGTATGATTTTAATTTAGAATGAGTTTAAGATATTTGGACAGTCTCTAAGTAGTGGCTATGAATTTTCTCTTCACAAAAAGAATTCTCTTCCTTGGCTTTCCTCCCTTAATGCATTTTCTAACCACCTCAGTTGGAGTGGACCCTGCCTGTACTGTCTTAGAACAGTTATTTTAAACAACTCACCTGCATTTGGTATGTACTTCTATATAAAATAAGTATTTATATGCATATGTTACCTATCCTCTCTCTCTGACCCACATGAAGTACCAAGCAACCTGGGATTGGTCCTCTTTCAAAAAGTAAGTAAATTAGTAAATAAATTAATATACCAACGGTCATTGACTAGATCTTGTTAAATTTTGTAAAACTTGTAGCACCTATGGCAGCAATGAAGCTCAACAGAGATACTGTTACAGTGCCCTAACCCCACTCCCAATCTATCCTCCCTGTCGCTTAATGCCTAAGTTACTGATCTCATACACAAACCCTTTAATATTATTCCCCTACTTAAAATTCTTTAATAGCTATTCATATCTTTGTGGATAAAGTTCTAACTCAGCTCAAGGAACAAAGCTTCCATTGATGTGGACCTACCTAGGTCTCTGGCCCTATCCCAAGCTACTGTTCCAGTGCACGCCCTACATCCCCAGATATGTAAAAGCTATTCTGAGTTTCTTAAATGCTCTCTTTAGGCTCTTTCACTACTCTGAGCCATTCTGTGTGTTGTTCCCTTAGCACAGAATATTTATCTTCTTCTAAATACTTTGTATCCTTCAAACTTCATTGTAAGTTTTTCCAAGATGCCCCACCTTGCCTACTGAATTTGGTTCCCTGGTATAGCCTTCTCCTAGAATATTCTTTATATGTATCTTTTGTCAATATTTTGTAATATAATATAGTTGTTGGGTGTTTTTTTTGAGAATTTTAAAAATTTTAATGCAGTTCAAGTCAGTGTGCTGTACACACTTAGCAGAGTATAGTCACATAATAGGTTCTTGATAAATAATGTTACTAAATAAAAACTATATTTTGCATAAATCAAAACATAGCAGTGGGGGCTTCCCTGGTGGCGCAGTGGTTGAGAATCTGCCTGCCGCTGCAGGGGACATGGGCTCGTGCCCCGGTCCGGGAAGATCCCACATGCCGCAGAGTGGCTGGGCCCATGAGCCTGCGCGTCCAGAGCTTGTGCTCCACAGCGGGAGAGGCCACAACAGTGAGAGGCCCGCGTACCGCAAAAAAAAAAGAAAAAAAACATAGCAGTGATTCAATAAGTAACTCTCAGAAAAGAATAGACAGAACACTATAATGGTATGTGAAATGCTGTTATAAATAAATAAATATAGTTATTAATTATATAATCTAATTGCTTTTAGTGTAATATGTGGGATTTGGGAAAGAAATGCTATTGCTTTTAACTTAGCTTGAATGCTGCCACTGAAACCTTACCTGCCACAGGACATGGGACCCAGAATAATGACCCATTGTGTCCTATTCTACGTATAACTCCAGCACTGTAGGACCTGGATCTTCACATTATTCTCCTTTACTAGTTGTAAAATCTACTATTCTCTGTGGTATAGACTATGTGTGTCTCCCCCAAATCCATATGTTCAAACCTAATCTTCAATGTGATGTTATTTGGAGGTATGGTCTTCCGGAGGTGATTAGGTCTTAAGGGTAGAGCCCTCATTAATGAGATTAATGCCCATACAAAAAAGACTCAGAGAAATCCCTGGTCCCTTTTGCCATGTGTAGGCTGAAAAAATGGTCATCTATGAACCAGGAGGCAGGACCTTACCAAATACCAAATCTGCTGGCTCTTTGATCTTGGACTTTTCAGCCTCCAGAACTGTGAGAAATAGATCTCTGTTGTTTATAAACCACCGTCTAGGGTATTGTTATATTAACCCAAATGACTAAGACTACCCTGACTGTCTTTATCTCTTTGAACCTCTCCTGAAAACATCCCATTTTGTCAAGCTAGTTTACCCATGAATAAAGTACTTTAGAGTTGTTTAGCTGTTGATTGTTCACATAAAAATGGGAAATAAATACTATTTAGATTGTCAAATTGTTAATATTAAATTGAAAAATAAGGTGTCATTTTTAGCAAGAGCAGATGTTTGGGGCACATCTTTTTCAGTGCATCTGTTTATTAATGAGGGGTTAGTTAGAGCTTTGTGAACATGCGGCTTTATTTATTTAAAAAAAAATCCACTGGCTTTCAATTTACATCATAACAAAAGTGTGTATAATGTGGCAGAACTGTTTTATGTGATTAAGAACTGTTTATTCTGGATTTATAATTAATTTAATTGTAACATCTAGAGGACTGCAATTTTGAAAAACTTTCAATCCTGACTGCCTATTATTCAAGTGACAACAGTGAAATAAAGTGACACTATGATAAATGGAAACGTAACAAGCAGTTGTCCTGAGTTAATAACATTTTGAAAGAAAAATCTATAAAATTTTTATGTAAATCATATGTATTGTATTTAATATATACAAATAAAATAGTTTTGCCTTCAAGTTTTGCATCAGAGGTAGAAAGTTCACAATTTAATAAACATCTTACAAATGTATTTTCATTATTTAAAACCAGCTTGAGATATTCCCTATCTTGATAAAAATAGAGTGAGGAAAAGACCTAATTCAGTTGCTCCATCAAATGATTTCCTTAAACCCAGGTCCCATTTGAGGTCAGTGACACACCTTCATTTGTTTGAACTATGGTTTTTACAAAATTCAATCAAACATTAAAAGGAAGTACTTAATTAGTTATGCTGCACTAACAAAGAAAAATTATTACACCATACTAACCTATGTTATAGCAAAACCCTGACCCCACAAAAATGATTGGTGCCATTAATGAGATTGATTGAAATACATAGGAATTATAAGTCAAAGAACTGGTGAATAGAAAGCCATCAAATTCAGACTGCATTATTTTTCTACTCAGATGCTACACTAAGATTCCATATAAACTTATTTCCAAACCTGAATTGTATTGTAGAAAGTGTTAATAAAATGGATATGGAATAAATGCATAGTTTCCACTTCCATTTAGTTAAATGCACTTCAATAAATTATAGCCAGTAAGTAGTTTTTAATTCAAATATAACATCTTTGCCAACTGAAATCCTTAGATATAAAGATTTCTAAAACAAAAATCTGTTTGTGGGATAAACAAGATGAGATTCTGACCAATTATTCCCACCAAATGCCCAAATCCAAATTTTAGTGTAATTGCTCTCAGATTACTGCAGGAAAATTTACAAATAGGGAAAAGTGGAAAAGAACTTTAAAAAAAAAAAACCCATAAGTAACTACTATTCACATTTTTATATTTTCTTCCTATCATTTTGTATGAAAATGATTTTTATTATTTTTGCTCTCTAAAAGATATTTTTATTAGGCTTTGTCCAAAACATGTGAAATGACTTGATCTTTCTTACATAAAAACACCTTTGAGTTCTTAGTATTTTTGTATTAGATCATAATTATAGAAATTGGAAACTTCCTGCAAAACAAGTAAGGTACATACCACGTTTCTATTTTTGACTAATCATTCTTTATTTCTTCCTAGATTAAAGTTGGTGATAGCTTCACAAATAAACTCTAGTGACTAACTGGCCATATATTACATTATAGATTCTCCTCCTATGTCAGACCATTCACAGAATGTCAAAAAGTGCAATAAAAATATTTTATTTTTCACCTGGGATAAATCATGAAAATATTTCTAAGGTTTACATAGACTTTGAACATATAGGATTAAATATTGTAGTATTACATAGGAAGCTCATGAGTTTAATACACAACATCTTCTGAAAATCAGCACAAGAAAACCCACCATGTAAGGTAAACAATAAACCTATGTATTATTCACTGATGGGAGAGCGGAAATTTAGAGAAAGCTCACATTATAGAACTCTGAATTATGCCTACCTTTTATAGGCACACTCTCTGATAATACATTTTCAGGTTTTTATACATGATTGTAAATATTGATCTTTTCTTTTACAATTAAAATCAATTGGCTCAAGTCTAGTGAAAATATAAATGAAGTTAACTTGCAGCTTTTAGGCTACTAGTGGTTTCAAACTTGGATCAAATTTAATTTTATGAGGTCTTTTTCATGACTAGGATGTAGTATTAGCATTTCCATGATTTAGTTACAATTAAAGATGAATATAGCATTAAATTCAAGTTATTGTGTAAATTCTGCTGCTCAAAAGTGGCAACAAGTCATCTGATGAGGGCAAACATCACTTTATGATAACTGAAAATAATTAATTATTAACTGAATTTTCAAAAATACAAATTGTGCATGTGCTTTAGAGATGCCATATGAAATGTATATAATTCTGAGTTGTTCAAAAATAGATTATATGAGTCAGAGACCTTGGAAGAAGTATTGTATAAGGATTTTAAAATAAGTCATACAAAAGTCAAGGGGCTTTGTATTGATAAAAGTTTGTTACTGGGAGAGAGGAAGTACAGCTTGATAATTCAGAGTGCGGACTCAGCAACTAGACTGCTTGGGATTAGATGCTGGCTATTCCACCTTATGGCTATGTGAACTGGAGCGATTTGATTAATTTCTCTACTTCTCAGTTTCCTTATTGTAAAATGGGAGTAATAACAAAACTTATAAGGAGGTGTGAGGAATAACTGATGCGTATAGAAAGCACTTACGAGTGCTGAACACACCATGAACACACAGTAAGTGCTAGCTTATTATTATATGTGATGAAAATATTAGTCTTTCTGAATCCTGTTTCAATTATTCCAACTACTACTTATTTGTCACTTTGCCTATGTTGCTTTGAACTATTTATTGTTCTATGTATAAATACCTTTTTTCATATATATATATATCTCTCCACATAAATCTGTGTGTATGTTTGTGTATAAAATAAATTCCATGAGAGGAGAAAGATGACATTTACTCATTTTACCTATTTGTGTTTGCAGTAGTTACCAACTACACATATAAGCATTTTTGCTGATTATTATGGTGACATATTCAAGTCTAGTATTTTCCTCCTGTGGAAACTCAGAAAATACCCATCTTACAATAGAAAAAAAAATAAATTCCATCTCCAGAAAATTCTTTTTAAAAATTTATTTTTAATCTCATAAGAGCTTCCTGAATATTGATATATCATAAAAATAATTAAGAAAGTATTTAAAAATAAAAACAAATATGGATCACTTCCCTTTAAAATTACTAAATTTTATGTTGATAAAATGTCACTAAGCTTTTTGTTCTACAGGGAAACCTACTTGTTTATTTTCCTGTTTACTCCCTTTACTCACATAAAATTTACATGAGGCATTTAGTAGATGCTTAATAAATAAAAATCATCATAACACTGACACGGGTTACAACTTTTCTAAAATTAAAAGTATTGCAAATAATTTAATCTTCCTCTACCCTGGAAATAAAGGTTATAGATGATTTTCTCAGAGAATTTTTTGAAATTCCTATAGTGCTCATTGGAATTGGAGGGCATTAAGCTTGTGAAAGGACTGCAAGATTGTCACTGCTTACCTTTCTGTTAATATATGTAAACAGTTATCTGTAGCATCTAACCTTTACCAAAGTGTTCATCTTGCAGTAATTTGGACATGTAGCACTCCATATAGAGTCATTCATTGTCTAGTATGTTAATGGATGATGTATATTTTGTAGTTAATGGAGTTGAATAGATCTCCACATTTCACAGCTCAGTGAATGTGTGCTCCATTTTCTTCCTGGCTTCTGCTGCTAGATTTTTTTTTTTTTAAGAAAGCAGTTTTATACATTAAAGATAAATTCATGACTTTGAGAAACGAGTAAAATCTGCTTAGAAATGATCACAGCAGACTGGAAAGTTATGATTAGAATCATATAATTATTTATGCTAACATAACCACTGGACCAAATTCCTTGACATTTTAAAATCATTTAATTATTTCTTAATTAGAAATGGTGTGTGAAGTGAGAACTCACAGTTTGCAATTGTGTTCACTATAAGGAATTCTTGAGTCGCTGACTAAGAATAAATGGATATAATATTAGTATACCAAGAAGTCAAAGATGTCCCAGGTAGCCATCTAATATAAATTGAGTGTGTGTTTACTCCACCTTGATATGATAACATTTGAAAAATATCATCAGAAACGCCATGATTTTTTCCTGATATTTAAACTTCCCATTTCCAAGACTAATAGTTTAAGAACTTTGAATAATCACATGGATTCGGTCACCAAAATAATTCTATGTTAGCTTTACATAGTATTTCACAAGTGATAAAAAATTTTCACAGATATCAATAGTAATTTTATTTTCACAAAAGACAGAGAAATGACATATTATCATTACTCCACAAATAAGAAAACTAAGTCTAAGCATTCCTATGAATTATAATAGAAGATTAAAGTACCTTAAGTGCATGGATTTAGAATCATAACTGGATATTTGTCCCAGATCTGAAAGGCTAGTACAACGTGGTTGGAAGTAACAATGGAAAAGAAGATCCAAGAATTGGCAACCCATGACACGACGACCCAAAATCCAACCTCCCACCTGTTTTTTGTAAATAAAGTTTTATTGAAACACAACCACGTCCATTCCCTTAAGCACTGTCTGCAACTGCTTTCATGCTACAATAGCAGAGTTGAGTAGCTGCAACAGAGACCACACAGATTGCAAAGCTGAAAATATTTACTATCTATCCCTTTATCTTTCTAGAGCTTGCCAATCCCTATTCTAAACCAAAGAGATTGTCTATACCATGAAAGGTACTCGGGGCAGAATCTAGAGACCATGAGGAAGCCCTGAATATCAAATAAAAAAATAGAACCAGGTTGAAGTAGATGCCTGACTGTCCCTAGTATATTTCAATGAACTAAAAGTACTGTAGATGAGAGCTAAAGAGGGAACATAGAACTGGGGAAGAAAAGCCAAATCTGCAATCATTTTATCTCTATCATATATTTAATAAATCTTTTTGAATTTCTCATAAGTGTAGATTATTCTACGCATTAGGCATTAATCTATGAATGACCTTCTTAACTGGGTATTTTAATGATCTTCCAAGTACAGGTATTTGAGGATAATAATAACATGAACAAGCAAGTATTAATTAAAGCAGTGGAGGAAAGCTACAGTGCGGATATCAAAAATCCTCATCAACTGACATTAGTATCTTTGCTTCCTTAGATAACCTCACTTTATTTCTTATCAGGCCAGATATTCTTTCAGGCAAAGGAAAGAATCAGATACAGCTGCTCTGCAAAATGGCTGCTAAATCTGTATACTAGTATTTCAAAGAGGAAGCTACAATTCAACACAGAAAGTCTCAAGGGAAGGTGAAAACAGTGACTTAGCTAATATGCTTACCTTAACCAGATCTTAACTGGTTAAGAAAATATATGAGGAAGATAAATAGCTGGTGGATTGGGAGGACAATTGATTATCCTGAAAATGTATTCACATTTATTCATCCTTTTATTAAAAAATTTTGTTTTTAACATCTTCCCTGTTCATGGTGCTTACTTGGCATTATGGAGAAAGAGAAATTCATACCCTCAAGAATCACAAAATTTAAGGGAGAAGACAGACACCTATATGAATAACTTTATTATAATATAATTATCTCTATTACTGATGGAGTTTGTGAATGGACATGAAGACAGAAGAAACAAATCATCATAACCCATATGTGTAACTAACATTGTCTGGATCCAAGACACCATGTCCAAATGGCAGGAAACAGAAATTATTGGTGTAGTGTAGCCAGGGTGAGACAGAGTTGTTGTTGTTGTTTTTTTTAATGTGGGCCCCTATCTTCTTCTTCTTTTTTTTCTTTTTTTAACATCTTTATTGGAGTATAATTGCTTTACAGTGGTGTGTTTCTGCTTTATAACAAAGTGAATCAGTTATACATATACATATGTTCCCATATCTCTTCCTTCTTGCATCTCCCTCCCTCCCACCCTCCCTATCCCACCCCTCTAGGTGGTCACAAAGCACCGAGCTGATCTCCCTGTGCTATGTGGCTGCTTCCCACTAGCTATCTATTTTACATTTGGTAGTGCCATGCCACTCTTTCACTTTGTTACAGCTTACCCTTCCCCCTCCCCATATCCTCAAGTCCATTCTCTAGTAGGTCTGTGTCTTTATTCCTGTCTTGCACCTAGGTTCTTCAGGACCTTTTTTTTTTTTTTAGATTCCATATATACGTGTTAGCATATGGTATTTGTTTTTCTCTTTCTGACTTACTTCACTCTGTATGACAGACTCTAGGTCCATCCACCTCACTACAAATAATTCAATTTCATTTCTTTTTATGGCTGAGTAATATTCCATCATATATATGTGCCACATCTTCTTTATCCATTCATCTTGATGAACACTTAGGTTGCTTCCATGTCCTGGCTATTGTAAACAGAGCTGCAATGAACATTTCGGTACATGAGTCTTTTTGAATTATGGTTTTCTCAGGGTATATGCCCAGTAGTGGGGTTGCTGGGTCATATGGTAGTTCTATTTGTAGTTTTTTAAGGAACCTCCATACTGTTCTCCATAGTGGCTGTATCAGTTTATATCCCCACAAGTAGTGCAAGAGGGTTCCCTTTTCTCCACACCCTCTCCAGCATTTATTGTTTGTAGAATTTTTGATGATGGCCATTCTGACTGGTGTGAGATGATATCTCATTGTAGTTTTGATTTGCATTTCTCTAATGATTAATGAGGTTGAGCATTCTTTCATGTGTTTGTTGGCCATCTGTATATCTTCTTTGGAGAAATGTCTATTTAGGTCTTCTGCCCATTTTTGGATTGGGTTGTTTGTTTTTTTGATATTGAGCTGCATGAGCTGCTTATATGTTTTGCAGATTAATCCTTTGTCAGTTGCTTCATTTGCAAATATTTTCTCCCATTCTGAGGGTTGTCTTTTGGTCTTGTTTATGGTTTCCTTTGCTGTGCAAAAGCTTTGAAGTTTCATTAGGTCCCATTTGTTTATTTTTGTTTTTATTTCCATTTCTCTAGGAGGTGGGTCATAAAGAATCTTGCTGTGATTTATGTCATAGACTGTTCTGCCTATGTTTTCCTCGAAGAGTTTTATAGTGTCTGCCCTTACATTTAGGTCTTTAATCCATTTTGAGTTTATTTTTGTGTATGGTGTTAGGGAGTGATCCAATTTCATACTTTTACATGTAGCTGTCCAGTTTTCCCAGCACCACTTATTGAAGAGGCTGTCTTTTCTCCACTGTATATTCTTGCCTCCTTTATCAAAGATAAGGTGACCATATGTGCGGGGGTTTATCTATCCTGTTCCATTGATCTATATTTCTGTTTTTGTGCCAGTACCATACTGTCTTGATTACTGTAGCTTTGTAGTATAGTCTGAAGTCAGGGAGCCTGATTCCTCCAGCTCCGTTTTTCTTTCTCAAGATTGCTTTGGCTATTTGGGGTCTTTTGTGTTTCCATACAAATTGTGAAATTTTTTGTTCTAGTTCTGTGAAAAATGCTAGTGGTAGTTTGATATGGATTACACTGAATCTGTAGATTGCTTTGGGTAGTACAGTCATTTTCACAATGTTGATTCTTCCAATCCAAGAACATGGTATATCTCTCCATCTATTTGTATCATCTTTAATTTCTTTCATCAGTGTCTTATAATCTTCTTCATACAGGTCTTTTGTCTCCTTAGGTAGGTTTATTCCTAGATATTTTATTCTTTTTGTTGCACTGGTAAATGGGAGTGTTTTCTTGATTTCACTTTCAGATTTTTCATCATTAGTGTATAGGAATGGTAGAGATTTCTGTGTATTAATTCTGTATCCTGATACTTTACCAAATTCATTGATTAGCTCTAGTAGTTTTCTGGTAGCATCTTTAGGATTCTCTGTGTATACTATCATGTCATCTGCAAACAGTGACAGTTTTACTTCTTCTTTTCCAATTTGGATTCCTTTTATTTCTTTTTCTTCTCTGATTGTTGTGGCTAAAACTTCCAAAACTATGTTGAATAATAGTGGTGGGCAAGCTTGTCTTGTTCCTGATTTTACTGGAAATGGTTTCAGTTTTTCACCATTAAGGGCAATGTTGGCTGTGGGTTTGTCATATATGACCTTTATTATGTTGAGGAAAGTTCCCTCTATGCCTACTTTCTGGAGGGTTTTTATCATAAATGGGTGTTGAATTTTGTCGAAAGCTTTTGAGACAGAGTATTTTATAAATACATTCAACATAGTTCAATGAAGAATGTTCAGTCAAGAAATTCAACTTTAATTAGTGAAATGGTAATATTAGAACCACTGAAATCAAAGAAGGACTCATGCATAATTGTTTTGGAGCCCAAATTAGAGTCTCTGGTTTCTTCTTCTGTTCTTCAATCCCAGAGTTTTGCATTAAATTATATTCCCTTCATTGACTTACATCAGATAAAATGCTGTCCCCGTTTTGATGGCAGCAGCTGAATTAGCAACTCAAGCAGAGCTTTTAGGCCATTCCTTCACAAGGCTTAACTGTGCGGGGAGAGTGGTTAGGGCTATAGTCTTGTTCTCAGACATGAATCTATTAATATATGAAAATCACCTTTAAGTTCTTCACCAATAAACATAATGAAATGTGCTTAATATATAAAAGACTATTTTTAAAGAACTTATTTTCATAATTTTCTCCTTTGGATTTATATTGATTATCTTGGCCTCAGTTTCTCTGTAAAACAATTAAGTTGGATGAGGTGGTCTGTAAAGTCCCTCTCAGCTCTACAAATATATGCTTTTATATAACGTTCCTCAAGAGACAAGTCTCTGTTGAATTTAACTGTGACCTAATTGATTCACTGGTCATGGTTTCCTGTCCCAGAGGAATATAAATGGGTAGTTTGTTTTTATTAATTCCTTTTATATTAGTTTTATATCCAGTAACATTTGATAGTGATAATTGTAACAGTTGACCAAGAGGATCTAATATCTAAAACTTCTTGGAAAGTCTTCCACTTGCTATTTCCTGAAATGGTGATATTTTCCTAGCCTTCCTTAGTGGAGTATGTTAAAGTACTAAGGAAATAGCATTATCTGAAATGTGATATCTTCAAGAGAAATATGATTTGACTGTCCTATAATGATCATTAATTAATATAGATCAATTTCTTTTGATAGTGATATTAGAGTTAACTCTTGGGCACAAAATATATGTTTAATCAAGGAAGTTAAAAAATTATCTGAAATTTCATTTTAGAGGAGCAGAAAACTCCACAATGTCTATCTTGTATTTTATACCCTTCAGTAAATCAGACCACTGACATCAGTGTTATGGCAAGGTAAGTTAGGAACTAAAAATGTGCAGAGTACCATACAACTATCAATTCGCTCGTATGGAAAAAACACAGCTGTGTTTACTTACACATGGGGTAAACTGAGGCTAGAGCTAATTGGGAAGAGGGCTAAGGCTAGCCTTTAAATCAACAGGGCTCAAATTATTATATTTGTTGAACCCAAATGAACCTTCATTAAGAAAATGTAATGTACTGAAAATATTTCACAAATTTAATTTTTCTCTCATCAACACACAGAACATTTACAAACTGAATAACTTGCAGGTTTAAATAGATGGAAATGAATTAGTGTAAAAAAGAGAAAAGGTCAAGCACACTATATGTTCATTTTTACAATCTCTTAACAAAATGAACATTTTAAATGTATCTTTTGTCTTTGACTAGGAAAAAGAGAAAGACGAGGAAATTAATATTTTTGTAATATAGATGTCATCTTATATTTCATGCCTGACTCATTTGAAAATGTAGATTAATTTGCAAACAATTTAGAAAGCTGAACTATTGAATTAGGTCCTCTAAGATTTAGGATTTGTCATCTTTTAAAGTTGACACCCAGTGAGAGCTTGTCAATTACAGAGAAGTGAAATGAAGTGAAAATAAGTCTCATCTTCATCTTCTTGTTATATGCTTGGTTGGTTATAGAGAGACACCATTTACAAGCTCAAAATAATTATTCAGAAAGTTACGCTTCACTTTAAAACCAAATTTAAGCAGGAAAAAAGTGCCATTCCATGATAGTTATTTTATTCAGTGGGTGGAGAGTAGGAAATGCTATATGGCCTCGTAAGGCCAATGGTTAGACTGTCTTTCATGTCTTTCCACTTCTTCTCATGTTGGTGATAAATAGAGATGACTCCAGATTATTGCTTTAAAAACAAACAACCTACTTACATACTGCTCTCTTACTGATCAATGAAAGTGAGAATTTAAGAGAAATAATTATAATGTTATTTACATGTTTTATCAATGTGCGAATTGAAACACTCATGGCAATTCCACTCCTTCCCTGACCTCACCTTTTAATTGCTTTTTATTCCACCTATACACACTAATAACATAATACCTTAATATCTTGTTAGATTCAAAAAATGAATTATTTGTTGTAGTTAATAGATAAATTTAGAAAGCCATACTTCAGTGAAACTATGCACAATCTAACTTCTGGCTTTGATCTCAATATCTACTGCTAATGGGCAGTTATCTTGGGAAATGGATTAGTATTTAGTAAACATAGCACTCCAATAAATTCATTCTCAACTCGTGCTCAACCCAGAGACTCTAAGCAGACTTTGAGTACCCTCCTCTGAGAATGACTGGTAGGGATTAATATAACCAAAGTGTCATTTGAAGTTGGGCAGCAGAAAGAAGCATGTTCTAATAGTATTTTCTTCTTTCCTGCACCCTCTTAAGACCTTTGAACACCACATGCTCTTCCTTCCTAGAGGAGAGGAAAGAAAGAAGGGCTAGACAGAGTGTCAGAAGAGGTGTGTGATAAATTTTAAGTCTTTCAGAATAAAGAATTGAGACACCATTTCTCCTCCCTGCCTCATCTAAAGCCCCCAGGCTAACCTTAGTTCCATCACAGTGGGAGGGCAAAAGTCCCAAGAGCATTATTTGATACTTAAACACCTGCTCCTTCTTTTTTTAAAAAAAATGATACATGATGTTTGACATCACCTCATAGATATGATTTGGCAAAACCAGCAATCTATCTATCTAAATTCTGTTCATTTCTCAAGGCCATGCTGAAGTCTTTCTTATGGTCCCTTTTGACCATGACAGTGATAGTTTTTTGCCTTGTCTCAAAGTCTGTGACACTGTTTACAGTACTGTTTGGGACTTTTTTGTCAATTGCTGTGTACTGATGCTTATCTTAAAATAATTACAAAAGTAATAAAATAACATTAAAGTGCTTGAAAAATAGAGAAGAACATCATAATTCAATGCCCAAATCCAATAACTATATATGCAACAAAAAGAATAATATACCTAGGAATAAACCTACCTAAGGAGGGCTTCCCTGGTGGTGCAGTGGTTGAGAGTCCACCTGCCAATGCGGGGGACGTGGGTTCATGCTCCAGTCCGGGAGGGTCCCGCGTGCCGCGGAGTGGCTGGGCCGTGGGCCATGGCCGCTGGGCCTGCGCGTCCGGAGCCTGTGCTCTGCAGCGGGAGAGGATACGAAAGTGAGAGGCCCGTGTACCACAAAAATACAAAAAAAAAAAACAAACAAAAAACCTACCTAAGGAGACAAAACACCTGTATGCAGAAAACTATAAGACAATGATGAAAGAAATTAAACATGATACAAACAGATGGAGAGATATACCATGTTTTGAATTGGAGGAATCAACATTGTGAAAATGACTATACTATCAAAAGCACTCTACAGATTCAGTGCAAACCCTATCAAACTACCAATGTCATTTTTCACGGAACAAGAACAAAAAATTTCACAATTTCCATGGAAACGCAAAAGACCCCGAATACCCAAAGCAATCTTGAGAAAGAAAAACGGAGCTGGAGGAATCAGGATCCCTGACTTCAGACTCTACTACAAAGCTACAGTAATCAAGACAGTATGGTACTGACACAAAAACAGAAAGATAGATCAATGGAACAGGATAGAAAGCCCAGAGGTAAACCCACGCACATATGGTCACCTTATCTTTGATAAAGGAGGCAGGAATGTACAGTGGAGAAAGGACAGCCTCTTCAATAAGTGGTGCTGGGAAAACTGGACAGGTACATGTAAAAGTATGAGATTAGATCACTCCCTAACACCGTACACAAAAATAAGCTCAAAATGGATTAAAGACCTAAACGTAAGGGCAGAAACTATCAAACTCTTCGAGGAAAACATAGGCAGAACACTCTATGACATAAATCACAGCAAGATCCTTTTTGACCCACCTCTTAGAGAAATGAAAATAAAAACAAAAATAAACAAATGGGACCTAATGAAACTTCAAAGCTTTTGCACAGCAAAGGAAACCATAAACAAGACCAAAAGACAACCCTCAGAATGGGAGAAAATATTTGCAAATGAAGCAACTGACAAAGGATTAATCTCCAAAATTTATAAGCAGCTCATGCAGCTCAATAACAAAAAACCAAACAACCCAATCCAAAAATGGGCAGAAGACCTAAATAGATATTTCTCCAAAGAAGATATACAGACTGCCAACAAACACATGAAAGAATGCTCAACCTCATTAATCATTAGAAAAATGCAAATCAAAACTACAATGAGATATCATCTCACACCAGTCAGAATGGCCATCATCAAAAAATCTAGAAACAATAAATGCTGGAGAGGGTGTGGAGAAAAGGGAACACTCTTGCACTGCTGTTGGGAATGTAAATTGATACAGCCACTGTGGAGAACAGTATGGAGGTTCCTTAAAAAACTACAAATAGAACTACCATATGACCCAGCAACCCCACTACTGGGCATATACCCTGAGAAAAGCATAACTGAAAAAGAGTCATGTACCAAAATGTTCATTGCAGCTCTATTTACAATATTCGGAGATGGAAACAACCTAAGTGTCCAACATCAGATGGATGCATAAAGAAGATGTGGCACATATATACAATGGAATATTACTCAGCCATAAAAAGAAACGAAATTGAGCTATTTGTAATGAGGTGGATAGACCTAGAGTCTGTCATACAGAGTGAAGTAAGTCAGAAAGAAAAAGACAATTACCATATGCTAACAGATATATATTGAATTTAAGAAAAAAAATGTCATGAAGAACCTAGGGGTAAGACAGGAATAAAGACACAGACCTACTAGAGAATGGACTTGAGGATATGGGGAGGGGGAAGGGTAAGCTGTGACAAAGCGAGAGAGAGGCTTGGACATATATACACTACCAAATGTAAGGTAGATAGCTAGTGGGAAGCAGCCGCATAGCACAGGGAGATCAGCTCGGTGCTTTGTGACCGCCTGGAGGGGTGGGATAGGGAGGGTGGGAGGGAGGGAGATGCAAGAGGGAAGAGATATGGGAACATATGTATATGTATAACTGATTCACTTTGTTATAAAGCAGGAACTAACACACCATTGTAAAGCAATTATACTCCAATAAAGATGTAAAAAAAAAAAAAGAAGATGTGGCACATATATACAATGGAGTATTACTCAGCCATAAGAAGAAACGAAATTGAGTTATTTGTAGTGAGGTGGATGGACCTATAGAGTATCATATAGAGTGAAGTAAGTCAGAAAGAGAAAAACAAATACCATATGCTAACACATACATATGGAATCTAAAAAAAGAAAAATATGGTTCTGAGGAACCTAGGGGCAGGACAGGAATAAAGATGCAGATGTAGAGAATGGACTTGAGGACACGGGGAGGCGGAAGTGTAAGCTGGGAAGAAGTGAGAGCGTGGCATGGACATATATACACTACCAGATGTAAAACAGATAGCTAGTGGGAAGCAGCTGCATAGCACAGCGAGATCAGCTTGGTGCTTTGTGACCACCTAGAGAGGTGGGAGAGGGAGGATGGGATGGAGATACAAGAGGGAGGAGATATTGGGATATATGTATATGTACAGCTGATTCACTTTGTTATAAAGAGAAACTAACACACCATTGTAAAGCAATTATACTCCAATAAAGATGTTGAAAGAAAAAAATACTCTTTCAGAGAAATAAAAAAGACTAAATACTTCTCAACTAATTGTATGAGGCCAGCATTACCTTGATAACCAAAATCATAAAAAGACATTTCAAGAAATGAAGACTATAGACCAAATCTGTCAGGAGCACAGATACAAAAAATTCTAAACAAAATTTTAGCAAATTGAATCCAACAATGCGCAAAAGATAATACATTGTGATCAAGTGGGGTTAATGTTAGAAATGCAAGTTTGGCTTAACATTTGAAAACAATCAATGTAATTTGCCATATTCATAAAGTAAAAATGAAAAATATGATAATCTTAATCTCAGATAAGCATTTTACAAAATTCAAAATATATTACCATTAAAATCTCTCAGCAAACTAGGAATAAGGTGAAACTTCCTCACCCCAGTAGAAAGCATCTATGAACAACCTACAGCTAACAACACACTTAATGGTGAAAGAATGAGTACTTCCCCCTAAGATCAGAAACAATATAAGAATGTCTGCTGTCTTTGCATCTATTTGCCATTATACTAGCATTTCTAGCCAATGCAACAAGGTAAGAAAAAGAAATAAACAGTATCCAGATTGCAAAGAAAGAAGTCATATTCTGTTTATGGCATCTCATCTATGTAGAAAATCTGATGAAATCTACAAAAAAGGTACTAGAATTAATAAGTGTATTTGGTAAGGTGATAGATATAAAATCAATATACAAAAATTAGTCACATTTGCTAGTAATGAACAACTGGAAAATGAAATTTTAAAATCTCATTTACAAGGGCATAAAAAATATAAAATACTTTATATCTGACAAATATGGTAAATACCTATGCACCATAAACTGCAAAACACTGCTCTGAATTTTTTTTAAATAATAATGTATGGAGATATATATCTTATTTATAGGTTGGAAGACTCAGTAGTATTAAAATGTTGATTCTCCCCACTTACCAAATTATCCAGCCATTATATTCCTAGGTATTTCACCCTAGGGAAGAAAAAAGCATCAATCCATATAGAAATTTGTGCATGAATGCTTATAGCAGCCTTATTTGTAATTGTCCCAATCTGGAAACAATGCAAATGTGCAACAACAAATGAATATATAAACAAATTGAGGTATATCCATATTAGGGAATTCTATTCAGCAATAAAAATGTAATGTACTATTGATACAAACAGCAACATAGATGAGTAAAGGAAGCCAGAAAGAATGTACACTCTATATTTCTTCTTCTTATTATATTTTCAGTTCTAGAAATATTCTTTTTTATAAATTGCAGTTCTCTGATGAATGTAACCAATTTTATCATCTATTTTCTTCAGAATATTAACACAAACTCATTGTTTGATAGCTGTAAGTCAGAATCATCTATTGGTGTGTTTCTATTTTCTGATGTTTCTCTTGTTCCTGGTTTCCTTATGGGCCTCATAATTTTGATCTGAATGTCAGACAATGGGCATGAAAAATTGTAGAGGATCTGGATGATGTATTCAACCTCAAGAGATGATTTAACCTGTCCTCTGGCATGTTGCAAGACGAGGGGAAAATCACCTCAATCCAATGATATTTTGACTCAAGGTTGAGTTTAAGATTTTCTAAGGCTATGTTTACCTCTAGTACTCCCTCAGTACTAAGGTGTATCTCTTTAGGAGGTCCACTAAGAGCCTGGGATATTTACCAGAGCATCTCTTTCTTGATGCATTTTAACTTCAATTTTTAAGTCTTCACAACTGTGAAACTGCCAGAAGCTCTCCTGAGCTATTCAGCTTCTTTCTATGCAGCTTAATAACTGGCTAATGTCTCAAAGAAAGAACTAGTGAATAGTGTCAGACTCGATTCCCTGTTTTCCTTCTCTCTGGAAACTTGGCCTGTTAATCCCTGGTTACTTTAGAAGGCCCAAATTTCAGTGTTTATCTCCTCCAATCCATTGAGATTTCTAAAAGCTCTGTTGTCTTCTCTGTCTCTTAGTGGCTGCACTCTGTCCAGCTTCGAAGCATGTTGTCTCACAAAGCTGAAGACTCAGAGAGCAGCCTAAATGGAAAGATGGACTCAGAATGGTGGGATCACCTCTGTAAGTTTCTCTTCAAGTGTATAATATATACAGACACACGGTCCATGCCCTACGGTGGCTCACAACAACACCAAATAGCAGATGCTATGTGTCAGGTAGGTATGGCATCTAATAAATGTTATAACAGTGAATATGAGGAGTTAAAAGGAATTAGAAATTTTCAAAGTCAGAGAGGGTTTTTGTTCTTTGCAATCAAAATAGTCAACTAGAATTAGACATTATTGAGGAAAACTAGGTAACACTGGTACCTAATTCCTTGTGGGGAAAGAGAAAAAGTGGTTGGAAAAGAGGTCAGCATCTCAAGCTTTTGTGACCAGTGGAATGGAAAATACACAGTGTGGGGAGGAAGAAGACAGGTGTGGTTTTTCACCATATTAAGTTTCAATAAATGTCCATAAATTCTCTAGGGGAGACTGTTAATCTGTTCGAGCTGCCATAACAAGATACCACAGATTGGGTGGCTTAAACAACAAACATTTATTTTCTCACAATTCTAGAGGTTAGAAGTGCATGATTAAGGTGCTGGCTGATTCGGTTTCCTGTAAGGATTCTCTTTCTGGCTTGCAGATGGCCAACTTTCCACTGTCTCCTCACATGGCCCTATTTCTGTTTGTGTTTGTAGAGAGAGAGATAGCTCTCTGGGGTTTCTTCCTCTTACAAAGAAACTAGTCTTACTGGACTATGGCTCACACTTATAAACTCAAACTTCATTACCTTTTTACCGGCCCTATCGCCAAATACAATATAGTCACAGGGAGGTTAGAGCTTCAATATATAGACTCAACAGAATTGCACCCACCTCACTTGCACTTAAAGTTATATAGGATGACATACAATTCATGTAGACTGAAGTAAATCATATGAAGATGACATTATACAAAGTGTCACTTCATAATTTTGACAATGCTGAGTACTGGTCACTCACTCTCCACGTTAATCCAGGAGCATTGTAGTCCCTCCCCACTTCAGATGGTAGTTCCCCCATTGGTACTACTATTTTTCTTATCTAAGTCCTCTAAAGAGTCTCAGGTTTCCTTCACTAAACAGCTTTACTATGGTAGTTCTGGCCTCCATTTCTCTCAATCACCACGTGAAAATTCAAGTTATGGTCCACTTTCCTAGTTCTCTTGAAACTCCACTGCATGTTGCACAGGACTGCATCCTACCAGTGTGCTGGGATTCTGTTTTTACATTTTAACCGCCTTACTACTAAGTTCATAGATCTTACATCTGCCATTACTCTAAGTTCACTCTAAGTGCAGGGTCATTGCCCTCTTCCAGGATGTTTTTTGGAAGGCTATCGACTGCTCTACCAGCAACTTTAGGAGGATTTCTCTGAACCCAAGAAATGTATTCCTCTTGTTGGCCCATCCTCTGTTTGCTGTTGTTATCTTTCTAGGGCCTCTTTATGCATATAAAAGTAAATATCAACATATTCTTAATCCTAACCCTTTAATACAAAAGACAGTATACAATACACAAGGTCTGAACCTGTTTTTTTTTTTTTTTTTTTAAAGCAGAATGAATTGGGTAAAATCTCCATTTGTGCAGTGTTGTGGCCCCCTGTAAATGCCATGAAATGCTGTCCCTATTTGCTTTACTTTCAGTCATCATGTGTCATCTATAATGTGTTATAATTATTTTTAATTAAATTTGTCAAAAAAAGTTTAAATGATTTAAACAAAATATAACACAATTTAAAAACAGAACTATAAAGTCAAAGTAGATACTGTTAATGTGGGAAGAGGTTCAAGGAAATTTCAAATTAAAATCTCCCTGTTCTGTTGCTACTGAAAATTAAAATCTAAAATTCAAAATCTTAATTGCTAGGTTCTTTTTTTTCCCATAAATAACCACTTTGCCAGAATAGAAAGTTTTAATTCACCTGTTGGGAAATTTTGTAAGAGAAAAGTAATGTGGTTTGGGATATGGGACACTTGGTTTTATTATACATGTATGCCAGTTATAAATTGGAAATACGAGTTTCATTCTTTCCCTTGGAAAATCATGCTATTAGCCTACTTTTCCATCAGGAAAATTTTGTTCTCCACTAGGCTCATAATAACAAAATTCTTTGTTGAAGTAGAAAACTAGAAATCTCATGTTAATTTATTAAAATTCTTATAAATATGCATTGCAAAAAGATGGCAAAATATATAAAGTGGAAATCAACAACTATATATCATTACTTAGCAATAGTACAGTTTATTTGTATTTAGCATCTCATGCTTGCTATAAAATATTCCCTTCCTGTGATTTTAACAAAATACCTGAAAGTGCTCTATTGGAAATAAAATACATGCTAAGAGGTTAGTTTTCTTTTGTTTCCCATGCCTTTCGGATATTGTGACATAGCACTATTTCTTCCTGCCTTAGGATCCTAACTGGGCTCCGACACAAAGTCATTTGATCGTTTGAGAGCCTTGGGAAACTATATTTTAACCTGTGAGATAAAACTGAATAGCTATTTTTCAACCCCTCTATACACAATCTAAGGGTATGCGGTCTTAACAACACAATGCATGGTACATACCTTCTCATACCTTCTTACTAAATTACTAACCGTCTGCCCTACTGACACACAGGCCCAATACATTTCCGCTAACAGAATCAGACTCTGGGTTTCCTAATCTCTCCCAGCTCTCCCAGGCTTCTTAGGCAACAAGCAACAACAACAAAACTTATAATTCCACCTGCCTTCTGTTTTCTTTGCTATCAGGAAAAAGCTGGAAACAAAAATCAAATCCAAATTAACTAGGATTTTGGGTAAGAAAAACTCTCAGTGGGGAAGGCATTACTGTATATGTACAAAACATGTTCCTCCATTTTACTTTGCACAGAGTAGTGAACTTCATTGTCTTTCTAGTGCTTCAAGCAATTCCGAAGGATAGCATTGCAAATGCACAGTCGTCTATGAATACTGTGTCTATATTTGAGCACAAGAGAGAATCATTTCCACTCAGTGTTGTAAATTTAATTTTCAAAAATATTATAAAATGAAGTAACTATTATTATAAAGATGCTTTTAGATGTCATTTAATTACAATGCAGGGTAATTTATTTTACCAGCTAGAGTATCTTGGGCTAATTGCATTTATTTATGTTTTATGCTTGTGCCATAATAACAAACAACCTACCCTATATGTTCATTTCACTTTTTTTTCAATCTCAAGAGATATTCTGGATTTTCCTCTAAATTTTGGTAATGCTTCTTAATTGTAAGGGGAATATTTCTTTGCCCTTATACCTCCCTTGTGGAAGAATGCTTTGATCTCCCTAGAAGTTTAATTGCATTTCATGGAATAGTTCCTCTTTGCAATTAGGTCTAGGCTTGGATGCTGAGCGTGTTTTCTTTCATGTTTCTATGCAATCATTTCTGTGGTGAATTTTCTGTCTCACCAATGAGTGCTTTCATCCCAGCCTCTGGGTAACAGTAACTTCTGAGTAGCCACATTCTTTCATCTGGTAAAGATAGGCTCTCTGATCACCCTTGCAGTGTTTTGGCAAGTTTGCCTTTGATTATTTTAATTATCCTTCCCTTTTACAGATAGTTAATGAATAGTTCTAGTTAAAATATTGTCATATCTCTTGTTGGGTTCACTCTACTAGGAAGGTGATCATCATCGAAAGGGTAAATACACTCTTAAGGTCCCTGTTCATTAAATGAAATGTGTTATTTAAACTTGAGTGGAATTATTTGGGTTCACTTCTGTGAAAAAAATGAAAATAAACATTTTGTCATGGTAAGTGGCAATGATCTGTCCAGATTTCTGTCCAAAAACCGAATAGTGAAGATCTATCCAAATGACAACCTGCTTCTTGGTTCTCTTTCTAAAATTTTCATTCTATATTCCCCAGAGGACTCAGTTAATATTAGCACCATAGTTCTCTGATACTAAGAAAGTAAAGAACCATATATCTTGAGAAAAGAAAGCAGCCAAATAAATAAATAGTCCTGTGCACAATATTTTGTTCTCTTACACAAGTGAATGATTATGTTCAGGAAGTGTGGCCCAATGGTTGGAGGTGAGCCAAGACTTTCATTAGCAATTCTGAATAGAGATTTAATGACCCTAGATAGAGAATACCAGAAATGTTGGACAATCAATCTGTATCTCAGTTTCTCCATCTGTAAAAACAAAAACAAAAAAGAAACCCAGAAATGTCCAATTACCTTAGAAATGCATAAACTGGCCAAGGTCTCAAATAAGTGTATAAAAAGGATATTACAACTGCCTGAAAATATCTTATTTAGTAAGGTTTTAGACTGAAAAAATGCTCAACCAGTAAAGTGTTCAACTGTAGCTAATTTATTCAGTTATCCTTTTATTTATTTATCCATTCATCTATTCAAAAATGTTTGTTTCACGTTCGTTGCACACCATCTAAGTGCCCAAAATCGTACAAGGCAATGTAGATATAGCAGTGAGTGGGAAAGGCTGAATCTGTGCTCTAGTGTAGCTTACATTATCATTGTGGCCTGGGGATAGAAAACATTTAAAAGGGTTATGTGATGGGGGGTGGGGAGAGGGATGACTCTTTAGAGTAAATGATCAGGGAAGTACTTTCTGAGAGGGTAATATTTGGGCTCATCAGAAGTAACAGTGGTTCAGGCAGAGGAACATCAGGTACATGACCCCTAGGGAATGAAAGAGTTTATGCCCAAGGTGGTTTGAGTGTAGTGAATGTGAGTGAGGGCAGTCTGAGAAGAGATCTAGAAGTAGAAAGGGATGCATGATGTGCATCTTAGAGAACACAGTAAAGATTTCAGAATTATTCTAAATACAATGGGACACTTTTGGAGAGTTCAGCAAGGGTGTATCATGATCTGATTTGGTGCCTGCTATGTAGACAATGAATTATAAAGACCCAGAATGGAAGCAAAGAGAACAGGTAGAAAACTCCTGAAGTCATCGTAACAACCAGTGATGGCAGTAGTGGAATTGGTAACAAGTGCTTAGATTTGGGGTATATTTGAGATAAGCTAAATGGTTTCATAATGGTTTAATTTGGGGGCCAGGTGTTAAAGAGCGAGGGATCAAGATGACTTCCAGGTTTTTTGGTTTGAACAACTGAGTAGTGGTTCATGACATTTACTCAGATAGGAAGGAAGAATTAGGAAGAGAAATAGGACAGTGCATTGAGAGTCTGGTTTTACCCCTGTTAACTTAAAGTTGCCTATTAGACACCAAAATGCTGATATCAAGTAGACAGTTCTATACATCAATGTTGCACTCAAGCCAAGGCTGGAAATAGACCCTCAGTAGTAGTAACTGCATAGACGTAATTGAAAGTGTAGAAATGGTCAATGAATAGGGAAGAAGAGGTTGCCCAGGATAGTGTTCTGGGGTTTTTCAATATTTAGAGGCTAAGCAGAAGGGAAGGAACCAATCTTGGAGACTCAAGATGGGGCGGAGGGAAGCATGAGAATACCATGATACAGAAACCACGAGCATAAAGTTTCAAGAAGAAGAAATTGGATAAATATTTTCAATCCTTCTGAGAGGTCAAGAAGATGAGAATTTTGCAAGATGGAAATTATTGTTGGTCTTGATGGAACAGGTTTGAAGGCAGGAATTAGGATGAAAACCGAAGGAGATAATAAGAAATAGTTAATAGAAACAAGAGTGTGTGAGCAAAGGGGGAAGAGGCAGGAGCATATTTTCACGTAGCTGCATCTCCATACATCACCGTTAAAGCTGACAAGCATTTCAAGTGTTAACGCTTAGCCTCAGGATTGTCAGTTTATTTTTGTTTGTGTCTTGGGGGGCCCTTATCAAATATTATTCAGCTCCTTTTCATGTGCAAAGGCACTGTTCTAGACTCTTGGAGTTTTCATCGTTGAACAAAGCAAGCAAAGATCCTTACCTTCATGTAGCTTAGTTTTTGGTGGGGGAGACAAACAACAAACTATAGAAATAGTAAATAAGTATATTACGTATTAGTCTAGAAGGTGATAAGTGCTTTAGAAAAATATTATAAGTAGAGCAGAGTAACAGGGACCTGAAGTGCTGGGGTTGCAATTTAAACAGGGTGGTCAGACTAGACCTCATTAAGATAACTTTTCTGCAAAAAAAATAGAAGAAGGTGAGAGTTTAGTCAGGTGGCTATCTGGAGGAAGAGCATTCCAGGCAGAGGGAACCACTAGTACAAAGGTCCTGATGCAGAGGTAAAGAAGAGAGAGCAGAATACTCCAAAGTGAAGTGAATAAGAGGATCAATGCAGGAAAGGAGGTGAAAAGGGTGGCAGTGTCACCTTAGGGATAGTTTATTTATTGTCAATGAAACAATGAGCAATGAGATGCAGAGTTTTGAGAAGGGATCGGTACGATCTGTCTCACCTGACAATAATTCAGCAGGGAGATGATGGTAGCTTGGATCAAGGTAGGAGTGGAAGTGATGAGAAATGATGGCATTCTGGAACTATTTTGAAGGCAGAACTAACAGGATTCCTTCGTGCATTAGGTGTCGGGTATGAGAGAAAGAGAGGAGTCAAGGATGACTACTGGGTTACTGGACTAAAATTTAAGAGGATATTGTTGCCAACAGCAGTGATCGATAAAGTGGCAGGTGAAGTAGGTTTAGGAATAAGAGTTCATGATGTCTGAGATGAGATATTCAAGTAGAGACATCAAGTAGGCAGTTGGATATACCAACATGCAGTTTAGTACCTTGCACAGTATCTGTTAAGAGCTTTCAGAACCACAATAAATCCATTAATGATATTTTCTCAGGTTCACTTAAAGCCTATTCAGGTAAGTCCCCCAAACATACCAGATCAAATCCTATGGAGATGTCAGGGCAGACAAAATGGTAAACACCAACAAATCTGTCTATAGACCAAGACAACAACATGGGTGATGCTAATAACAATGCAGACTAACCAGGTATATTTAATAGTTCCAATTACACTTAATATTATACAACTTTAAACCTCTCCGTTTGGATGTGTAGGGTAGGGCAACACTCAATTGAAAGTTTTTTGCCCCCTATGATCCCCACATCAGGCTCCATGTATTAAGTAAAATGGCAGTGGGCTTCCCTGGTGGCACAGTGGTTAAGAATCCTCCTGCCAGTGCAGGGGACACGGGTTCAAGCACTGGTCTGGGAAGATTCCACATGCCACGGAGCAACGAAACCCATGCGCCACAACTACTGAGCCTGTGCTCTAGAGCCTGTGAGCCGCGACTACTGAGCCACCGTGCCACAATTACTGAAGCCCGCACGCCTAGAGCCTGTGCTCCACAACAAGAGAAGCCATTGCAATGAGAAGCCTGCACACCACAACGAAAGAGTAGCCCCCGCTCACCACAACTAGAGAAAGCCCACACACAGCAACGAAGACCCAACGCAGCCAAATAACTAAATAAACAAAAGTAAAATGGCAGTGAGAGAGAGGTTTTTCAACAAATAATGACACATAGTTAAACACTGGATACTGTATATCATATCCTGGCAATCCAAAGAAAGATGCCCTTGACCCAGTTTATCTTTGGTCTATGTCTCTGTGTATATGTGTCTCTTATAAAAGACAAGGGCAAAGAGATAATAACTGATACAGCCAACCCCTCAGAAAACTGCAAGTTTTAAAAAACAAAAAGGAAAATGGGCAACGACTAGACCTCTGATTTGAAATACCTGATACAATTAGTGATTGCCATTACACGTTCCCTATTAGCCTGACTTTCCTAAGCACAAGGAAAAGTTCAGGGTCTAAGAGCTAATCGGGAAAAATATCACCAAGCTTTGGGGTCAGTTAATTAACAGTAAAGTCATATTTTTCACAGATTAAGTCAGGCTCTTCCTTTTGACCTCATTTAATTGCTGCTTTTAAAGACCACTGGAAGAGTACTCTCTCATACAAAAATGAATTGAAATTCAGCATTCTCTTGAGGTGTGATGAGACCAGAACTTAAAAACACTGGGGTATAAGTTTAAGTTGGCACAATCTTTGTGGAAAGCAATAGATACTGTGTACTATGAGGCAACACATATTATTGTGTAACTGTATATATGGCAATACATATTAAGTTGCAGAGAAATATTGATACTTTTGCCATACTCATAAGGTTTGTCCTACAGAAATGTGGATAATGATAAGCATATAAAGGTATTTATCACAGCATTATTTGTAACAGCAAAAACTTGGGGTCCTGAATGCCCCGAGTTATTCAAATCAATTACAACAATTCATTGGTTGCTGTTTATATAACACTAACAAGGTGAAAATACAAGTGAATGACAGTCTTTCTGATTTAGAGTTGAAATTTATTAAAACAGCGTATAAAATTTTACACCTGAATTATGTAAAAATATTCATGTATGCTTCTTACGTATACAGAAATGAAATACTTTAATAGTAATTATCTCCACATTGTAGATTATGGTTAGGGTTTGTGTATTTAGTATTTAATATTGTATTTTGACCACAGATATATTTTAATTTCCACTTTCTTTTATGAGAACAGTAAGGATTATAACTTTCTGTAATAGAGAAATGAATTTATTTTTTTTTGCCATCAATATTCAATCCCTATGACTCTTGCCTCTGCTATGAAATATATGAAATAATTTCTCAATGAACATGATGACTAAAAGGCTAATACAATTTAAATTTTGAAATAAATGAAGGTCCAGCCGTGTTAAGCTATGAGGCTCTGAAATACACCTGCAGCTTCCCAGTTTTGATGAGGTCTTTCGGCTCATTGGAATAAGATCAAATTATCAGAGCCTGTCACCAATTCTGCCTAGAAGCAAATACTTAAAGCTACCTGTTGACAGATGCAGCTGGGCTGATAAAATCTATCACACAAATATTTTTGCATAATATACCTGAAGAAAAAAAGATGTTACCATTTTTAGTAGGCAAAAGGGTAATTTTTCATTTCAAACAGTAAGAACGTTTCTTTAATAATGTAAATTAAGAAATACCTTAGCAAATACAAAATGGGCTCTCTCTAAGAGAGCTAATTTATATTTAGAAAAATGCCTATATTTATTTCTATTTTTCATAGTTAGCACTTAAATAGAGACAAGGATTTTTAATGACCAATGACTGTGATGTTATATTAAACATTTTCATTGCTCTTTCTAAAATGCAAATTATTTATTGATTTTTAAGGTGCTGAATGCCTGAGTTAGGCAGTACAGTATTTTAAAATACTAAAAGCACCAGTTAATCAAATCTTGCCTAGACAAGGAACTAACATTTATTAACTGACTTGACCCTAAGCTTATCAGCATTGCTGGCAATAATTAATCCATCTGTACAAACAGCAATCTTTGCACCTGTACAGATGATTCTGATTGATGTCCATCTAGATGGAGGCACGTCTCTCGAAGTATGATCTTCAAAATCCCCTGAGACAGTTTGAATGATTTCAGATTCCTGGGCCCCACATTATAACTCCTGAATTTGAATCTCTGGGAATCAATATTTCTCATACACCTCAGGTGATATTTATACATATTAAATTGAGCAAAAGATAGAGAATCAATATTTGTATAGTTTTTAAAGGAATGAATAAACTGTACCTTTTAAATGAAGGTGACTATATATAGTATGTAATATAGCATTAATATACTTATATTTTGACTACTAAAATCTATATATGTGTTTTTATATGATTATAATTATCTATTAATAAGTTTTTAAATGCCTTGAGATATAGGAACACAATATGCCCCTTTCCATGGGCAGACGCATTCTCAAAAGATACCATGCTTAGACAAACAAGATGCTCTTGGTGATTCTGAGACCACCCTCCAAGGAATTCCTGGACCAAAAACTCAGCCTGGCCCCAGACATGTCAAGAATGCTGAGGACATTTTTTTTGTCATAGTATCTCTGTGTCTGTGTTCACGTGCATATCCATTAATGCTATAAGATGTTAGATGTTAGAACAAGGAAAGCCTAAAGAAATTTTAAGGCTATATTTCCCCTTTCATGGATTTGAAAGATTTTCTGGGCAACTATGTAGTTTCCCTACTCATTTTCCTATTCCCTTAAGATTATGCCAAATTTAATAAACAAAGTGAATGGGAAAGAAAAGCTGCCCCAAACAATGGAAAATTGAGATAGAAAACCATTTTTGAGGAAGGTAAGAGAGGTGGGCATTTTAGAAAACCCTTAAATCTCTAGACCTTTGCATTCCTGTGGCCTATTTTAACATGGAAGTTCCAGTATGGCAGGGCCAGTCCTTACTGGTGTGGTGTTCAATCCTAAACCCTTGAAGGCAGGCATTTAGTAAGTATTTTTCAGATAAGAATACCACAGAGGACTATTTTGTGCTATGACTTAACATTTTTTGTAGTTCAAAATCACTATTTTTCTATAGGAACTTGGGAAATAGCACATCTCTACATTCATAAAGTATATAATTGGCTTCTTCTTGCACCCCACTCTTCAATTTTCCTTTGGAAAATCTGATGCCCATATTCCCATGCAAGCATTATTTACTTCTTGATTGAAAACACAAAGTCATTTCTATTTATGAACACTTTCTTGTAATAAAACCTGGCATTTCTCATCACTACCATTTGTAGTCTACTTTTATAAAATTTAATGCATGTCAAAATTGTGCATGATCTGGAAAATAAAGAGACAAAGAAGAAATCTTCTCTTTATCAGTAAATGTCCTGAAATGGATTTATCAAGGCAAGAATTCTCATGATCTAGACCTGGTCTGTGGAATGTAGTAATCATTAGCCACATGTGGCTATCGAGCACTTGAAATGTCCAAATTCTAATGTGCTGTAAGTATAAAATACACACTGGATTTTGAAATTGTGCACAAAATTGTAAAAATACCACTCTAACAATGTTTGTTGAATGGATAATATTTGGATATAGCGGGTTAAATAAAATATGTTAAAGTTGATTTCATTTTCTTTTTACTTTCTTATGATGTAGCTACTAGAAAAATTTTAATTATACATGTGGCTCACAATATATTTCTATTTTAAAGCAGTGATCTAGATTAAGAAATGCACTGCTATTGTTCCATGTAGCAATTAGATTTGGCAATGTAGAACATAATTTCATATTGTTACAAGTAGTGGGACGGTTTTGAGAGAAACTCTTCTATCTATTGGTTTTAGGTGGATTAACTGGTCTAATTAAATGTAAGCTGTTAAAAGGGCCCCAGAGGAGGGAGGGGAAGGAAATGTGAACTAAGACAAACTTTCCAAGTCCTCAAGTCACACACTCCTGGTTGACTGGTTTGCTTAGCCAAGCTGAAACCGGTCTTATTGTCATGTTGGGCACATTAATTGGAGAGCAGACTAATTTGCAAGAATGCGTTAGTGCCCTTTAAAAGGTGATTTAAAATTCAAAATGATGGCAATGGCATAAAAGCATGCTTGTCTGATCACTCCTCAGAATCCATCTTGAAATCCCTACCATTATTCTATTTTCATTGTTAGAATTCAAGCACACAATAAGACATTTAAGATTCACAAACATTACACTCTACACCCTAGCACAAATAATTACCCTTCTGTTAAAGGCAGGTGGGGATATCCTATCATCAGATACATGGGGATTATAAGTGAAAATACAATCTGTAGATTTAGTCAGGGTTCCATGTACAGGAAGGAAACAGAAATATCACAATAACAACACCAAACGTATTTGTAACTGAGTGAAAGAAGTTCTGCCTTTAATCCACTAGAAGCTTCCAAAGAATTTGAGGAAGCACCTCCACCTCTAATATAGCTGCAATAAGACTGATAACTTATACTTATACCCACTTTATAGTTATAATTTTACATCCATTATCACATTTAATCCTAATGAACAAGAATGCCATTATTGTCTCCATTTTGAAGACAAGGAAACAATCCAGACCCTTGAAGTCAAATCTTCTGACTGTGCTTTTTCACTATATTGCAGGTAGGAAGTAAACACTATATTACCAGCTCAAAGACCAAAACCTGGGCTTTGAGGCAAGCAAGGTAGAGATTAATAATACGGAGGAAAAAAGTGATCATGACAGTGCTTTTAGAAACAGTGAATTCAAATAACTTGACCTTCATTTTGGAATTTACAGAATGTAAGCCTAAAGAGTCTTCCATTCTGTTACGCATGTGTATACTTCTCTGTATATGTAACAAAAAACATTTTACTATTATTTGATAAAGTGGTCGATGTCGGTTTTAATTCAATAACCTTAGATCTTTGGTCCAAGCCAGTAATAATATGAAAGCAAGAGCTCTGAGTGGTCACTTTCTCGAATAGTGATTCATCCAGAGGTCTCACACAAAACACATTCAACAACACAATCTTAGAAGGGGCTCAGTAATACAATAAAAAGGAATTTTAAGAGCTAAAGCAGAGCATTATTTATGGAGTTCATTTTGTGAAGAGATTTAGGTTTCTCGCAGTCATATGGAGTTCCATGAAGACACAGGAGAGAAAAACCGCCTTTAGCAATAAGCAGGAATTTTGTAAAAGTGGAAGTTGGCCACAAGAATCAACCAACGAATGCTAATTGATACCTCTCTGGAAATCTATTCTTACCACAGCACTAAGAAATAAAATTAAGCACCACCTCTCATATACTGTGTTTAATAAAAACAAAAAAATTAAAAAATAATCAGAACCCAGTTATGAACAATCTAGATCAAATATACACACTCAAAATACATGCCGGCCTTAACATACTGGATTCAAATCCAAAACAGATGGATTTGTCACCCATGTGTTAATATAGATATTTTGTAAAACATGGATATTCAGTTAAAGCTTACTGAATGAATGGCTGAAAGGAAGAATGAATGGCTGAACAGTGTACTAGCATACACAGGTACTTGGATTTGTTTTCCCAGATAATAGCAATTGTGACTGGGCTCTAACCACATGTTTGCACTGAGTTTCCCTGCGATGGGCTGCTGGCACTCAAGGAGTGGTATAGGATAAGGCTGAGCTTTCCTCTCTGCCGAATGGGGTTGTCACTTCACGGCTCAAACTCAACTTTGGCTTCACCAGCATCTTCAGTCTAAACCAGAAGAAAGACCCATCTCCCACATTAGAAAACATCAATGTCAGGGAGAAAATGGACCTTCAAAATCCAAAGAAATAACATTGGTCTTCATGGTTCATCCCCCCAGCTTTATGTTTCACTAACATGCTTTCCTGCCAGTTTGTGGGACACAGTACCATAATCCTATGACCTTGGACTTATAAATACCTGCCAATATAACTCAGAAGCTGAGTGACACAGTTGGTTTGATTTTATATATATTTAATATTTTTATTAAATATGGAATATATACTAAAATAATTCATAAAATTATTTCTAAAACTCACATTTGGGCATGCTTGATGATGAAGACAAAGTAAAAATATTCTCCCTCTTCTAGAGCTATGAGTTATAGGTATTGAACCAGAATGAAAGAATTCATCTGTTGAAGCCCTAGTTGACCAACATGCTGGGGAATTCTGGGTCGATTCCTGACTCATTTCTACTCAAAATGGGAAAAAGAACGAGTTGATACAAAAAGTGGGCTCTAATTTCACAGAGTAAGCTGCAGGGCACACAGAATGCTATCATCTTCCCTTACTTGTTTCATTGAACATGTGGATTTTAGGCTCAGTAGCTTCAGCAGCTCTTATGTCTCTTCCCAGTCCTTTGCCCCCTAATTTCTGGTATGAAAATGGCCAATAGTATGTAGGGAGAATAGCATAGAACCACCCAGTAAATGACTTGCATATTCTTTTCTGCAGAATCTGAATTATTATTTTATTATTTCCTATTTCAGGGGATTTCAGACTAACAGTGTGTTTCTTCAATCTCATTTATGGAGAAGTTTTCATTTTTAGAAAAATAACTAAACCCTTCTTTTTTAAAACAAAATTGGTGGCTTCATGCCTTTAATTATCATGTATATTAAATGCACTCAATGCTCACTAGCCTCTGGGCACATTAACATGTATAGTAGAAAGACAAACTCTGCCATCATAGCTTACATTTTGGAAGTCAATACAAAAACAAATCATAGTCATAGACCTCTCCTAGGAACTCTTCTTATTTCTTTCTATCCATCATTATGTGAATTTCTATACTATTAACTCCATAATATTAGCAGCAAATTGTGGTTGCCTGGGAAAAGGGGCTCTATTATTTCTTCAGGTAGAGATGAAGAGACAAGATCCTTCTCAGAGATGTAAATCTGGAAGAGAAGGTAGTGACTCCAGGACACATGACATCAATAGCCTAGCCCAGGATGGTGTATGCTAGATGTAAAAACACTAGTTTAGCCAGTATTGCTATTAAGCGCCAGATTTTGGCAAAAAGTACTGCTCAGAGAAGACTCTCTTAACTCTATAATAATTTTTGAATCAAAGATGCTATCAATTATAAAATGCACTACCAAATTAAAAGCAGATAAATGACAAATTTCTAAAACAAATATTAAAAAGAAAAACTATAAATGAGACCAAGTTTGAGTTCTGGAGTTAGATATCTAGTCCTTCATGTCATATTATCTTCTCTAAGAATGCAATAAATTTATATATTGTTACCATCTTAGAATATTTGAGGTTCACTGATTAAAACACCCATTTCAACGGGAACTATATAAATCCAAATAAATTTCATGTTACTTCCAACCTATAGACCTATAGACCAGGGCAAGAGAATTTCATCACTTAATAATACTTTAACCATGATGCCTGATTTAAAACAACAAAGAACATTCACTCACCAGCCAGAGAGTGTGTGTGTGCCTGTGTCTGTGTCTATGTGATTTTGCTGGATGGAAACTGAATAAGGAGAAACTTTAACACTTTTAAACAAGCAGAGAAAAATACCAGAAACAAGATTACTGGATGGTGGTAGATCCTTCTTTCTCATAGTCTTTCTCCTTTGTGACTGGGGACCCTCCTGTAGGCTCATCCCAGTTTCCTTCACTGCAGTCACTATAAGTTCTTAGGGGAGTCAAAGCTCTAGTTCATTGTTCAAGAAATCAGTTTCAATCCAACTTACCAACTGACACTTCTCTGACTTTATCTAACAGTTTTATTAATTGGATTTTTGCCTTCTTACTAATATCCCTTTTGACTAAGCCCCCATCTTATCTTCTCGAGTCCCAGTCTTAATAGAATCTATACAGTAGTCCAGTTGTCCAGGCTTGGGGCCCTGCTTTGCCCTGGTCTATTTTCCCATGGACTAGAGTTTTCATCCTCAACCCAGGCCATGTGACTGTGGCCCTCTTCTGTTATACTCCTAGTCCAGAGTCCTTTCAAATGGTACTGCCCCTGAGAATCCTTCTTTGACTCCCTTAGGCAAACATGTGCATTCCTGTTGAATCCTATCCTGTTGAATTCCTATCCCCACTCCAGCTGAAACCTTGTTCCAAGGGTTGGTTCCTCTTCCACCTTTCAGACTTGGGTGGCCAAGCAGCCATTAGCTAAGGACCAAGCCCTTCTATGGAGCTGCTGTCTTGTTATTCTGTAGTTATAGCCATGATCGCCCCCTAGGAGTTTAAAGGGCAACTGTAAGTTTGTTTTCCTTGTGATTAGGAGATACGTCTAAGCTGCATTGCGACTATAATGCCAATAGGTTTGTTTCCTCACAGTACTTATCAGGAGGCCAATGAACACGGTGGTTTAGCTGGCGACCTCTGGACTGTCTGGATTCAACTAAGTGACTCCAAACCTTACCAGTTTAGACAAGTCACATTATCTTTACAAGCTTCATTTCCTTCATCTGAAAATTGATAATAAAAGTACTTATTTCATATGATTGCTGAAAGGCTTGAATGGAATAAAGCATGTAAAGTGTTTAGCAGAGAGTCTGACACAGAAAAATCAATAAGGTTTATTATCATTACTGCTATTTTTATCCTAATTAGTTTGGGTCTCCATAATGTAGAGACTGTGTCTTCATAGCTTTGTATCCTTAAGCCATATTTCAGTCTGGGCATCCCCAAATCTTAACACTCTGAGCCCCTACTCCAACATTAGCATGGCATCTTGATTCTTCTGACAGTGTTCTCCCCCAAATACTTCTGAGAATCTTAGGAGTATCGTATGTGTAATGTGATTGTCCTCATCCAGTTGTGGCTCCTGAGAAAAGATTATTGTCCCCTTAGAGGCCCTGGCTCAGAGGGAGATGGCTGTAGGCATGTGTATGGGGAAGGGCAGGTGTTTCAGATATAGTTTAGAGCCCCTGCCTGCAGCCCTGCAGTCCTCTGCTACAGCTCATGGTCACTGTGTTGGGAGGTCACTCCTCCCGACAACCATGTTCCTCTGGACTGGCAACCTCCCCTAAGTCTCTGCTGCTCACCACTCTTTCTCTCTGAATTATAGGAAAAACCCTTCTCTTAAGCCCAGCTCTTTCACAGGAGGCTTCTAGACAGGATGGTTTAGACTTCCCACAAACTTTCCTTCCCAGATGATAACGTCCCCTGGTGGGGGCTGAGGAAAGAGGTGGGGAGGTGAGCACAGCCTCAACCCCCAGGCTCAGTCTGGTCAGCCTCTCAGACTTCTTCCTCATCCACGGGGAGTTTCTTACAGGGGACCCATTATTCCCATCTGTGATCTGTTTAGAGTCATCACTTGCACACCCTCTTGCCTCAGGTCTGACAACTATCTTTATATGAATGCCTACATAGGAATGGTATGAACCTTAATTCCTAATATAGTTCAAGATATTTCTCACGTAACTCCTAAAGTCCATTTAACCAGGGAATGTAGCTGTTTTCCAAATTGTCTATGTCAGTAAGACAGTTTTCTGCCCAGAGTGAAATGAGCCCCTTCAAGGTAAAAGAAAACTGGCAAACAGCACAAGCGGGATCTCTGTCCTCAGCTTACATTCTCGTGGAAAAATTGCAAATAAAATAGTAAATAAATAAAGCTATTACAGATTGTAATAAGAATCATACAGAAAATAAACAGTGCATTATAAAGCAAGTGTCAGGAAAAGGCTTAGGAAGCAGGCTTTGACCTGAGACTTTCAAGGTGAAAACAAGCCATCCACATGAGTGGTGGAAGAGTAATGTACAACCGTTGAAGAACTTTGAGCAGAAAGCGACATTTTCTAGTTTGTGCTTTTAAAAAAGTCATCTTGGCTGTGTGAGAGAAGCGATTGAAGATAAGATAAGAGTGAAGGCCAGTTAGGAGGCTGCTGCAGTAGTGTAGGAGAAAGATAATGGTGGCTTGAACACAGATGGTGGCAACGTAGATGGAGAAAAGGAATAGATGCAAGACGTTTCTGAAGGTAGAACCTATAGGATATGATGATGAGTTGAATGTAGGGAAAGATGGAAAGTGAAGAGTGAAAGAGGAATCAAAAGTGTTGTGGATAATTGTGCCATTTTCTGAGAAGGAGAAGATTGGGACAGAGACAAGACTAGGGAAGGCAATCGAATGCTCTGTTTTGCATGTGTTGCCTTTCACATGCTAATAGATCTTCTTCTTGCTTAAGTACATGCTTCAGTTATTCTTTCAGAAGTCTGTAGTTGGTAAACTTTTTGAATCCTGGTATGCCTTCATGCCTTAATTGCTATTAAAACGTCTTACTCTCACCCTCACATTTGACTGTCTGCATTCTGTCTGGTTAGAATCCTGGGATAAAGCTACCTTCCCTTACCATCTCCTCCAAGATTTTGCTCCATCATCTTATTGCACTCAGGGTTGCTTTTAAGAAGTCTGATGTCCTTCTAAATCTTATTTTAGCATTAATAATCTGCTTTGTTTACCTCTAGAAGTGTTTCTGATTTTTCTTTTTATCCTCAGGATTTTGAAATTTTATACCAAAATGATAGTTTTTAAAAAAATTCTGCTCAGCCTCATGTATATGTTGTCTAAAAACTTACCATTTTAAAAAATTTCTGGGAAATTTTTATTTAAATAGTTCTTTAAATATGGCCTCCTTCCATCTTTCCTTTTCTCTCAATCTGAAACTATAAGATAGACACTAGGACTTTTGGATATATTCCCCATGCCTCAGTCCTTCTGGGGGTGCCCTGGGAGAATTCATTGGCTTGATTTTCAAGCTAATTCATTTTTATGCTGTCTCTCTATTAAGTTAAGTTATCCAGTTTTTCTATAATTTAATCAATTGCAGTTCTTATTCTTGAGATCTCCAGTTGGTTCTTTTGCACGACAGCATGTTCCTTTTTCATGAGTGCTATTTTCTTTCATCCCTCTGAGTATGTCTATTATACTTATTTTCATGCTCTTGCCTCTTTGTTCTGTTAATTCTGCTTGTACTATTCTAAGCACGTGTATTTACTGTTTATATGGTTTTGTTTTTAAGCTCTTGGCTTTTCTTAGTGCTTGGCAATTCATTGTGCGTCCACAATTTGAGATTGTGTGATTTCCTGTTAAACTGTGTCTCTATGAACTAAGACCTACTAAGGGGAAGGATGGGAAAGCATGCTGAGAAGATATTCTGGCAGCTTCTCAGTGAGTTTGAAGAGGAGTGAGACATGCTTCCTGGTGCTGTACATGGGCAGCTGGTCTTCTGGGTGTGGTTCCCTTCCATTTCTTTCAGCCATTTTCAGCCACCCTGGATATGGCCATGTCTCTCTGATCCAAGCTCATACATCCCTGACGCTACCTGGAGAAAGAAATCCCCACTGCAGCTGTTTGGTCCAGACTGTGACAGTGTTGATTCACTGGGCTCTTCTTTGCTGGGGTATTCCAACCACCTTTCCTATTATTTCTCCCAGGCCACCTCCTGCTTCCAGTATTCAACAACTCCAATCCTATCTGCTTGCCGTCCTCTGGGATTCCTAAGAGTTTTCTGTTTACATATTCCCTTTCTTATTTGTGAGCACATTTGTACATGATTTCTTCTTTAGTTACCGATATCTACCATTTTTAAGGATTTTATGCGGAAGGGGACAACTTAGCTCATGCTCAGGCCAGTATATTGACAAGGAGGGTACCTGTTAGACATGTAAGTAGAGCTATTTCTAGGCACATGTATGTACAAATCTGAGGATGGGGGCAGGGAGGTCTGGGCTGGAATTTTCGCTGTTTAGATGAGGGAGCCAGCAACATAGAACGTATTAAATGCTGTGGGGTCAGATGAGTCACTGAAGGAAAAAGTGTGGGTAGAAAAAAGAGGACCTAGAAGTGAAAGAGCACAGAAGTGTTCAAAAATGTGAAATGTATTGATACATATTGACTAGCATCTCCATTTTGTTAAGTGGCAACAAGTGAAGTAGTAATGTAAACATGAGAGTTCTTAAATTAGGGATAATTAGAAAAATGATAGTGTCATACTCAATAATTTTACTAACTTTATTAGTTATTTCACTCCACCTTTTGCCTATTGTTTGAGGACCAAATGTCTGAAATTCTCCTCCACACCTGGCACAATGACGACGATGTACATGGAAGAGAGGAGAGAAAGAGATGAATGTTGATTCATTTTCCTTAGAATCAATGAACAACAAATCCTAACCTGCTAGTAACATTTCTCTGATTCAGTCTTTTCTTCCACTAACCAGTAGCGATTCCTACACTAAACATTTTAGAAAGAAACTGCCTGAGAGAGAAAAATAGGCATTTGTCTGCACCGCATTTAGGGAAAGGGTGTTGTGCTCTCCCGTGGTTTTAAATTCTGAAGTTATTCTTGCTCCAGGCAACCTGAACTTCCCTTTCCCACCAGCTTCACACATGCTCAGTCTCACTTTTGTATCGCTCACCTATTCAAAAAACTGCTTACCATGGCAACCCTTGTCTGTGTGACAGGCAGTTATAATTTGCTTGGAAAAACTGCAACAAGGTGTCATTTTTCATAAACTCTTTATACTAAAATGTTTTCTTTTTCAGTGATTTCCAGTGACTTTGTTGTGGTCACATGGTCCTTGACAAAAGATCATTTATAGGTGAAAAACATTATTAAGGAAAACCACACAATGCTCAATATTAGTGATGGGTGGTGATGGAATTATTATAGTCTCTCAAAATAAGAACATAATTGACTTTTGACTATCTCTTCTGTGCTACAGAAGCAGTATTCAAATAACACTTGCCTGAACTAAGAAGTTCTACATTTTATAAAACTGTGCTTTGGACTGAACTGCTGTGAGGTATGAGGAAAACAGACAGGGAGCCCAAAATAAATGCAACCCAGTTTTAATCCTACTCTGTGCCCCTGTATATGCATTCCATTCAGAAAAATTCAGACAGTTCCAAAAACCCTGCTATGGCATCGTGTGGTGGGCTCTAACAAGAGCAGACAAGAGATTTTGTCTGATCATGAACAATTATTCGCATGAATACATTCACAGATTCACTGAATTGCCTGCCAAAAGGCAGTGCATGTCGGACAATACTGCCATATTTTAAATTCAAATATTGGTATTTCTGTGATATTTGTTTCTGTGACCCAAACATGTTTGGATCAATATGCTTATTGTCACTAGATGTGTAATTCAAGCACCCCTAAAACAGGAACAATTGCAACTTTCCAAAACAATCGTTCACTATTTTCCAAATCAGATTATTAGTCTACACTTGGCATTCAGTGAGAGCAAAATATATTACACAAATGAGTTTGGTGCTCTAGACCCAGAGCATGAATGGAGTTAGTTTTAGGCTCATGAGGAATCTGGCCATGAGCAAGTGATGAGGGAATATATGACCCAGAGGATTAATCATTCTTATGATTTCTGATAGGTGCCCATCTTTAGCTTCACACCTCAGTATAAAAGAGTCTGGTGAAAAAGCAAGCTCTTTGACACTTTTACTTCTGTATCTTTTACATTTTGGTAACAGTTGAAGTTTGCTGTCATTTGTTTTTTAAGCTCAAGGCATCATTTTAGTAACAAAAAAATTAATGTAAATTTAGATGACTTATTTTGTTACTTGTATAATTTTTATTTATTGGAGTATAGTTGCTTTACAATGTTGTGCCAGTTTCTGCTGTACAGCAAAGTGAATCAGCTATATATATATACATATAACCCCTTTTTTGCATTTCCTTTCCACTTAGGTCACCACAGAGCACTGAGTAGAGTTCCCTGTGCTATACAGCAGGTTGTCATTAGTTATCTATTTTACACATAATAGTGTATATATGTCAATCCCAATCTCCCAATTCATCCCACACTCCCTTCCCACCCCCCTGGTGTCCATACATTTGTTCTCTACGTCTCTGTCCCCATTTCTGCTTTGAGAATAGGTTCACCTGTACCATTTTTTCCAGATTCCACATATATGCGTTAATATATGGTATTTGTTTTTCTCTTTCTGACTTACTTCACTCTGTACGACAGTCTCTAGGTCCATCCACGTCTCTACAAATGACCCAATTTCGTTCCTTTTTATGGCTGAGTAATATTCCATTGTATACATGTACTACATCTTCTTTATCCATTCATCTGTCAATGAATATTTAGGTTGCTTCCATGTCCTGGCTATTGTAAATACTTGTATAATATTTTGACAAAACTTTAAAATGGATCACCAGCAAATGTTGGGCTACTCTCCTAAATATATATTTCCAAGGCAAAAATATCCTGTAAGCTTACTTTATGGAAAATTAAATCATCCTGTGTCCAGAGCAAAAACTGATTGAGAATGGATTTGAGAACCAGGAAGTTCATATCACTCTGCCACACATAAGGTGATACATTTTGAGATGACCAAAAGAACGGCTTGGATCTAAATGCTGTTAATCCAAAGTGGTCAGGAATATTTTCACTGCTTACAAGTTAGGTCTGATTCAGAACCCATGAGCAAAAATGAATTCCAGTGGATTTAAAAAAAATGGTTAAGTAGACTAGATAAGTGAGTGAATATTATAGGCAAAGAAGTTAGATAGATTTCCAGGCTAGGGTGTTCTTATTTAAAAAAGACTGTGAAAAACAAAATAGAATAAAACTAGTGCCCACAGCTGGTCATAGCCCCAAAGAAAATGTATAGGTTGGTAAAAACACAGGGCACAAGTTTTAAAGCAACTGGAGGTGGTCCATTAGAGAGAGAGAGAGATTGCTGATTCAGCTGGCAGGGAAAGGGAAGCAGACTAGCTGGTGAGTGTGGCTAGAATCCAGCACCCATGTAGATGAACTTTTCTTAAAAGAAAGAGAAACTCTTGTTTACTTGTATTAGGGGAAATAAGATGTAAATGTTGATAGATTTGGTGGTGGGTAGATAGGAAAGTGCTACTCTAGCTGTTTCCATTTTTTTGAAGCAAGAATGAAGCTGATTAGGAGGGAAAAGTTTATGCAGAATATTTGAAGATACAGGAGAAATTATGAAATCATCACCTTGGAAAACAAGAGATGAAGCTTTTTAAATGAAAATTGCAGGATTCCTAGACCATGTTGAGAGCCCATCTGAGATTTGAGATAATTAAAGTGCAATCAATCTGCTACATTGGGTCATTTTTCTTTAGGTACCAACTTCAAGAGATGAGTTTGAATGGAGATCACAATAATGTCTATCTTGTTGAGTTGTTAGGAGGATTAAATTATTTAAAGATGCAAAAAGCTTAGAGCAGTATCTAGCATCACAAATGCTCAACTAATGTTAGCTAATAATTCCCATTATATAAAGTATAAAGTTATTCTTGCTCAAGTTTTATAAGCTATAATATTCTGTGCTCAAGTTTTATAAGCTATAATATTTTCTACCCATTAAAAGCAAAACAAGTAGAGTTTGGAAAATTATAAACCATGATCATATGTAAGAAACTTTCTTCGATTAAAAAATAAACATGGGGCTTCCCTGGTGGCGCAGTGGTTGAGAGTCCACCTGCTGATGCAGGGGACGCGGGTTCGTGCCCTGGTCCGGGAAGATCCCACATGCCGCGGAGTGGCTGGGCCCGCGAGCCATGGCCGCTGAGCCTGCGCGTCCGGAGCCTGTGCTCCGCAACGGGAGAGGCCACAACAGTGAGAGGCCCGCGTATCACAAAAATAAATAAAAATAAATAAATAAATAAATAAGTAAATAAACATGGTTTTAGGAATCATTATATTTAAGAAAACCAGTCACAGATATAAAATTCCCTAGATTCTGAAAACTGAACTTTTCACAGGTTTTCTACAATCAACCATAATTTACACAGATTAAAACTAAGTGGTAAATTCAGTCTGAAAATGAGAATTCATTCATGAACAATTCCCCCCAAATTTTAAAGTATGGAAAATTTTGGTTCCATAATTTCAAGTATTTGTATTTTCTGCAAAGACTCTTCTTAGACCAATAATGTCACTTAAGTGTGCAACGCTTTGAAATGACACATGTTAAAACAATAAACTATATAACTGATTATTTGTGTAGCTTTTCAAAATACTTCCACATTAAATTCAACAAGCAAATACTTGGTGTTTTCTTTGTGCAAAGCCTCATGAGAAGCACCATAAGCTATGCCAGAAGGAAGAGCACAGTTGCTGGCCCTCCAGGGATTTATCAGTTATTATAATTGATCTTCAACATTTTTAAGAAATAAAAGAGAAGTATATTTTACTCATTTCATAAACAAGGAGACAAAAGATTTTAAAGTTAAAAAAATAAAGTTTGTGGAAGAGTTCCTGACTCTCAACTGATCACAATCAGATCACTCCAATCTATTCTCAGAGCTAATATAAAATGTCAGCTGTGAGGACTACCTGGACTAAGGAACTTAGAAAGAGAAACAAAAGCATTATTACTGTCATCATATTACTATTCCTAACACTGCTATTGCTACTACCATTACTACTATTAATTCAGAGTAACATTCTTAACCATGCATCCTGAAAGCCTTCCACTCAAGTCCAGGTACACCCAACACACGTCTGGAGAAATTCAAAGTTTTGTGTATCAATCTTAAAAAATAAAATATTTTCAAATGATATACAGAAACACAAAATCATATGGAAATCATATAACGTTGCATATTATATATATGCATATGTCTACTCTTAAACTAAGAAAATTTCCAGTTTTTGTCTTTCCTTCTTCTCCCCTTTAAAATTATTTTCTCTTTTCTTTCTGTTTTTAAAATAAGAAAATTTGGAGACCAACTCTACCCCCTGTACACTCCTCAACATGAAATGTTGCCTGAGAAGCTACAAACAAAACAGGCCTAAATATCTGGGTTCTTTGAAGATTTAGCTTTCCTTTTTTTAAGCTTTATTGACCTATAATTGATGCACAAAAATGCACGTCTTTAATATACGCAATGTGATGAGTTTGGGCATATACATAGACCTGTGATACCATCACCACTATCAGAGTAAACATAGCTGTCATCTGGAAAAGTTTCCTTGTGTCTCCTCTTGTGGCAAAACATATAACATGAGATCTACTCTCTTAAAATATTAAATACACAATAAAATATTGCTAACTATAGATACTGTATTTTTACAGCAGAGCTCTAGAACTTTTTCATGTTGTAAAATTATAACTTTATAACCATTAAATAAAAACTCTCCATTTACCCTTCCCTCTATCTCCTAGAAATCACCATTTTATTTTCTGCTTCTATAAGTTTGACTATTTAAGATATCTCATAAAAGTGTAATCATGCACTCTTTGTCCTTCTGTAATACACATATTTCACTTAGCATAATGTCTTCCAATCCCATTCATTTTGTTGCAAATGGCAGGATTTCCTTATTCTTTAAAGCTGAATAATATTACATTGCATGCATAAACCACATTTTTTATCCATTCATCTGTTGATGGACATTTGGGTTGTTTCCATACCTTGGCTATTGTAAATAGTGTTGCAATGAACACAGAGTGCAGATATTTCTTCAAGATCTTGATTTCAATTCTCTTGGCTATACAGCTATATACTCAGAAGTAGGATTGCTGGATAATGTGGTAGTTCTATTGTTAATTTTTTTGAGGAACCTCCATACTGTTTTCCATGGTGGCTGCATCATTTTACGTTCCCACCAGCAGTGTATGAGAGTTCCAATTTCTCTACATCCTTGCCAATACTTGTTTGTTAGCCTTCCTTTACATGAACAAAAACTTTAAGAAGAGGATCAATTAGATAGGAAACACAGTTGTCTTCTGGGTTTGTTTAGTTAAAATGGGAGAAGGAAGTTTATAAGCATTTTTCATCTAAAAGGACTATTGTAAAACTCTTAGTTTAAAGCTAAGGGATTTAAACTAGAAAGAATGAAATTAGCTTACCTGATTACAGCTAGAGAGTTTAATAAATTTATCCACTGACTGTGAAAGGTGGCATCAACATTTCTTGCTTGGTTAACCCAGAAATACCAACTTCATTGCAAATAGGTTTGCTTGGGGGAAAAAAATCACATTCTAGGATTTCCTTTAAGAAAAGTAAAAGAATTGTAGCTAACTACTAGTTATTCATCATTTTGTATTCTGTATCCTACAGAGAGGAACAATGTTAATTCTATGATTTTTGTTTGTTTTTAGATCTTATTAGCCTCATAGCTATAATTTACAAGGTCTTTGAATTTCCTGCATTGTAAAAAGAACACATTTCAGAACTTTTCATTGAGTTGTTCAAGAGTCTCTAATTTTAAAATATTATATCTATTTTCAACACATTTCATCTAGGGAAGATTTCTTACCTTTACTCTTACAAACTGATGTTTCATAAAACAAATGGCTAATTGAAATAGATGGCCTTGTTTGTAGCCATTCCATTCAATACTGTTACCCACCAGTGACAGCAAATTACAAACTGACTGATGAGGTTTCAAAGCAATTAATGGGCTATGGAATCCCACCAGACTTTGAGAGAAAAATTCTTCATCAATAAATATATTTGGTAATGTAAGCAACAGAATTAAAAGGAAGGTGACCAAACATTACTTATGTATGGTATGGAAAACTCAAACATAGTCGGTATCTAAGACGTGAGTTACAAGTAACTAGTTTAAAACTCAGTAGGTAAGATTTGGGGGAGTTAATTTTTTTTCTATTTTCTTACTGAGATTCAGGTAGCACACTGGGAGTCTCAGGAACTACCATTCAGAAAGTGACTTCTTTCAAATTAACAAAGGGAGAGGATGTTTAAGACACACTCAGGGAAAGTGCTGCTAATCACCACTGTACCATTGAAGTGGTCAGGAGTGGCTCCTTGGCCACTGATGCTGACATATGCTTGAAAGATAATGATAGTATTTTAAACTAAGGGCATAATCACAAATGCTTTATTAATATCTATTGAATTATTCTAAGATATAGCTGTATTTTTCCATAACTTTTTATAACAGACCTTATAAAATGCATTGGCAACATATTCTTAATACACGATGCCATAATAAGCCCCTATACTTTTGCTATAACACAGCTGTTAATTAAAACAATGTATGCACTCCCTTCATCCATTACTTTAGATTGTTAGTATATAAAGCATGTTAAAATGACCAATATAATTTTTAAAATAATCATTTTTTGGAAGAGCCTTTATCTACAATGACTTTTCTTTATTCTCACAGACATCTGTACCCATTATATCTTGGAAAAAAAAAAAAAACTTAGGTCACAAAATGTTTGGAGGTGTTCCTAAGTTAATAATATATGCCCATTAGTTGCTTTTCTGCTCTGTGTATGCTAGATCTGCTTCCTGAAAATAACACAGAGGGACATAGGAATTATCTCATGCTCATGATTTTGGTCTTAATCTGCTTTCCTAAAGTCCAAGGAGTGCTCAAAAACTGCACACTCTAGTATTTTCCTGATTTCACAAACTATTATGTCATTTGAAGATACATCTTCTCCCGAAGACTATACCCTTGACTAATCTAAAATGGAAGTACTAATAAGAACCTGCTGTATAAAAAAAATAAATAAAATAAAATTCAAAAATAAAATAAAATAAAATGGAAGTAGCAGTAACATAATGACAAGTAAGGTGCTTGTTCCTTGTTCTTTGTCCAAACAATGCCATCTATTTTGGGAACCTATCACATAAAAATGAAGAAGGTTGTAGAAGGAAAAGCTTTATATTGTGGAAATTTCAGCTTTGATCTTATTAAACTGCTTCCTCATTCCCATCACCAGCACATTTCAAGTAATGCTGTCAATGACATAAGCATAACAAGATCTGAATAATATAGCATGAAAACTAGAAAATTTCCTAATAAACTCATTAAAACAATTAGTTGTTGATTAGTATGTGTATTAGTCTGCTCGGGCTGCCATAACAAAATACCATAGATTGGGTGACTTAAACAACAGAAATGTATTTTCTCACAGTTTTAGAGAGTGGGAAGTCCAATATCAACTTACTAGCAAATTCAGTTTCTGGCGGCAGTTCTCTCTGTGGCTTTCAGATGGCTGCTTTGTCTTCACATGGTGGAGTGAGTGAGCTCTCTGGGTGTCTCTTCTTATAAGGACACTAGTCCTATTTGATTAGGGCCCCACCCTATCTCCAACTACAGTTACATTTAGGGTTAGGGTTTCAGTGTATGAATTTGGGGAGGGAGGCACACAATTCAGACCACAGCAGAATGGTTACAATACAGGAGCAAAAACACACATGAATATTTTCTTACTCCTAACACTTTCACATAAACATCTCTACTTCAAAGGGATTTAAAAAGCTCATATTCTGAAAAACACACACTTTCATTAATGAAAGCAAAACTTTCCTATATTCCATGGGCAATAAATACCAAATTCATCAAAATTGTACCCTGATGATAACTGAGCTCAGACCTCTTCCCAGACAGATTTAGGGGCTGGGAATACAATGGTGAACAAGACAGAAACATTCCTGCTTTCACGGAGCTTACATCCTAGAGTGGAGAGAGGTGGTAAACTAATATATAAGTACATAAGTAAGAAAACATCTGAAAGTGGTAACTGCTATGAAGAGAAGATAGTGCAATAGAGACAGTGGCATAGGGCCACAGTAGATTGTGGTTGAGGGCCTCTATCTGAGGAGGTAATGATGTGATGACAAGAAGATGACTGTGTGAAGAGAACCCCAAGCACTAATAACAAAAACAACAAAACAAGAACGAAACTTAGAGGTTTCTTTTATTTACTGTTACATTTGAATGATTATTCACAAATTAGAAAACCTACATCAGCCATCAACCCATTCTTAATGTGTAGAGTCAGCAATTCAATAATTTCTCATAGTTCTCTGTTACCAATGATCCAAGAAATAAACTGTTATTTAAAAGAATAGGGACTTCCCTGGTGGCACAGTGGTTAAGAATCGCCTGCCAATGCAGGGGACAAGGGTTCCAGCTCTGGTCTGGGAAGATCCCACATGCCACGGAGCAACTAAGCCTGGGCGCTGTTAGTGAGCCTGTGCTCTAGAGCCCGCAAGCCACAACTACTCAAGCCCTCCCGCCCTAGAGCCCGTGCTCCATGACAAAGAGAAGTCACCTCAATGAGAAGTCCACACACTGCAGTGAAGTAGCCCCTGCTCACTGCAACTAGAGGAAGCCCAAGCATAGCAACAAAGACCCAACACAGCCATAAATAAATAAATTTTTAAAAAGTAAAAGAATTTTAATTAAGCTGTTCTTTCCTGCCCACTACTGCTATCTTTTAGCTAGACCAAGGGGAGAAATAGTTTCTCTCTGTAACGCACCTGAATTGACATGTTTGTAATCAGTATACCCACAAAGGTGTCTACAGCTATAGAAATTTGTGGAATGTATGGAAGAGGATTTAATTCTCAGATTCATTACAACAGAGACTATCAGTATTCCGCAATTTGCCTCCCTCTAAACAAACATGAAATTGAGTTCTTGACACAATCTCACATCATTTTCCAATTGGAAGTCTTTGTTAGTGTTTGGCCATTTTCATTTGAACACTTAGCTTAAAATGTCTAGTAGGTGAATTAAATTCCAGGATGGGTTTGTGACAGCAAGTAGGAAATAGGAAACCTTAATAATCAAATCTGGACTTGATTCATAGAGTTAAAACGACTGAATCTTGTATTCCCTTTGGTAAGTGCCTGAGGAGAGCAGAAATCTTGAAAAGGCTCTCCAGATGCCGGGGGCTAAGAACAACCAGGTGATTATGAGTTACACATGTTTCACATTTGCTAATAAAAAGGTGACAATCACCCTAGTTTGCATTAGTCTCACTTAAGGAATTTAAAGCACCAATGAAGGATTAAAATTAATTAAGCCAAGAGTAAATAAAAAAGACAAGGATTGAAAATATGCCCTATGGTAATATGGGTACACTTGCACATTATACTGCAAAGAGATATAGAAAATTCAGTACATTCACAAAACAGTCACATTAAGAAATGTACATAATTAAAATAGCCAGGTCAACACAGAGCTAAAGGAATCCAGATGACCAACTTATTTGCCTCTCAAAGACAATAAAATTAAGGATGAACTCATTATACCTCATCTTTTGCTGTTTATGTTTTCTGTTGTCTTCTTGCTCAAGTTCTATGAGTCTTCAGAATCTTGGGTTTTATAAAGTAGGCAATGCAAAGGCAGGGTAACATCCTCCTTCAAATACCACTTGTAATTCAAAAAGATGAAGAAAGTTTTTGCATTGCACCTGACACTTACTGTTTCTAGATCTATACTTTCCAAATTAAATTCTTAGAACCATGCTAAGAGATTATGATTTCAAAACAGCATGTATGAGATTGCTCGTTCTACCACCTTTATTAGTGCAAAGAAAGATGTACCTTCATGCTATCTTTCTCCCCAGCAAATGTTTCAGATAAAATTACCTTCTCACACATTTGCTACATAAACAGAAGTCTGAAGGGGGGAGTATATTTCAAATAGTGAGTTGGAGTATTGACATCCACGGTTAAAATTAACTCACTGCCATAGAAATCTAGGTGACATTTATTTAAACTCTTCTTAGGCATTATTTTGAGGTGGGCAGAATCACTTTCTATTTCTTAATCGACTGACATCTTGAAACTGCTGTATGTCCTAAACAATCTTCTTTTCTCTGCTTTACTTATAAATTCATAAAAGCTTCTCATTTCCTGCAAAATGAAGGTGCATCTCATTAGCAGCTTGGCAATCTTGTTTCACAAAATTTTCTGGATTTCTCTGCCTCTGAATCTCCATTGCCTCTTTCCTTTCCTAATCTCTCAGTATGGTGCTACTTGTAACCACACTAACCATGTGTTTTCAAGTCAACCTACCTTTATTTGTGCTGCCTGCCAGCCTGACTGTAATGCTCTTTCTTGACTCTGCCCTGTCATCCAAAGCACTTCTCTATTTAAATGCTTTTTGTCTTCCAGAGCCAGATCAAATGTGTCCAGATATACTGCTGATTCTCCTAACAAAAAGTGGCCATCCCTATCCTGCACTTTGACTACAGCACAGTGTGAATTACACTAGAGTTATCTGTGCACCTGTTTTCCTCCCTTGATAAACTGCATATTCATCTATGTAGCCCCCTTAGGGTCTATAACTATACCTGGCATTAAGTAGGTGGCTGATAATCATTTAACTGAATTGGCTTTGAGGAGGTTAATTATTTCTTTTGACATCTATCTTGATCTAGAAAGCAATGGTTACCATAACAGCAGAGACTCAATAGCACTGTTCAGAGAAAGGAAATCTAGACAACAGCCATTCAAATCTTTTGTAAGTAATCACAGATTAGAACAGTCTTGTGCTGGAGTATCAACACAGTGCAGTTGAGCTTGAAGCTCTTGAAAATAAGCCCTGAAGACACTCAGAGTCATGACCACAATGAAAAAGCCCCATCCGTAGAGTAAGTAAGCAAGACTGCTTTGCTCAGTCATCAATCAACCACCACAGCTACTTGTTAATTAATGAAGCCCAGTTTTTTCCCTGATGGCAACAACACTTGGCTATATTTGTGAAAGGAGAAATGATTTTGATTGACTCAGACCCCCCTGTTTGCTGTGTCACCAACATGTAGCTGGATGACTAATTGAATGACTGGCTTCTCACTGGAAAGCTCTGGACCCTTCACCTAAGCTACTACATTAGTCAAGTGCCCACACTGAGAAGACAATCTTGCTCTTGCTCTGGGTTGATAGAGCTGTAGCTCTGTTATGACGCAGCATAGTCTAGTAAAAGAACACTGGTCAGGAAGGTATGAGCTAGGGATCTAGTCCTGGATCAGCCCCAGATTAACTTGGGACCTCTGAGAGCATGTTGTAATGAAGTTTATCTTCAGATATACTTCTTGGATTCTGACTCAGCTGCATACTAACTCTCATGCTAGTGATTCGCTTCTCTGAGCCTCATTGTCTTTGGGAAATCAATTAAAGTTTAATTGAGATGCTATCCAGGAAAAAGTCTGACATAGTGCCCAGGACAACAGCACTAAATAGTGATCTAAATAAGCATAAATGTTTATTTTCACCCTTACCAACCCCAACCTTTTTGTTTCCTCATCCATCCATGTGAGAATCATATCCTGCCTCTCTCAGTGTGGACAGGATTGAGCAAGTGACACACTGAATAGCTGCATCTTCTTTAGAGGGCTTCCTTAAACATAAGCGGATGAAAGATTCACAGGCATTGGGAAAACAGGACCAGGCACTGACCTGGTCATTTGGCAGAGGAGCAAATTGTTGAAGCATAAAGTGCTCAAGGAGTGGTACTCAGCAGGCCCAGGTGATGGGAGGAAGATTAGGAACTGCTCACATAATAGTGAAGGATTTATATGACCATTTTCCTTACTTACCCACCTCCTCAAGAATACACATTCATTAAGACGGCATCATGCTCAGTGAGCTAAGATCGTTCACATAACGTAGTAAGTGAACAGAACTTTCCTCTTAGCAAGGAAATCTACTGAAAGGGTCATTGATCACCTCTTCCACAAAATGGGAATAACTGCTTAACAGATGCTTGCCTCCAATGGCTGTTACAATGACTGCTATACATTTTGCAAAAACATTAAAAAGTGGTTACAAATAAACTCTCCAGATTTGTATTTTAAAGGCCTCAATACAGTATGAGGCTTCCTGGTACTTCCAAATTCCCACACGTGGCAGACATTTGATAAATAACCCCATTACAGATAAAAAGAAATTGCTGCACTAAATTTATAACTGAAAGTGCATCTGCAATTCTACTTTGCCAGTTAATATCTATATTAAGCTTCTTTGATTAGACCAGTTAACTCTAAATGACAAGGTAGCTCTGAATCAAGAATTCTTGTTCTGCGGCTCATTGCATTTAAAGTTACTGATGAATTTCATTTTTGGAATGATAGGATACAAAAAGAAGCCCTGTAAAAGTCTATAGTTCTAGCAAAGACACTGTGTATTCATTCAATTCTCTATATTCTTTTCTCACAAGATGTGCAATTTAGCTAACATATGCTGATTGTTCTCAGTAATTGTATATTGTGGAAGAATACCACTCTTTATCCAGTGTACTGAGTCTCTTAATCACTAACTTGAGCTAGTTTCTATATTTAAATACTTTGTGAAAAAAAATCTTTGGAAGGAAATTTACACTAACAACCACTGGTTCCCTCATCAACTGATGGCTTAATCACCAATAGCATAGCCATTTAAATTAGCCTCCTGTGGATGATTAGACAATGTAGCCAATGAACCAGTGAGAGGCACCTGTGTAAAATGGGCAGTAAAAGTCAGGGAAAGGCTCACTCCCAATTAATAAATGAATCAACAAACCAATGACAATCTCATCAGTACACTGAATGACTGATTTCTCCTTATTGTCAGTGGTTAGTTTCCCTTTGGAGCAGCAAGTCCTATTTCTCATTGTGAAAAGTGATTGGATAAGGAAGGACAACTAGATTAGTCCATTTCCCCAGGTCCATGTATTCCTTGCAGAAAAAAATTCAGTTGGAGTCAATGTGTTCTTGCACTGTTTTTCAAACTAAAATCTGTCACCCATTAGCAAGTTGTAAAATCCATCTAAGGTACCATGGTCTGAATGTGTCACCCCCAAATTCATATGCTGAAATCCCAGCCCCCAAAGATGATAGTAGTAGGTGGGTGGAGCCCTCATAAATGGGATTAGTGCCTTATCATAAAGCTCCAGAGAGCTCCCTAGCCTTTTCCACCATGTGAAGACACAGTGAGAGGACACTGGCTATGAACCAGGAAGAGGGCTGTTACCTAACCATGCTGATCCCTTGATCTTGAACTTTTTAGCTTCCATAACCTTGAGAAATAAATTTCTGTTGTTTATAAGCTACTCAGTCTGTGGTATTTTGTGATATTAGCTCAAATGGACTAAGACAATGGGTAATGACAACCATCTAACACATATTCCCGTAAGTTGCATTAAAAAATATTTGAAAGCCACTGAGTTATATACATTTTGGATTAAATATTAGCATTAAGTACTTTTGGACTAGGTAAATTTATATCGTGCCAGATTGCTGAGATAATTCAGAATCAATAGGTCATCTCCTATCCCCTACTATCTTAAAAAAAAAAAATCCAAAATCCACTTGCTCCTGAAATGATCAGTTACATTCTGAGGCAGTCTGATGCTGGTGATACAACAAGCCCTTCCACTGGTACCTAGTATTCAGCATATTTCTAACTATAAAATGGATGCTGTAATTTCCTACTCGCAAAAAACACAGAGTAAGTAGTAGAGGATCCAGGTTTTGTGGGACCAAAACTTATAATTTGGGGGGCCCGCTATAAGGAAAAGAATATCAAGTACTAATACAAAATTAGGTATGACAGCAATATTTATATAGAATGAGAAAAGAAATTATAACAAATTCCTAGCCCCTTAGAGTTTTATGTTTCTTTCTTTGAGATTTCTTTGGGCAGTTTGCTAGATAGGTTCACATGGAAATGCTTCCTGACTCTAAGCAGGCTCTCTCTCCTCCTGGACCACTTTACAATTCCCAGCAATTCCCAACACTCACAGGGACTCTAAAGCTCAAAGCTTTGTGCCCAAAACTCCTCTTGGGCCCAGAAAGCCTCATAGGCAACACTTGCACTGGTGAAGGACAAACTCAATAGGAAGAGATTCTAGAAGACTCTCCTGCCAGAATTCTATTCCTCTAACTGGATCTGACTCTAAAATTTCCATTTATAAGGGAGAAAACCTATGTTCTAATTGCAATTTCTGCAGTTGCAGATGATGCTTGAAATTAGTATTCTAATCAGACAGTGTCTGAGCTAAGAGGTATCCTTCACACAGAGATGAGAAACAGAGACCCGGCAAACCGTGGATGCATTCCTACTTTGTGGCAGAGTGGAGTCTACAGCTGTGATTACTGACTTTGGACCTAGAGTATTTCACATCATTTGATCTGGCTTTCCACCTATTAGACTCAGGTATACGCCTGTGAAAAGGTCCTTCCAATGAAATTCCTTTTTTCTGATCAAGCAACCGTAATTGAACACAGTGGTTATATTCTGAGCTTTCAGGGTAAAAGAACAGAAGTCAAAGTACTATATATATCTATATATAGATATAGACATATATCACATAGCATTTTGGTAAAACATGTGATCTGTTGGTATGAAACAATTCAATGGAAAAATCCCCTATTGCTGCCTCTGGGTAGGGGAGACTAACTTGGAGCTACAGAGAAAATAAACAGCATCTTTAGAGTGGCACTGAGGCTAGAATTTACATTCTCCTCTGCCAACTGCACAGGAATCTAGGCGACTTGTCAACATCTATACTGTAGGTTTCCCATGAGTAGGTCTTGTGCCTCATCTAACCCTGTGCCTTGAGCCTCACAAAGTTGCTACCACAGACTGGGATTTGTGTGAATTGGGGGCAGGAGAAATAGGTGAAAGAGATGGTATTTATTTAATTTTTAGTTTTTTTTTACTGAAAGAAGTCTACCATTTATCTGTGGCTAGCCAAATCTCTGTGCAGACAGAAAATCACCATTCTGGGGACCTTTTAGTTTTATGAAGAATTATATTGTAATATAATCAAATAAATATAAAGCAGTAGATAACTATTAACCTGAGAGGAAAGATAAGGAATATTTTGTGACCCAAAGGTCACTTGAGAAGGAAAGAATTAGGCACATCTTCAGGACCCAAGGAAATTCCTGGGAGGGACATTTATCTGGTCTATTCTTTTTCATGGATCAAATTCTAGGGTGGATTGAAATATTCCCAGATGTTTTCAAATTGCAAAAAAGGTCACAAGAATATAATTTGAGAGACAGGAAAGCAGTGACCAGAGGAGTGAAAGCATTTAGGAATTTCCCTCCCTCCCCCAAACTAAGAATGGAAGCAGAACACATTCTAAGAGTGAACTAAATTTGGGAAACCAAGACATGCTGTATTTAGGGGTACTCAATTTATCTTTATTATTATGATGATTTTAGAAAGTTTAAAAGGTGATTGGAGCCAGATGTGGATGAGGGGATCATAGCCAGTGTTAAAAGGCAATTGCAGAAGCTCACAGTGTAAAAACATATTCTTATTAGGACTCAAAGAAGTCTAAAAAAATTTGATTTAACTATATTAAAATGGGACAATTTACCAGGCTCAAATATTAAATGGTATATTTGCCCAATTTCTTTTATGACTGGATTCTTCATAATGCTCCAAATATGGGGTACAAATAAAATTAATAATAAACTCCAATATTCTTAAGATTTGACAAAGTTTTGATGGATGTTTTTATTTTCAGATTAATCAGTTGCCCCAAAATGATAATGATTTTAAAAGGATTTATTTGTAAACAACTTTATTGTTGCTTAAATTGAAATAGTATTTATGAAGAGAGAGATAATCTTCATCATTTTGTCATTGACATCTCTTTTCTAGAACTAACTGAATCATCTTTAGATTCTTCCTTGTACCTTCCCAAGAAAAAGAAGTCTTGGTTTACTTCATCGCAATAACATCTATTCCTTTCTTTTCCCTCATCTTTTACCACCTCAAGTTTTGAATTCTTTATCAAGTGAGATGTCGTTTAAATTAAGAGAGATCTCAACTTCCTTCTCTCAAGTTGTAATAACCTGCTTTTGGTGTAGGAATAGAGGAAGGTCTTAATATTATTCTATGACTATTTTGTTCTACTCTTAGAATATGAAATCTTTGACATCCATGACTATTGCAAGGTTTGAATTAAATACAACATCTTAATATAATTATATTTAAATGCTATTTAGATTTAATTACATATAGAGAATGAATATGGTAAGAAAAACTTTTAGAAGTATAAAAAGACCTGAAAATTTCTTTTAAGGAGGTTTTTTTGTTCCTTCTTAAATTTTTGATTTGTTGGGCAAATACTCTTTTGCAACTTATATAATAGAGTTATACAAAATTATTAAATCACATACAAATTCAAAACAAATTATAAAGGGATAAATATTATTCAAAATAAAATGAATTTTGAATAGTTGTGGCTGTCAGGGAAAAACCAAAGAAACAAGGGAAAATTCTATTCTAAACAGAAATGGAAGCAACAATTTTGATTACTTTGTTTACGAAATATGGATGGAAGATCATTTTTTATAGGGAAAAGAAACTAGACAATGACCTACCTAGCTGAATAAAATCAGTGAATGATCAAGTTACATAGCAACTGAAATTAATACGTGGTTAATAACATTCTGCTTGGAAATTGTGCCAATTTCTCATGCTTAATAAATATTGATGGTTTGCTGAAAGCAAACTTAACAAGTACTTAAAGTTTCATTTCATTATGTTTACTAATCTTCTGTGAACTTGGCTTTCTTTATTATCAGGGTTTGTGATAATGCAGTATCAGGATAGAATCTGGATCTGCCTACCCCAATCTCATTTAAACTCATAATCTCTCCTCACATCTGTGGGGTGTCTAGATGATCATATAGACACTCATTTTAATAAAGCAGTTCAATTAAAATATTTATTAGCAAGGACCCCATGGGAGAAGCCACATTGTGGAAAGACTTGGCTGAGAGGGGTAAAGAAATTAAGCTAAACTCATTAGCCCTAAAAACTAACACAATATTCTGCAAAACCATCAGAAATCAGCATGAACAGAGACTTAGTTGACAATGACGCATGTTGGGTCCATTTTCTAAATACTGAGTGCATTTGTATCAGGAATTTTGCTACACAAATGCTTAGATTGTATATGGTACTGATAGGACATGCCAATATATTTTCAAACGCCTAAAATAAGAGTGGTATTATTAAACTCATATTAAACTTGGTAACAACAGCTTAGGGATTGATCCTATTTTGGAGTGGAAAATCAAATGTCTATAGAGTTAGAAAATAACTAAAAGCAATAATAATGCCCTATACCCTATAAGGATTTGGTGCAAGGCAGTGTGGTTTAGTAGTGTGAATTAAAATCCCAACTTCACCAATCATTAATTGTTTGATCTTAGGATAGTCAGTTTATCAACCTCAATTGTCCCTATCTACAAAATGATTTTAGTGATCTTTGATGTTATACTGTATTTGTTTTGGGGTGCCGAGAACGATGCTCATATAAGATGGTAGACTTAATCTAGGACTTTCATAGCTAGAGAGAAGTCAATGCCTGTTTTCACAGCTTCAAAGAACAGGCTGATTCTTTTGTTAGGGGCTAATGCAGCTGATGACTTTAAGTTGAAGCCAATGCTCATTTACCATTCTGAAAATCCTAAGGCCCTTAAGAATTGTGTTACATCTACTCTGGCTGTGCTCTATAAATGAAACAATAAAGCCTGAATGACAGCACACCTGTTTACAGCATGGTATACTGAATATTTTAAGCCCACTGTTGAGACCTGCTGCTCAAAAAAAAAATTTTTTTTCCAAACATTACTGCTCATTGACAACGCACCTGGTCACCCAAGAGTTCTGATGGAGATGTACAAGGAGATTCAGGTTGTTTTCATGTCTGCTAACACAACATTCATTCTGTAGCTCAAGGATCAAGGAGTAATATCGACTTTCAAGTCTTATTATTTAGGAAGTACATTTCATAAGACTATAGTTGCCATAGATAATGATTCCTCTGATGGATCTGGGCAAAGTAAATTGAAAACTGCTGGAAGGGATTCACCATTCTAGATGTCATTAAGAACATTCATGGGCTTCCCTGGTGGCGCAGTGGTTGAGAGTCCGCCTGCCAATGCAGGGGACACGGGTTCGTGCCCCGGTCTGGGAAGATCCCACATGCCGCAGAGCGGCTGGGCCCGTGAGCCACGGCCGCTGAGCCTGTGCTCCACAACGGGAGAGGGCACAACAGTGAGAGGCCCGCGTACCGCAAAAAAAAAAAAAAAAAAAAAAAAAAAAAAAAAAAGAACATTCATGATTCATGGAAAGGGTTAAAATATCAACGTTAACAGGAATTTGGAGGAAGTTGATTCCAACCCTCATGGATAACTTTGAGGGGTTCGAGATTTCAGTGGAGGGAGTAACTGCAGATATGGTGGAAATAGCAAGAGAACTAGAATTATAAGTGGAGCCTGAAAATGTGACTGAATCGCTGCAATCTCATGATAAAAATTTAATGAATGAGGAGTTGCTTCTTATGGATGAGCAAAGTAAGTGGTTGCCTGAGATGGAAGTTACTCCTGGTGAAGATGCTAGGAAGACTGTTGAAATGACAACAAATGATTCAGAATATCACACAAACTTAGTTGACAAAGCAGTAGCAGGGCTTGAGAGGACTTGACTCCAATTTTGGGTAAAATGCTATCAAACAGCATTGCGTACTACAGAGAAACCATTTGTGAAAGGAAGAGTCAATTGATTCAGCAAACTTCATTGCCTTATATTAAGAAATTGTCACAGTTACCCAACCTTCAGCGACCACCACTCTGATCAGTCAGCAGCCATCAATATCAAGGCAAGACTCTCCACCAATAAAAAGATTATGACTTACTGAAGGCTCAGGTGACAGCATATTTTATAAACAAATTATTTTAAAATTAAGGCATGTACAATGCTATTACACACTTAGTAGACCATAGTATAGAATAAACATAACTTCTGTGTGCACTGGGAAACCTCAAAATTTGTGTGATCCACTTTATTGCGATACCACTTAGTCGCAGTGGTCTGGAACCTAGTCCAAAATGCCTCCAAGATACGCCTGTAGATTATATCAAGCATTTAGTAAATTACATAGCTTAAAATTTCAACAAAAATATTTGTTGATAATAATGTCAACAATGGTATACTTAAACAGATCCCTCTCTGTCTGTAAACACATGCCAATGATATAGATGAAATACTGATATATAGAAAAACTGACTTCTGCTTCCAGTTAAGATATACTATGTCAATACTTATGTTTATAACAATTGGAAAAGCTGACATTACAGAAAAAAATTTAATGTTGAAAGTATCAGAGAGCTATAGAAGTAATGAGAACTAGAAGGACTCAATTTCCACAGAGGGGCAAAGTGTCCAAAAGTAAGGTAAGCTGTTAGATGATTTTTTCCCCCATATCATCTGCTGATTCTAGGTACAGGCTAGATGTTAAGAACAAGGGCTTGACATAACCTCAGGGCCACTGATGCAAAAAGAAAAACAAGAAAAACTTTTAGCAATCACAGAAGTTGCACTGACAAAATTGGAGAGGCCTAACGGGACCTTAAACAAAAGGCCATTTCCCCTACCCTTGACATCCCTTGAATTCTGAAGTTCAATGGAAGACAAAAGAGCTAAACTGAAATTTGTGAAAGAGTGAAATATCCTATAGTTTCATGGTACTGAGAAAACCAAGACCCATCAGGAGGAGGAGACAATTTTTAAAAAGCAAAGAAGAGACAAAATCCCTGGAATGTGTGAGTTGATACTCAGTTTAAGAATCTACAGGTAGTTTTCCCTAAGGACACATACCAATGTTGAGCATAACTGGATGCTGAAAATCCAGACTCGGATCTGGCAGAAGCTGCTTCTGAGATACATTGAAAACAACGGAAACTCTGGCATTTGTGTAGGGCTGGAATGATAAAATTGGAGACCTGAGGACATCAAACACAAGGTCAGTTTCCCCCTCAAGACCAAACTGAGAAGTTCCATGGAGTGTGAGGCTAAAGAGCTAAGGTTAATCCTCTATTAGGCAGATGTAATTCCTGAGGTTTTTCAGAGCTGAAAAGACAAAGATTCATCAGGCTGTCACTTGAAATCCCTGGTGGCCATGCCCTAGGAATCAGGGTGACCCACTCATAGATTAAATCTGATCAAAACTGCAACCTACTCTCAACACAACCTAATCCTTGATTGTGTTGAATTGATAAACCCTCCAACCCTATCATATCCTACATTCCACCTTCTTAACAGAGGAGACATTTAATCCTCTCTGGTAGAAGAGAATATCAGCTAGAGAGTGTGTGGATTTTAAATATACAATGCCTGGCATATAATAAAATGATAGACAATAGGAGCAGACCAGTTAATAATCCACATTTTGAAGCAGCCGAGACATACTTAAAACTACTATTAGTTTTGAATATGTCCAGTAAAATAGATGAACAGAATAAAAATACATAAAATGATTAGAAGCAAAATAATTAAGAATTGGAATCTATATAGAAGAATCAAATGGGTATTCTAGAACTGAAAATACAATATCTGGATTAAGAACACAAAGTTTTAGTAGATTAGATACAAATGAAATCAGAATTAATGAACTGGAAGACAAGTCAATAGAAAATACTGAAGTTAAAACACAGAAGTTAGGATGAAACTTAAAAAAAAAAAACAGCAAAAAAAAGTGTAGAATATGCTCAAAATTTCTAATATGTGTGAAAGTGGAGTTCCAGAAAGACATGACAGAGAAAATGGGACAGAAGCATCATACAAAGAAAGCAGGAAAGTTTTCCAAATCAATGGAAAAGATTTATTTACAGATGCATGAAATTTAACCAAGCAGGATAAATACCAAAAACCACAATATAATTGCTAAATACCTAAGACAATTAATAATCAAAGGACAGCTAGAGAGAGAAGACATTAAAACAATCAGCCGGAAAGCTGACTTCTCAATAGAAATAACATATGCCAGCAGATAATGGAAAGAAATGTTTGAAGTGCTAAAAGAAAATAATTGTCAATTTAAAATTCCATATCAAACAAAAATATCTTTCAGCAATGAAAGTGAAATAAAGATGTTATCAAAGGAAAACTAAAGCAATTGGTTTACAAGAGGCCTGTCATAATATACCGTAAAAGAGTCCTTCAAGCCAAAGGAAAATGATTCCAAATGTAAACACAGAAATGCAGGAGGAAATAAAGACTACTGGAAAATATAAATATGTGGGTAAATATTTTTAAAAATTAATAATAACATTAATAGTAATGTCTTTTGGAGTTTAAAATATAGGGAAAACTAAAATGCATGACAACAATAATGCAAAAGGTCAGAGAATGGTAAATGGAGACTATATGTTATAGGATTCTACATTATTTTAAAAGTATTAAAAGTAATAATATGTATTATATTTCAATAAGTCAAACATATATTTTGTAATCTCTAAGTTATCCATTAAAAGAAGAGTAAAGAAGGTATAATTAACAAGGTAATACAAGAAAAATATGAAACAATACAATAATGACACATGAAAGAAAAGGAAATATTCAGGGGTAGAAAGGAAGAAGAAATAAAGCTAAAATGGTAAAATTTTGAGTGGATAACTCTATAGCCGCAGAGGAATGTTTGAATGGCATAAATTCTAATGGCTAGGCTCTGCAGTTTTTAACATCTACCCAGACTGAAGAACATGATTAGAACCCAGGTAAGACTGCAGGTTGGAACAGAGATTTTTGCATAAACCTTAGAGTCTTTATGTGCTATCTCTCATGAAAAGAAGGATTATAAATACCCTACTCTCCAGCTCAGGAAAGCAACACCAAAACTTGCCTTTGCTTCAACTTCAAGGCAAGACAAGACATGATAAGACAAGAGAAGACAAGATGAGGTGGCTTACTTTAAGAAACCCAACTCTAGGCCTACACTACATGTGGAACTATGGAATTCGATTTTATAGGGGAAAAATGTAAAAACTTGTCTTGACTAGTGAAATCTTGAATTCATCTAGAAAAAGAAATTCTAGCCATCTTTCAACAAGTCAGTAGGTACAGATCTCTTTAAAAATAGTCTAAAATTTCAAAATTAAAAAATATGAAAGGAAATGATCCACCATGAAATAAATTCAATAGTCACAATAAACTAGAGGATTTGCCTCCAGGAACTTAATATTAATTGAATCACAAAATTAGTATGCTTGAAAGGATTGAAGGCATATAAGTAGAAATAGAAAGCATAGTGAAAGAAAAAAAAATAAAAACTAAGACAAAAGAAGTTGCTTTAAAATAACCAAATAGAACTTATTTACTTGTGTGGGAAAATAATCAAGAGACTTGAATACTCATCTATGCTATCATTTAAAACAAAAATTCTATTTAAGATATTTTTAAATAAAGACAGATAGCTGGTGACTCTAAGACCCTTGATAAAAGAGCTAAGTAATTTATATAAGGAAAAAAAAAGTTTGGCCTAAAAGAAGAAACAGGATACAAGAAGCAATGGGGAGTAGAGCAATTAGAAAATATCTATGTAAATATATATATATAGAGAGAGAGAGAGACTTTTATATTTAAGTAAACAAAACAATACAAATGACTAAATTTACTTTTTTTAACCCTTAGTTGAAAGTTCTCAGCTTCATTCTCTATTTTATTACCACAGAAAAATATTTCCAAGAATTCTTTAGATCAACTTGTTTTTTCTTAACTGCTCCAAGAAAACAGTTGGAGAGACTGATTCCTTTGCTCCAATATGAACACAATGTAATTTTTATTCAAATTTTTGGCTTAGATAATTTTAAACCTGCCATAATTAAGAAATTATATTTTCAATAGAAAAAACTAAGATATAGGTAGATACAGATATAGACATACGTACACAGATGCATATATACACACATATGCCAGTTATAACTTAATCTTATAAAGGATTACATTTCTGTACATATTTATACATTTTAATTTGGTAACTCAATGATTTCAATAGAGGGCCAGTCCTCTCTTGTATATAGTACATCCTTATATTTCTAAAAAACCTTTTTTATAACTCCTATTTTTCAGAACTGGATAAAACTATGTTTTAGTCAATGCTATTCTTATTCATTTTACTGATGCTGCTAAGCATATTAAGGGAAAATATTACAACAGCACATCATGAACATTGATTTAGTTCACTTATGCTGATTCTAAGTCACCTATAATGTAATATGAAATTCACATGTGTTCCTGATTGGTAATTTGGTCCATAGGCCACACTATCTTCACTCCCAAATTGACCAGGGATGTTAGAAAATAATGTAATGGTTTAACTCAAATTTCCAACTTCTTAAAAAAAAACCTTCTCTTCCAATCGGATGTGCTAATAAGCAGAATTGTAAACAAAAGGAATAGTAATAGCAAAAGATATGACTAATCCTCAAACTCAATAGTTGACATTAATTAAAAACTATTGCTTTTTAAAACAGGTTTTGCAGCATGCTGAAATGGAGCATTTCCTAAATTGTAAGATGTTTTGAGAAAAATACATCTTGCAAGTTAGTTTTGGGTGTCATATTTTCTAGTGTCACATATTGAAGAAAACCTCACAACTTGTCAAATTCCCAACACCTATGTGACTCACCAATATGTAATAATTTATATGGAAGAGCTGGCTTAACCTTTTACTCAAATCCAATGGGAAAACGACTGGCTCCAAAAAAGTCAAGTCAAATTTTTAAAAAGGTCAACTAAATTTTATCTGTTATTGCAAACATTCCAACAACCAATAAAGTTTAGGACAGCAAAATATTCCTTCAATTTCTGTAGTTTACACAAAAGTAATGCCTAATCACATCTAGACTTCCGTGGCTTAGGAAAATATTGGAATTAAAGATTGAAATAAAAATATGTCCTGAAATTATCAGAGATGTTCACATCCTTTGAACATTAAAAACCTGATAATCCATAAATGGTTGAATCACTTTATATCAATGCTTTCTGTTTTACAACTCTAACATGAAGAAGGTGAAGTACATCAGCACAGAATGAGTTAATTCTAATTGATTAGGAGGATATATTCCTGTGATCTTATGGCTGAGTTCTTAGCAAAATGTGATACATTTACTCAACCACTTCTAGAAAGGAAAAGGAAAAAGAGAGGCCATTATTATGATTTGACATCCTTATTCTGCTAAATACTGTATTTAAAATAATGCAAATAATGAAATCTAACATAATCATTTTTTGTCCCTTGTGGTCGGGGTCCACATTAAGGAATGTTGTGTAGCCAAGATACAGATTATTATCATGTTATGCCTATCTGTCCATTTATATACATGAAATAGGGTCACCCTGGCCAGATTTCCTCATGCACTAAGCATGTCCTTTTTCTTAGATATTTATGTTTCTTAGATCTCAATTTATATTATACTTCCAACATACGGTTCACATTTCCATTTTTATTATTTCCTGTTTCAGAAAACAAGAGAATTTCTTGTTATTACATTGATACAAATCCTTGACTTCATTTAGGAGTGACTGGGTTATATCTTGGCCTTTCTTTTATATAAATAATCCTACATGGGACGTACTACCGGAAAGAGGGCAATTCAGATAGCCTATTATGAAAGAAGAGCAAAAAGCATCAAATTTAGTTAGCAGAAACAAAGTGAGTTAAGATATATTCAGGAGAAGCTGAAGAGGTCAGTAAGAAATTATGGAGAAATGGAAAAAACACTGAGAAGAAACAGATGAAACCATGAAGGTTAAGCATTTTTTGATCACAAACCTGAAGTGAGCCAAGAACACAGTGGGAGCTTTATCAGGTAGAGTTAAAGTTTCAGTAAAGACTGGACTGTTCACAATCTTTTTTATGCCACCCTAAGAGGTTTCCACTGTGATAATGACCTTTTAATGAGAAAAAAACATGCAAATGAGAGAAAAATAGTATTAATAGAACTACATGTGATCTATAATACACCAACTTGAAGGAAGGCCTGGGGAATAGGCAGAGGAGTGGGGGTGTGCAACAGAGTTGCTGGTGGAGTGAAGGAGGTGCTGCACCACAGAGGAGGAAGTCATGATAGAAAAAAGAGATTGAATTATGTGTAAAAGAGTCAAACTGAGCCTATGGAAGATCTTGAATTTAATACATATACTAATATTGGCTTAAGTGAGTGTAGATCAGTGGTTCTCAACTGAGGATGATTTTACCCCCAGATGATTTTTAGCAATATCTGGAGACAGTTTTGGTTGTCATAACTAGAGGAAGAGAGGAAAGGGGGTTTGGTATCTAATGGCTACATGCCAAGGATTCTGCTAATTATCTTACAATGCACAGAACAATTTCCCACAACAAAGAATTATCCAGTCCAAAATATCAGTGACAGTGCCAAAGTTGAGAAACTCTGGTGTAGGTAATAAGTAACACTGTCTCATTTCTCTATTTCGCAGCACTGTTGACAGAAATTGGCTTAATAATTGCGAATCGCCAGTCTTCTGATAATCTAAGCTAAATTGGAATCAGATAGAAAAATGGGCAAAAGGCATGCAAAGACATTCATCAAAAAGCATACGTAGGTGCAAATATGCACATTAAAAGATATTCAACATCACTAGCCCTTAGGGAAATGAAAATTAAGACCATGATGAGATATCACTATACATCTATTAGAACAGCTGAAATAGACAACAGTAATAACACCAAATACTGGAGAGGATGTAGAGAAACTAGACCTCTCATACAATACTGGTGAGAATGTAAATGGTAAAGCTAGTCTGGACAGGGAGACTTCTTCCGGGAAATGCAGTAGACATACTTTTGCCTGTGCCTCTCACTAAGTGCAAGTAAAAAGCCTGAACATGATATATAAAACAAACATATGAAGTCTCTGAAATGTGGAGAGAAGGCAGACATGCTAGAGAACTTGGGATGCAAAGAAAAACTTGGTGATGAGTTCTCTGCTTTTTCTTTTAGCTTCATGTATAACAAACTTGTTGCTGAAGAAGCAGACAATACCAGAAATACCAGTGGGCACAAACAGAAGAAGAACCAACAAAGCCTAACACTCTCTAGTCAAACAACCAGGAAAGTGGTAGCCTTGTAAGAATGGTAACTTTTAGAAAATAACTGCTCTGCTACAGCCAAACACTACAGAGAAAAACTGTAGCCCCACCCTCACCCATACTAGCAAAGGCTGAGTGGGGAGCTTACTTGGATTGCCAGTTTAGCCACGTTGTAATGAGGTATCCAAAACCCCCTATGGTGGTAATGTGAGAGAAGCTCAAGTAGACAGTCAGGACTTCCATTCCTGCCAGATAGTAATGAGCCACCCCTGCCCCAATGTCAATGGAGACTAGGTGATGGAGATCCTGGATCTCCACCACAGTGATAAGATGTCCCTCCCCGTCCCTGGTGGGATGATGTCAGAGGAGGCCTAATGGAGAATCACCACTGCCCAGTGCTAATGAGGCCCTCACACCATGGTGTCAGTGAAGGCTACTTGGGGAACAATAAGGACACACTCCTACCCTCTAAGCCCGGGAAGCCAATAGAGGCACTGGGGGAGCCATAGTTCTCACCCTCACTCAATTGTAATAAAGAGCCCCCACCTCAGGTGTCAAAAGAGGCCAATCAGAGAACATGGACTTCTACTCACCTGGCAGGAACAAAGGAGTGCTCCTCCTTTCTCTGTCAGAACAGAAGAAGCCACCTAACTCAAAGACTTAAATAAGATCCAGAGTCTCATAACATTATATCCAAAATGTCAAGGTTTCATTTGAAAATCATTTGTCATACCAAAACCCAGGAAGATTTCAAACTGAATGAAACATTTTTAAAAGAGACAATAAGTGATGACACCTAGAAAACAGAAATGCTAGCATTATCTGATAAATATTTTAAAGCAATTAACATCAAAGTGTTTCAATGAACAATTATGAGCACACATGAAACAAATGAGAAAATAGTCTCACCCAAGAAATAGAAAATACAAAGGGAAAGCAAACATATTTTAGAACTGAAAAATACAATAACTGAATTAAAAGCTCAATGGTTGTACTCAAGAGCTGAATGGAGGGAAGAGAGAAAAGAATCAGTGAACTTGAAGATAGAACAATTTAAATTATGCAATCTGAACAACAGAGAGAAAATAAACTGAAAAAAAGAAGGAAGAAACCCTCAGGGATCTGTGGGACTGTAACAAAAGATCTAACATCCATGTAGCCAGTATCTTAGCAGAAATGAAGAAAGAAGGCGGGACTGAAAAAGTACTTAAGGAAATAATGGCTGAAAACTTCCCAAATTTAGCAAAAGACATAAATCTATATATTTAAGAAGCTTAATAATTTCCAAACAGAATATACCCCAAGAAATCCTCACCAAGGCACATGATAGCCAAACTTATAAAAATTAAAGAAAAAATATCTTGAAGCTATGAGAGAGAAAATACCCCTTGGGGAAAATAATTAGAGTGGCTTTTTCATCAGAAACTATAAACACCAGAAAGAAGTGGCACAACATGTTTCAAGTGTTGAAAACAAACAAACAAAAAACAAAAACATAAAAACCCTGTCAACTCAGAATTCTTTACCAGCAGGAATAACCTTCAGGAATGAAAGGGAAATCAAGATATCCTCAGATTAAGGAAAACTAAGACAACTTGTTGACAGCAGATCTACCCTAAAAGGATGGCTAAGGAAGTTCTCTAAACAGAAAGGAAATAAAGGAAGGAATCTTGGAACATCAGGAAGGAAGAATAAATAGAGTGTCAAAAATATGAGGATATACAATAGACTTTCCTTCTCCTCTTCAGTCTTCTAAATTATATTTAACAGTTGAAGCAAAAGTCAAAACAATATCTGGTGTAGTTCTAAATGCAGATAGATAAAATATTTCATACTATTAGGTTATAAATGGTGGAAAATAAAGGGATATGAAACTGGTAAAATGATGACACCAGTGAACTGAGATTTTATATGCATATATACTATAGAAAGAGATACATTCAAAACAAGTACAGATAGATGAATGTGTCATTATAAAATATATTCAGGTAAAACTCATAGGAAGGCAGTTAAAATAAAACAGAGCAATGAAGACCATAGAGAGCAAACATATAACAAAAAATAAAATGGCAGACTTAGTTCCTAACATATCAATAATTACATCGAATGTTAATGGTCTAAATAAAACCAAAGGCAGAAATTGGTAGAATGAATTAAGAAAGGTGGCCAACTATATGTAATCTACAGGCACTTTACTTTGAATATAACAATATAGGGAGGCTGAAAATAAAAGAATAGGCAAAGATATATCATGCAAACATTAATCAGGTATAAACAGAATTAGCTTTATAAATGTTGGATAAAATAGACATCAGAGCAAAAAAATTACCAGAGACAGAGAGGGACATTATATAATAATGAAAGATCCAATCTACTAAGAATACATAGCAATCCTAAGTGTATGCACTAAACAACAGAGCTGAAAAATATGTAAAGCCAAAGCTGAGATAACTGAAAGAAGAGAGAAGTCCAAAATTACAGTTAGAGACATCAACAGTTCTTTCTCAATAACTGATAGAACTACTAGGCAGAAAGCCAGCAAGGATAGAGAAGAACTCAACAACACCATCAACCAACAAGATCTAATCAACATTTACAGAACGCTTCACCCCCACACAGCAGAATACATCTTCTTTTCAAGTATCCACAGAATATATACCAAGATAGACCATATCCTGGTCCATAAAACAAACCTCAAAAATACAAAACAATTGAAATAGTACAGAGTATGTTCTCTGGTCACAGTGGAATCAAACCAGAACTTATTAACAGAAAGATAAAAGAAAAATCTTCAAACAGTTGGAAACTAAACAACACATTTCTAAATAATCTATGGGTCAAATACCAAGTCTCAAGGAAATTAAAAAATACATTGAATCTAACAAAATTAAAATAAACATCAAAACTTGTGGGACACAGACAAAACAATACTGGGGAATTTGTAGCCTTAAATGCTTATGTTAGAAATGATGGAAAGTCTCAATAATCTTAGCTTCCACCTTAAGAAATAGAAAAATAAGAGTAAAATAAACCCAAAGCAAGCATAAGGAAGGAAAAAAATAAAGACAGAAGCAGAAATCAATGAAATTGAAGGTAGAAAAACAATAGAGAAAAATCAATGAAACAATGAGCTGGTTCTTTGAAAATATCAAAGAAATTAACAAGACTAGCAAGACTGACAAAGTAAAAAATGGAAAGACACAAATCACCAACATCATAAATGAAACAGGGGATATCACTACAGACCCTGCAGACATGGAAGAAAGAAGGAAAGAAGGAAAGAAAGAAAGAAAGGGGGAGGGGGGAGGGAGGGAGGGAGGAAAAAACTCTACACACATGCATTTGGACCTTAAACAAAATGGACCAATTCCTGGAAAAACACAAACTACCAGAATTTGCCAATATGAAATTCATAACTTGAAAATTTTTGTAGCTATTAAGGAAATAGAATTTGTAATTTAAAAACTCTCCCAAAAGAAATACACAGGCCCATATGATTTTACTGGAGAGTGCTACCAAACATTTAAAGATTTAACATCATTTCTATGCAGTCTTTCTCTGAAAAATAGAAGAGGAGGAAACAGTTCTCAATACATTTTACCTTGATACAAAAACTAGACAAAGACAGTACAAAAGAAGAAAACTACAGATCAATATTCCTCGTGAATATTTACACAACAATCCTTAACAAAGTATTAACAAACAAAATTTAGCAATATATAAAAATTATTATATTACCTCATGAACAAATAGAGTATATTCCAGGGATGAAAGGATGGCTTAATGTTCAAATATCAATCTATAGGGCTTCCCTGGTGGCGCAGTGGTTGCGAATCCGCCTGCCGATGCACGGCATACGGGTTCGTGTCCCGATCTGGGAAGATCCCACATGCCGCGGAGCGGCTGGGCCCATGAGCCATGGCCGCTGAACCTGCGCGTCCGGAGCCTGTGCTCCACAACGGGAGAGGCCGCAACAGTGAGAGGCCCGCGTACCACAAAAAAAAAAAAAAATCAATCTATAAAGTCACCATATTAACAAGCTAAGAAAGAAAAATTATATCATATCAATTGATGCAGAATAAGAATTTCACAAAATTCAACCCTGATTCAGAATTTTTAAATCTCAGAAAAATAAGAGTAGAGTGGAGTTCCTCACCTTGAAAAAAAAATTCATATACAACCTATAGCTAACATTATATTTAGTGGTGAAAGAGTTTTCTCCATAACGTCAGGAACAAAGCAAAAATATTCACACCTACCACTCTTATTCAACACAGGGCTGGAAGCTCTGGCTGGTGCAATACAGCAAGAAAAATAAAAGCCATACAAATCATGAAGGAAGACATAACACACTCTATATTTCACATGACATGATTTCACATAGAAAACACCAAGAAATCTAAAAATCAAAACCAAAAAATACCTGGAACTAATAAGTCATTCATTAAGGTCATGGGATATGAGATAAAATACACAAATACTAGTTGTATTTCTATATATTATCAGTGAACACATGGACCCTAAAATTAATAATATAATACCATTTACAATCATTCAAAAAAAAAAAGAGAAAAGAAACAGGTATAAATCTAACAAAAACATGTGCAGAACTTGTATTCAGAAAACCACAAAATGATGATGAAAGAAATAAAAGAAGATTTTAATAAATGGAGAGACATACCATATTTATGGACTGGAAGACTGAACATAAGAAAAAATGTCAATTCTCCCAAACTTATACACAGGTTTAACACAATTCCCGTTAAAATTCCAGAAAGATTTTTTTTTTTGTAAAAATAGACAAGATTATTATGAAATTTATATGGAAAGGAACTAGAATAGCTAAAATAATCTTGAGAAAGAAAAATAAGGTGGGAGAATCTATCTACTGATTTCAGGACCTATTATATAGCTGCAGTAATCAAGACACATAAACGAATAGAACAGAATATAGAATCCAGAAATAGTCCAACAGAACTTTGCACAACTGATTTTCAACAGAGGTGTAATAGCAATTTAATGAAGGAAAGATAGCCTTTTTAAAACGATGTTATGCTGCAGACTGGCAGTAAATATTTGTAAATCACATATCCTACAAAGGACTGGTATCTAGAATAAATAAAGAACTCTCACAACTCTACAGTAAAAAAAAAAAAAAATCCAGTTAGAATATAGGCAAAAGACAAAAAAATATTCATCAAAGAATATATACAGATGGCAAATAAGCACATGAAAAGTTGTTCAACATCATTTGCCATTGGGGAAATGCAAACACTGTTCCTTTCTGCCTGTTTATCTATTTTCCTGTCTCTGTAATTCTGTACTTGCACCATTTTAGGAATGTTAGTAATCTAAAATAAATATGAAAATAATTCAGTTTTAGGAGAGGAAATTCTATATGATTACTATCTATTTAACCCCATTTGGATTAAACAATATCCTAACAACAAAAAGGTCTTAAACTTATGCCTTTATCTTTTAGAAAAATTTTCTTCCTTGCATCTATCTACCTGAAAGTCGTGAAAAAAAGATTAATTAGCTTCACAGACTTTAAACATAGGTTTCCCCTCATTTATCATGTAAAATCAGCCAAAAGAGAGGCCTATTGAGTGACTAAACCACAATTCCTCCTTCAAAGTGATATCACTCCCAGAGGGAGATCAAGATGGCAGAGTAGGAAAACATGCAGCTCAACTCCCCCAAGAACACAGCAAAAAGACATCTACATGTGGAGCAGTTCTCACTGAAAACAAACGAGACTAACAGAAAGACTCTTACAACCGAGGTTGTAAGAAAGATCCACATGGAATTGGGTAGAAAGGGAACAGAAGCAATCAAGGCAGGGCCTGCACCCCTGGGACATGACAAAAAAGAGGCGGGGGATTATACAGGCTCAGAGATGCTCCCTGGGGAGTGGGTGGTTTGACCCATACATTGGATACCTCAGCCTTGGGGCCCCACACCGGGAAGACTAGTTCCCTTCGCTGGTTTGAAAACCAGTGGGCCTGACACCGGAGCAGTAAGCTATCTAGACTCCTTTCAGAAGAGGGTGCATGCTTGCTTGCTCCCAAAACAAGACTGAGGAAGTAGACTGAAACTGCCCAGAACTTTGGACAGTTTGACCGACCGAGCATGCCCCAGCTTGAGCTGAGTGCCTGGTCTGGCCCTGTTTGCTCCCTGACACAGCTCCACACTGGGGCAAGGGCTGCTGGCTCAGACGTGACATGGCATCTGCATAGGGTGAGGGCGGCCATTGCTGGCGCTCATGGAGGCAGTGGATCAGGAGTGGTCTGGAACTATGACTATTGCCAGGATTGCCACAGCCCATGCCCTGACCCGTGCCAAGTGCCTGCTCCAGCCCCTCTTGCTCTGCAGTGCAGCTCCACACTAGGGCAAGGGCTGCCACGGCCAACGGGAATATGCAGTTGTGGGGACTGGAGCCAGCTCGGACCTGGCATAATCTCTGAACAGGGAGAGGGCAGCCACTGCTGACTCTCATGGAGGCAGAGGATTGGGAGTGGTGCAGAACTCTGACTCGTGCCTGTGCCCTGACACATGCTGAGCACTCACTCCAGAACCTCTTGCTCCAGCACTGTTCCTCTCTGTGGCAAGAGTGTCAGCGATGAGAGGAAGGAGAGAACACACACATAGAGAGAATGGAGCCAGCTCAGACCTGAACCCTCAGAGCTTCTGCTACAGCAACTTGGGACCCACCTCCACCCTCAGAAGCGTGGTATTGTCCACTGAGCAGAGGAGAATCCTGGCTAACATCTGGCTCTCTCTAGCCCCTCCATCTCCAGCCCCACCTCCTACCAAGGTGATAGCTGCTGGCACACTCTGAGGGAAGACATGACTTGTGCTCACTTTCAGACCCAGCTCAACCATCAAAGCTAGTGGGCACATGCAGACTGTCTACACTCTTACACAAGGACACCAACCACTTTGAAGACTGGGATAGGTAACTGTTTCATCTAATTTCATAGAGACAGAGAAGTTTAAGCAAAATGAGAAGACACAGGAATTTGTTTCAAACAAAAGAACAAGAGAAAACCCCAGAAATAAAACCTAATGAAACAAATAATTTACCAGATAAAGAGTTTAAAGCATTAGTAATAAGAATGCTAACTGAATTAGGGAAAATAATCACAGTGAGAATTTTGTAAGAAACTAGAAAATATAAAAAAGAACCAGTCAGACTGAAGAATACAATAACTGAAATGGAAAACACACTAGAAGGAGTTAACAGACTAGGTGATACAGAAAAACACATAAATGTTCTGGAAGATAGAATACAGTAAGTCCTCTACATACAAACCTTCAAGTTGTGAACTTTCAAAGATGAGAATATGCATTCACATGTCCAGTCATGTAAGTTAGTTCACGTGTCTGGTGTACCTTGTCACGTGTGTGCATCCTCTACAAGTGGTTGTGCTTTTGTGTTCTTTATTGTACTGTATAGAGTACAGTAGTACAGTACCTTTATTTCAAGCCCAGGATGTCCAGAAGCAGGCATAAAAGCAGCAGTATATAGCTGATTGTGTTAGTTGGGTGCCTAGGCTAATTTTGTTGGACTTATGAACAAATTGGACTTACAAATGTGCTCTCAGAACAGAACTCTTTTGTATGTAGGGGAATTGCTGTAATGGAAATCACCCAATCAGAACAGCAAAAAGAAAAACAATGGGGTCGAAATTGTATTTGATGAAATCATAGCTGAAAACTCTGCAAACCTGAAGAAGGAGACAGACAGCCAGGTACAGGAGGCACAGAGGGTCCCAAAGTAGATAACCCAAACAGACTCACACCAAGACACATGATAATTAAAATGGCAAAATTTAAAGATAAAGAGAGATATCCATGAATGAATCAATGTGATATACAACATTTAAATAAGGAGGGATAAAAAAATCACATGATCATTTCAATAGATGCAGAAAAAGCATTTGACAAAATTCAACATCGATTCATGATAAAAACTGTCATCAAAGTGGATACAGAGGGAACATATCTCAACATAATAGAGGCCGTTTATGACAAACCCACAGCTAACATCATACTCAACAGTGAAGAGTTGAAAGCCTTTCCTCTAAAATCAGGAACAAGAAGGATGCCCACTATCACAACTTCTATTTAACGTTAATATTGGAAGTTCTAGCCAAAGCAATCACACAAGAAACAAAAGGAATCCAAATTGGAAGGGAAGAAGTAAAACTGTCAATATTTGCAAATGACACGATACTATATATAGAAAACCCTAAAGTCTCCACAAAAAAACTCTTAGAACTAATAAATGAATGCAGCAAGGTTGCAGGATACAAGATTAAAATACAGAAATCTGTCGCTCTTTTACACACTAATAATGAACTATCAGAAAGAGACAGCAAGAAAACAATCCTGTTTAAAATTTCATCGAAAAGAATAAAATACCTAGGAAAAAACTTAACCAAGCAAGTAAAAGACCTATACTTTGAAAAATATAAAACATTCATGAAGGAAACTGAAGATGATACAAAGAAATGTTAAGGTATCCCATGTTCATGGGCTGGAAGAATGAATATTTTTAAAATGTCCATACTACCCAAAGAAATCTACAGATTTAATGTGATTCTACCAAAATACCCATGACATTTTTCAAAGAATTAGAACAAGTAATCCTAAAATTTACATAAAACCACAAAAGACCACAAATAGCCAAAGCAATCTTGAGAAAAAAGAACAAAGCTGGAGGTATCATGCTCTCTGACTTCAGACTATACTACAAAGGTACAGTAATCAAAACAGTACAGTACTGGCACAAAAACAGACACATAGATTAATAGAACAGAATACAGAGTCCGGAAATAAACCCACACACCTATGGTCAATTAACCTATGACAAAGGAGGCAAGAATATACAATGGAGAAAAGACAGTCTCTTCAATAAGTGGTGCTGGGAAAACTGGACAGCTACATGTAAAACAATGAGATTACAACATTTCCTCAAGTCATATACACAAATAAACTCAAAATGGATTAAAGATCTAAATGTAAGACCTGAAACCATAAAATTCCTGTAAGAAAACATAGGTGGAACACTCTTTGACATAAATTATAGCAATATTTTTTTGATCTGTCTTCTAAGGCAAAGGAAATAAAAGCAAAAATAAACAAAAGGGACCCAATTAACCATAAAAGCTTTTTCACATTAAAGAAAACCATCAACAAAACTAGAAGACAACATACTGAATGGGAGAAAAAATTTGCAAATAATATGACCGATAAGGAGTTAATATCCACAATATATAAACAGCTCATACAACTCAGTATTAGAAAAACAAACAACCTGATTGACAAAAAGAGGGAGAAGACCTGAATAGGCATTTTTTCTACAGAATATATACAGATGGCCAATAGGCACATGAAAAGATGCTCCATGTCACTAATCATCAGAGAAATGCAAATCAAAACTGCAATGAGATATCACTTCACATCTGTCAGAATGGCTATCATCAAAAAGACCACAAATAACAAATGTTGGTGAGGATGTGGAGAAAAGGGAACCTTAACACACTGTTGGTGGGAATGAAAATTGATGCAGCCGCTATGGATGGAGGTTCCTTAAAAAAAAAAACACAGAACTATCATATAATCCATTCCTGGGCATATATACAAAAAAACCTGAAAATACTAACTGAAAAAGATACATGCACCCTAATGTTCATAGCAGCATTATTTACAATAGCCAAGACATAAAAGCAACCTCAATGTCCATCGACAGATGAATGGATAAAGAAGATGTGGCATGTGTGTGTGTGTGTGTGTGTGTATGTGTGCGTGTATACACACACAATGGAATATTACTCAGCCATGAAACAGAATGAAATTCTGTCATTTGAAACAACATGGATGGACACAGAATGTATTATGCTTAGTGAAATAAGCATAGTGAGCAGAGAAAGACAAATACTGTATGTTATCCCTTATATCTGAAATTTAAAAAATAAACAAATGAATATAACAAAATAGAAACAAACTCACAGATACAAGATCAACTAGTGGTTACCAGTGGGGTGAGAGAAGGGGCAAGGGGCAAGATAGGGTTGGGAATTAAGAGGTACAAACTACTATGTATAAAATAAATATGCTACAAGGATATATTGTACAGCACAGGAATACAACCAATATTTTATAATAACTTTAACTGGAGTATAATCTATAAAAATATTGAATCGCTATGCTGTATACCTGAAACTAATATAATATTGTAAATCAACTTATACTTCAATTAAAAAATACAGTGTCATGAAAATGAAAACTCCCAAATACTTTACCTACAATATTAATTGTAACTGAAATCAATTTAGGAGTTTAATAACTCTGCAATATGTGTAAACAATCTAACTAAATGCCTTGGGTTTATTCTTCCAGGATTATTATTGGCATATAATTCATCTGATGAATTAAAAGAGGTCTAAACTGAAATATATACATTGTTCAAGACTGAAAAATTCTAAATTAAAACACACACTCACAAAACAAAGTGATATCACCCCCTTGTCTGTAGTTTATAAGATTCTTTGACAGCAAAAGCACTCAAAAATAATAAGAAATTTCTTACATTTACATATATCTTAAATTTTGGACATATTTAATTTTGACAGTCCAGATTAGTGAGAATACAGCAAAAATAAAGGCAGAATGAAGGCACCTGGCTTGGAAAGGCTTAAATTCCAGGAGCTGGAACCTGATGGGTTAGTTAATGACGTGGCCTTGGAAGTGAGCACTGAGAAAATGATTCCCGTGTGAAGGACTTTTAGGTAGCAGGCTTTAAGGGAGTTGAATTTTTCTTCATTACATGTCTTTGCTTTTATTTCCTTCTATTTTATCTCCAAATCTTTTCCAGAACAATTTTCTTTATTAAACTCAATTTACTAAAAATGTGTTTTCCTGAGTACCTACTGAATACTAGGTATGCTGCTATATGTATTTTACTCTTCACAATAACCCAGTAAGGTAAGTGTTATCATTATTTTACAAATGAGCAAATGGAGACTCCATGTAAACTGCCCCAAGTTGCACAGTTAGAAATTGTTAGAATTAATCTTTTTCAGATTCCAAAGTGCACATTAACAACAACAGCAAAAATAAATTTGTTTGAGCAGTAAACGCGCAATTGGTTTTCTATCATCATAGAGTGTCCAAGAAACTCTCCTTGAACTCAGATGCAAAGACCGAAGAGTGTTATTGCTCTTACTACCAAAGGAATATAAGAGTGGCCTAATTCCAGGGACAACATCACTCACTGTACCACACTCTATCCAACATAGACCCACTACTCTCTCCTCTCTTTCCCAGTTCCTGCAGTTAATTCCTCCACAGCCTGTGGTCATGTCCTCAAGGATGTCTTCCTTGACCTCTGAGTACCCCACACTTCCCCTTTACCTTATCATGATTGTAATTCAATCATTAATAATACCCTGTATCTTCCCAACTACAGTGTCACCTCTTTGGTTTGTCTTCTTCACTGCTGTGTCCTAAACTCCTAGAGTACTCAAGAGAAGTTGAAGTAAACTGTAACTATGTGAGGTGATGGATGTGTTAACTAACCGTATTGTGATAATCATTTTGCAATATATACCTATATAGCAAATCATTACACTGTACACTTTAAACTTACACAGTGTTATGTGTCGATTATACCTCAGTAAAGCTAGAAGATAAAAAGAGAAGTTGAAGTAATTTTTGTTGGATGAATGGAGGAATTTGTTTGAATTATACCATCTGCTCAAACATAGTTTTATTTATAGCCACTTTTGATTTACTGTATTTGTAGTAGAAGGTATATACAATCTTAAAAGACACATAATTATTTGAGCATACTTGTATTTTTATCAAACTTGATTGCAGGTATACCTCTCTCTGAACTCTCACTACTTCCCTCCCTCTCTTTCTCTTTTTTCTATTTTGTTTCTCTCTCTCCATCTGTCTGCCTACTATTACTCCTTATAGTTGGATTATTGAATACTTGAAAGCTAGCTGGGCAAAAGGAAAGAGAGAATGCCAATTTAATTCCAAAAGTAGATTAATTCACTCTATAAATAGCTGAGCTATAAATGTGCATTGTATGTTCAAAATTCAGAGCTCACCAAAAATTTCCTCTGGTCTAAGCAGTCATAATAAAGATATATGTTGCATAATTGTATATATAATATAGGAAAATGTATCTTCTGCTCTTTACCTCCCCCCCTTTTCAAGTCTCCCACTCTAGGCAGGAGAGGAGTAAAGACAGATAGAAGCAATAGGATCTGATGTTATTGTTGTGCATAAAAGTCTATCTGAGTATAAAGTATGGGTTTTATTCTCCACAAAGGCTCAACCTTAGTTTTGAGGTTGAGTTCTGTATATTTGAACATGCCATGTATGGATGAGTATGAGTTCTTTCCTAGACCAGCTCACCATCACTTAATGTGAACTTTAAATCAAGTCTCGTGGTACAGGTTGGTTATTTGCAGTATATTACAGACCTGCATTGATTAATTTCACATCTGGGGGTCAGAGTCGACCCGTTCAATCTTACGAACGCTGTACATAACATGACTACTGCAGCCAGACTTAAAACATGCAATCTTCTTTTCAATTCTAATTTTAATATTTTGTAATAGGCTATATGCGTCTCATTTGTATTTATAAATGAGATCCGTATGAGCTGGAAATAAAACGGCAAGCACATGTTAATCATACATGCAGGACTCTAGTACTGAGCATAAATATATGTTCACCTATGTCTATGAACCAAAAAGAAAAAAAAAATACAAGGATATGGAGGGTCAGAGTTTCAGGCTACTCACCTCTCTTATGATTTGAACTGAGATTAAATATACTTAGGATAATTTACAGTAGATGGATTCTAAATTTAAGTTACATAAGCAAGTTTTAACAGTAAATAAATTATTTTTAACCCAGGGACAAGTATATTTTTATTTTAAAAAAGAAAGATTGCAAATTGTTTCTACTTAACAGGCAAATATATACTCCCTCTTTGGGCTCCTAGGTCACAAAAGGTGGTTATCCTGTCACTACGGCTGATGTCTGAAAAGTGTGACATGCATTTAGTTGTCAGTTCCTATCAGCAGCATTCAGGAATCAACACTACATCAGCAGCAAGACACACCATTTTATGCTCTTTTTGAAGATAATTAGAGTTCCCTTTTGTTGCAAATAAGATGTAAAACAGCTATAACTGCTGGAGAACGTGATTAAAGTAACCTCTATAGAACCCCATTATTCTAGACAGATTCCTTCAGATGCATAATTTTCCCATTTTAAGAAAACATAATGCATGCATATAAAATTCAAATTGTCGAGACACCTCTAACAAAAATTAGTACTCTATTAAGGCATTCTTAGTAGCTGGTTAACATGTAAAACTCTTTAAGTGTATTTTAACATAATCATGAAATAATAGTATGTGTCACAAAAGGTAAACATTTTACAGTGAGAGGATTCTTCAGACAAGATCCATGTATTTAATTTTTTTTTTTACTTACAAAATTTTTGACAGATAATGTGTGAAAAGTTGTATCCCAAACATCCCAAAACCATTGAAGTAAGCATGCAGACTTTCAACATCGTGTGCTTCAATTCTAAGATAGGTCGTTGTACATACAAACTAACATACGCACACTCGTGTGCACACACACACGTACCTTATTTGTTTAGGCACTTAAATGTCATTTATTTGCAACACTAACACTCCAAGTATCATTTTTAGCAGGTACTCTGCAAAAGCCAAATATATCTAATTCAAATAAAGTAGCAGATGTGCACCAATATCATATCATAGTTTTTTTCTTAATAATTGCTTTTAAAAATATACAATTTTCCAAATCCTACAGTAAAACATGGCTTTAAAATAGAGTTTTAAAAATACCTCTCATCTCTCATTGCAGGTCTTATCCTTTACAAATACACTCTAGGACAGACACAGCCATCTAAGAGAACCAGTGTCCTGCAAAATAACTCAGTGCCTACTTGTCCATGGGGTGTTTCATTTATTTAACAAAATATAAATGCTGCTTGAAAAACATATGTAAAGTGGTGACTAGTAAATTCCACCAAGACTGCCCATACATTGACCATAACTTTTGCAGAATGGTTATAATTATAAAATCAAATTCTTGGTTGACTCTGCTGGGAACCTCAACATCTAGTGAAAATGTTATTAAAGAAGCTTACAAATGAATAATCATTCTCAACAACTCACAGCAGCCTTCACAGCATGAAAGTGGGAAAAATGAGGAAAGTTTTAAGGTGGGGAACTGATTAGGATGACAACAGTCTCTGTCTAGAGTATGTACTGTGCAAGCCTTCTCAGGAGAAAAAATTTTCACCTGAAAAGAGACAGCATTATGAACAGTGCAGAACTGTGGATTGCAGGACACTGATCTTATTAAGAACTAATGCTAATTTGCACACTGTCTCCTGCTGAACTGGAAGCAAGTTTACCACTGGGTTTGTTAATTTACCCGGGACACCATTATCTTTGGTTGGACTTAATGTATCAGAGCAGAGGTCATTAACTGCTGGGCTCATGATTATCCAGCATGAATTACCGACAGGATGACCAAAATAGATTTGTACTCCGACTTCATTTCTCTAGATGCAATTTTTTTCTTCAGCTGTTACTTAATTTCTATCTCAAAACACTAATTATTATATTATATGTATGTTTATGTGTATATTCATGTGCTTTTTGTGGAGAAGAGTACAAGCACCAATGTTCACAATAGAAGTTGCCGTTTTGATTTGGCTTCCTAGCATTTCAGACTAGTAATGCAATTTGTATATAAATAAAGGATACAGCTTTCTCTTGCTGAGGTTGCAAAGAAAGAAAGGTATGGTCATGTGGGAATTTTTAATCATAATAAAATACATAATTGTTATGGGAGCTTTCCATAGTCCATTAGAGTTTGCATTGACTTGGACTGTTAAATATTCAAAGTGAAGTCGCCCTGAATCTGCTCTCTCTACTTTTGCAGACATTTTATTTCAACCATCTATCAATCACAGCTCTAAAACTTGTGTTCTATCCCAAGTAAATACTTTGTTGAAAGAAAAACCCTACAAAATCCCACTGGTGCTTTCATTTTAGCTTACAGTTCAATAAAATCACTATGCAGATTCATAAAAAGAAATCTTAGAACTAAAAGTTAAATAGGAAAGTGCATTCTTAAAAATATTTGTGGTTTCTGGTTAAATAAACACATTTTCATAAGCCTGCATGTTCAATCTATTTTATATAAATGGAACAAATCAACCAAAAATTCATTTACAATTTTTGTAGTCTGTACGAGCCCATTTCTAATAGCAGGGAACACTTGTGTCTCTGCATGATATCTGTTGAAAGAGGTGAATTTTCATTTATTTAATGCAAATATTCATGCAAGGTAAACTCTTCAGGCATATATGAAGCATGCTTTGTGGCAGCTATGTGGCAATAGGAAAATAACATGACATAATTGTACAATAAATGGAGAGCTGCCACCTCAAAATTACCTGAAGCACAGCATCGTGAATAAAGAGAAGAATACAGGAAGTCTGAGGTGTTTTGTGCTAGTTTCTAAGCTACTCTGCTTACCAATGATTTAATTCTGATCGTATATAGCTGGACATTTATGACAATCTCATCTTTAGAACTGCAAAATTATTAAGATTTTTTTAAAGCGTTGAATAATGAAAAGTGCATTGTTAGTTGATGCTAAAGCTTTCAACTATACAATACACATTTAGCTAACAAAGTAAGAAGGCAAAAGGGGTAAAGATGTTAGTTTCAGACTTACTGCATATAAAGAGTTGAGCTTTTGTATCTATTACCTGAGGAGGCATTGTCCAGACTCATAATTTAATCACATTATTTTCCAGGTAAAATTAAATATCAACCTCTAAAGCAGAAGTATGATTTTATATTTTCCATTGAAAATTAGTGTTGACACAATGACTCAGAAGTCACTCAACACATCACAATATATTCTGTCACCTGGTTTTAAAATAACCTTTGATGATGGGGTTTTCAGCATAACAGAGTTTTCTCTATCACAGGATGGTAAGCAGTTTTACTGATAGAGTATATACAAATATTTATTAGAAAATAATGTTTTCAAGTTGATGGAATGATATGTTTTTGTTTTATTCTGGGGCTTGCTCTGTTTCAGACTATTCATAGTGATGACTGACGGCCCCAAGTCTAAACTGGCTTTTACATATTCCTTTTCAAGCTCAGCTTTAAATACTTTCTAACAAATTAAATTTGGAGCTTCACTGGACAGGAATCTGTTCTAGATTTAGGCAGCATCATGTTTAGAATAACATGGAAGTGCAACCCACAAATAAACCAACTTCTAAAATGCACTTCTGAATATTCTCAAGTATTAGTAAGGAAAACAAAGTTCGAAATTATTCATTTTAAAAGGCAACCTCTGCGTTTATTTTTTGTACATTTTTTGATGATGATCATTCTGACCGGTGTGATGTGATACCTCACTGTCGTTTTGATTTGCATCTCTCTAATAATTTAGTCACGTTGAGCATCTTTGCACGTGCTTTTTGGCCATCTGTATGTCTTCTTTGGAGAAATGTCTATTAAGATCTTCTGCCCATTTTTTTATTGGGTTTTTTTTTTTTTTTTTTGATATTGACCTGCATGAGCTGTTTGTATATTTTGGAGAGCAATCCCTTGTCGGTTGCTTCATTTGCAAATATTTTCTCCCATTCTGAGGGCTGTATTTTTGCTTTGTTTATGGTTTCCTTTGCTGTGTAAAAGCTTTTAAGTTTAATTAGAGCCCATTTGTTTATTTTTGTTTTTATTTTCATTATTCTAGGAAGTGGATCAAAAAAGATCTTGCTGCGATTTATGTCAGAGAGTGTTCTGCAAATGCTGGACAGGTTGTGGAGAAAACAGAACCCTGCTACACTGGCGGGAATGTAAATTGGTACAGCCATTATGGAAACAGTATGGAGGTTCCTCAGAAAACTAAAAATAGAATTACCATATGATCCAGCAATCCCACTCCTGGGCATATATGTGGAGAAAAATATGGTTCGAAAGGATACATGCACCCCAATGTTCATTGCAGCACTATTTACAATAGCCAGGACATGGAAGCAACCTAAATGTCCATCAACAGAGGAATGGATAAAGAAGATGTGGTACATATATACAATGGAATATTACTCAGCCATTAAAAAAAGAACAAAATAATGCCATTTGCAGCAACATGAATGGACCTAGAGATTGTCATACTGAGTGAAGTAATCAGATACAGTAATCAGATACATACAAGTATTATATGATATCACTTATACGTGGAACATTTTTAAAAGGGTACAAATGAACTTATTTACAAAACAGAAGTAGAGTCAATAATGTAAAAAACAAACTTATGGCTACCAGGGGATGGCGGGGGGAGGGATAAATTTGGAGATTGGGATTGACATATACACACTACTATATATAAAATAGATAACTAATAAGAACCTGCTGTATAGGACTTCCCTGGTGGCACAGTGGTTAAGAATATGCCTGCCAGTACAGGGAACACGGGTTCGATCCCTGGTCTGGGAAGATCCCACATGTCGTGGAGCAACTAAGCCCGTGTGCCACAACTACTGAGTCTGCACTCTAGAGCCCGCAAGCCACAACTACTGAGCCCACGCGCCACAACTACTTAAGCCCCTGTGCCTAGAGCCTGTGCTCTGCAGCAAGAGAAGCCACTGCAATGAGAAGCCCACGCACTGCAACAAAGAATAGCCCCCGCTCACTGCAACTAGAGAAAGCCCATGCGCAGCAACAGACCCAACGCAGCCAAAAACAAAAATAAATAAATAAATTTATTAAAAAACCCCCCAAGAACCTGCTGTATAGCACAGGGAACTCTACTCAATACTCTGTAATGGCCTATATAGGAAAAGAATCTAAAAAAATAGAGTGGATATATGTATATGTATAACTGATTCACTTTGCTGTACACCTGAAACTAACACAACACCGTAAATCAACTATACTCCAGTAAAAATTTAAAAAAAAAAAGAAGTGCTACCTCTGTTACACTAACTAGTGGGGAATCAATACAAAGAACCAGATTTTAACACACTAACCATCCTCCTAAATTGGAAGCATTATTGCTATAATTCATATAATTTATTGATTAAAAACATTATTGGAATAATTATATTGTTCCTTACCATAATATTCTAAAATCCAAATACTCTGTTCTTAAAAATCTAATCTCAACTGAGTATTTTAAGAAAAAAGAATATTATGTTGTATATGTGTTGATAAGTCTATAATTGATCTGAATTAAATCCTGGTGGGATGAAATTTCAGAAAGAAACTAATTTCTCATTCATTCTCTCTCTCCTCTCTTCCTTCCTCTATGCCCCCCTCCCTCCCCACATATAAGCTCACTATTAAGTGTGTCTTAGTTCAGATATTCATATACTTTTCATTTCTCAACTGGACAGCATCCTCCTAACTGGTCTTCAGTGTCTTTAATCTAAAACGATGCTGGAGTAGTCATTTTAAAACACAAATTTGATCTTGTGAGTCTGGTTTAAAAACACTCAGCAACTCTTCACAGCTTTCAGGATAAAGTTAAAACTTCAGAGTTCAGCACATAGACCCGTCCCCACATGGCCACTGCCAACCTTAACCTCATGATTTGTTACTCCAAGTGGTCTCCTGAAACAGCATGTTATTTCATATTTCTGATTTTCACAAATGGTGCTTTTCTCTCGCCAAATCTTACTTGCCCTCAAAATGCCAGTGATAGTGCCACCATTAGTTTATTTCTCTCCCTACCCCTAAAGGACAATGACCTTGAATTCTTTGCCCAGCATAGGTCCTAGAACATACCATACGGTTAATATCTGTTTGTTGAATAAATAAATGAATGAATGGTATATAAATATTCTCTACTGCCTTAAGAACAGCAAACCAAATACAATAGAGTCCTTTTTATCTTATAAAACTGAAATCAGTGATTCTGTGGCTAAAGAAAGAAGTCAGTTCAACTGGAGTCACACAAACAAAAAAATGCAGTCTCCATGATTACCAGTTTAAACTGAATAAAACGTTTAATGACAACTGTGCATTAATATCAGGGAAAAATCTAGTTGAAAAACTACTTTTTTTCTGTGCTTTACAGTTGTTTTGCCCTTAAATATCTTGATAGTGATTTTTGTAGTGACTTGCTTTGTTGAGTCTTCAAAGCATTCAACTTAGAAACAACAGCTCTCTTCTCTTATTTTTAGTTCATTAGTTTAAATAATATTTGATTAAATTATTTAATTACAAGAACAAGCACAACTGACATAATCAGATTTGGGAGGAAACACAACTGGCTCTTGGCAAACATACAACTCAACCAATGGGAGAAGAACTATGTCAACATACTTGCCATACGAGTTTGGAAGTGGGTGATATCAGTCAGTTTTGTGAAAGGTGTGGAGAGAATCAGTCCAGAGGTAGGTGATTATGTGGAATTACAATAAGAGGGCTTTTTCTATAATATAATTTTTTGTTATTTGTTCTAAGATTCTGCAGTGTCTTTGAAGTCAGTTTTCTGACCATGAATTCTCAATGTACAGAAGCAAATCTAGATGTGACAGGCACAGGAGACTAAGCTGAACTGATTTTTGACTCCAGAATAGAGCCTGGACATCTCTCCCTTTTAATATCTGATATTTACAAATTCTTTCCTCTAAACAGTAGAATACAGAAAAATGAGGAACTTAGTTTCTGGTAGGTTTAAATTTTCTCCTTAGCTCTTTCAATTTGAATGGACTGTAATGATGAAGATTAATAATCAAGAACTCACTTGGTTACTGACTTCTGCATTATGGCAAACCAAAGAACTCACGAAATAATGTTGTTTTCATTTAGGGGGAAACGGGAATGCCTTTTAAAATCTTTATGTTAAACTGAACCATTTTTAACCAGGATGACCTAATTACATAGCTCAAAATAAGAGCAATTCAGAAGTCAATGTACCAATTACAACTATAGAACACTGAGAACATCCTATAGGTGAGGTAGGAAACACACTTTTTTGTCGTAGGGTCATCACAAATTCATGGAAAACTAAACCTCCCAGAAAAACAAGGAGAGGGGTTGGTGGTGGGGGAGGGGAGGGACTGTGTTCTCTCCAGCAGAGGAAATGGAATGGATGTGAGGCAGCCAGACATTTCTAGTAATTTCAACAATACCTTAGGTAAGCAGTTCCCTAAGTAATCTGTACAGATTGATTTTTAAAAATTGGCAGACTACTTTTGAAGTAAGAAGCCTATTTCTTACTACTGTCACTCAATCTCAAGGTGGTAGATAGAGAGACTCTTCTTAGACATTTTCTTCTTCTATTGTTGGGCATGCTTTGTCCATAAGCAATAGCTCCCCTGAACCTGCCTACTTTGGAGATTCATGAAGGATAAATGTTGTTTCTAATTTTCTATAATGCATACAAATGTGCATATTAGAGTATATCATATATATGTATTTCTTAATATATTACATCCACTATAATATCTTTTATCCCAGAAAGTATAAATATCCTAAAGACGACAACATATCAGGTGCCATCAATACGTCCAAATTAGTTGGGGCTCCTAAGTCCACCAACACCATCAAACCATTATTCTGTGACTCTCTGCTTTGGAATTTGTCACCCATGACCTAATATCCTCTTTTCGCATGATTCCACAAAACTACTACATTGGGAATCATTTGCTTCTTGAAATAAATGTCTTCAAATTTTCCTTTTGGGCTTCCCTGGTGGCGCAGTGGTTGAGGGTCCGCCTGCTGATGCAGGGGACGCGGGTTCGTGCCCCGGTCCGGGAAGATCCCACATGCCGCGGAGCGGCTGGGTCCGTGAGCCATGGCCGCTGCGCCTGCGCGTCCGGAGCCTGTGCTCCGCAGCGCAAGAGGCCACAACAGTGAGAGGCCCGCGTACCGCAAAAAAAAAAATTTTACTTTTGCCATAGTCACTCTCTGATGAGGATTACTGTCCTCCCGGTGAAGAAAGTGCCTTGCTTACAGATTAAACTCTATAATTTCATTTACAGAGCTTGCAAAGAATGGCTTTTCCTTAAATCCTGTATTGCATGCAGGGAATTGCAGGTGGGTGTTTTTAGATAGTAGCTGGCATTTTGAGTACAGTTTTGTCAAGCCCCAGTGAGGTAGGGTATCTGGAGGAAAAGCAGTTTTCTTTGAAACACAGTTATTGGTCTCATCACAGGCTGTACCTACAGTGTGCTGATGGGCTGTGGACCCTGATACAGAGGCCTCCCACCACTTTCCTCTTTTTTCCCTTCTTAAAGATTGCTGTTTCATCAAACCTCACTTTTGACTCTCAGGCTTAGATAGTTGACCCTTCACTGTTTCCTCTCTTACCCATCATGTTATTTTCAGTCTTACAACGGGAAACACCTGGAAGACATTAGCATGGTGGTTAACAATAGAGAGAGAGGTCAAGAGCTGATTCTAGATGAGATCAGAAACAAGAGTTTGGAGAAAAAAAAGGAGTGTGCAGAGGACAAAAGAAGAGAAGGGAGGAAGGAAAGGGCACATCTGAACACTAGTGCTCTTTATCTTCCCCCACCCCCCCCAACTTCCCTATTTGATCTAGCCACTCTCTCCTTTCATCTCACCTCCTCCCACTTCCCACCACTCTCCATCTCCAAACAACAGGGCTTACAGACAAGATGTGGAGTCATAGCTTCTCCAGCCAGCTCCCCTGACAGCCTTGATTCAAGGACAGGCACTTGGCATCAGAAACGATAGTGACCACAACCACTAAGATGCAAGACTCAACACCAGACGCTTTCCTGGAAATCCACCACCCCTCCAATTACCCGTCACAGAAGCAGCTGCACTGGGTAGAGAAAGCAGGGGAAACACGCTCTCAGCCAGGCACAGGCCTCAAACTATAGGCCAAGAAACCACCATAGGAAGCTACATAGACCTCCAATACCACAAGCACCAGGAAGCGTTCACCACACGTGACAGCATCCCAGCAAAGGGGCTGATAGGGTTGGATTCCAATCTCTTTGTGGTCATTGGCAAGGTGAAGCATCAACCCAAGGGCGCTGTCATTTCCTATAAGCTGCCAAACCACCAAAATTTGTCTGGCTTTGAGTCACTGACCTGACAAGAATTGGAGATGCTAACTTGACTTTCCTCGCTTTCAAAGAAATGATGTATCCCAGATGTGTGTGTAAAGAATGACCAGAAAAATGAATAGTTTAAAAACTTAAACTCAAACAAAATATAACATTGTGACAAAAGAGGATTAGGAAGGGGAGAGGTATTATTGTTATGAAATATGCACCGAATTGTGTAGGCACACGGGGAGTCTCCCCCACTATATGAGATTTGGCACTAAAAGGGACAGAAACGTTGTCACTGCTCATCACGGAAAAATGTCAGAACTCAAGCCAAGCAATGCATCCGTAGATTGCTGCACCCGTCAGTGACAGCATCCCCTCCCTCAGGAGGTGTCCACTACCTGTGGAGGAAGCCCCAGCAGCTGGGCAGGATGTTTGTCCAGGAGGACTGAAAAGGAGGGTGGTGACTATTTTGAAGTCAGAGGAGGATGAACAGAAAGAAAATCACCTCAACCTTGCCCCTAACACACACACACTCTCTCTCTCTCTCTCTCTCTCTCTCTCCCATTTAGTTCTTTTCCTGTTGAGCTGTTCTCAACCTCCCTTTCCCCACCTTCTGCCACCCTGGAGGAATTTCACTGTACACAAATGAGGAGTTATTAAACAAATGAATTGGCTCCAGACACCGTCACTAAATTGGGTATAAGTACCCACTTTTCTGACCCCATTCTGCATTTACGTAAGGAAGAACAGGCTTAATTGCCCCAATGCCACGGCTATGTTGACATATTTCCAAATGATTACACAACTTCCCCACATCCTTCGCTGGGAAGGAGTGTTTATCAAAAGCGTGGAAGCTGACAGGACGGCATTATTAGCACGGCTCAGAGCCGATCGCACTGCCGATTTGTTGAGGATGATTTTAACTCTAGTCACTTATAGACGGGATGTTTCCTGACACATTGCCCTCACGAAGGAAGACTACAGAATAAAGGCATGCAAATGGAATGATGGAGGGATTACAGCGACAGGAGCTACAGTGGGGGAGTCGGGACACGGTCCGAAATTATTGAGGGCTAACGATGAAAACATAATTTGGGGTTCACCTCCACTTGGGATTGTCTATTTAAGATGCATATGTGAAACTGGTGAATCAGGAGACTGAATTCCAATGACATTTCCTCTGGAGGCAGGGAAAATAATTTCAATGCAACTAAACAGCTATGGGAGAGAGAGGGAGGATTTCTGTGATTGCCAATCCTGACAAAGAGTTCAAAGCCCTAGGAAGGGGGCCTGTATCCTTCATACACATAGAGGCACAGAAAGTGTGTATCCATCCGCGATATAGCCTGCCTCCCAGTCCAAACATTCCAGTAATGTTGCATCAGTGTAAATATACATAATCAGAAATGACTCTCAAAAAAAGCACTAATACCTAATTTGTCCAGGTGAGACTGGACCACGTAGAACGTGGCTTATCTGTCAGGTGAAGCAAGTTTTTCTTTCACTGCCTTCTTAACGACTGATTTGGCCAAATCCAAAGAGCTTCTTTGTGGCCTCGCAACAGTGCTTCGGCTGGAGGATTGAGGGTGTGAGGCCTGCAAGCAGGGTGGGGATGCATTTGCAGTACAGTCTCCCTGACCAGAGCATCAGATGCACCACACAGGTGATGGCGGGTAGTTGGCTAAGAGAGTGGTGCCTGAAAGAACCAAGGTGAGACGAGCTCTTTGCCGCTCAGTCTCACCTACGGGGGCCACAAATAGATTCGACTGAATCTGCCATAATCACGTTGAGAAGAGTCTACAGATCCCATGGCAGTGTTGGCATTTGGGCTAGCGCTTTCCACCCGAGTCCAAGCCAACTGGCCTCCAGGACAGCAACTGCTCCCACATTCAGTGTTTACCTCTCTTCTGTGTCATCTCAGCTTTTGATTCCTTTGCCAAAAGGTCTATTTATTGCCTGTTTCTTTCTTACCTCCTCCTCCCATTCATTCTGTTCCATTCTGCCTCCTTAGAAGAAAAGGAAGATAAAGGGAAAGATTTCCAGACTCTTTGATTGAAGAATATGATCCTGAAGACAAGGGTTGTGTTGCTCTGTAATCCACAGCAGGGAGCCTAGAACTGGCTGGTGGTCTCCAGGCTGGCTAAGGAACAGGCCAGGTCTGTTGGCAATTGTTCTGGTGGCATCTTGGTCATTTTTCACCATGTAGTACTAATTGCTACTTCTATTTCAGATTTGCATTAATATTATTTTTCTAAAGAACCCAAAGCACCTTTGTAAAAAAAAATTTAAGATTTTTTTTTAATGATCATCAACTTTAAAAGCCATGCAATTGTCAAAGAACAGGAATATTCAGTTATAAAAGGAAGAATAAATAGCTTATAAACATAGGAAAAGACACTTTAGCATTCACCATAAAGATATGAAAATTAAAACACAGTACTGAGATATTATTTTTCATATATTGAGATGGTAAATAACTATAGCAAAATTAATAGCACACAGAATTGGTGTGGGTGTGGGGAAACTGACACTCCCATACAATGTTAATTGAAGAATAAAGTGGTATAATGTATTGGAGGTCAACTTGGCAACACAGATACATTTTAGAGCATATCTGTTTTTTAATTAATACACTTTATTTTTAGAGTAGTTTTAAGTTCACAGTAAAGATGAGTAGAAAGTACAGTTTCTGTAGACCTCCTGCCCCCACACATGCACAGCCTCCCTCACTAACAATATTCTGCACCACAATGGTACATTTTTTAAATCCATCAACATATGCTGACACATCATTGTTAACCAAAGTCCACAGAGTATAGTAGGGTTCATTCTTGGTGCTGCACATTCTATGGGTTTTTACAAATGTATAACGACATGGATTCTCCACTGTAGCATCACACAGAATAATTTCACTGCCCTAAAAATCCTCTGTGTTCTGCCTATTCATCCCTCCTCACTAACCCCTGGCAACCACTGATCCTCTTACTGTCTCCATAGTTTCGCTTTTTCCAGAATGTCACATAGTTGGAATAATACAATATTTAGTCTTTTCATATTGATTTCTCTCACTTGAATATTCTTTTAGTAACATGCATTTAAGTTTCTTCCATGTCTTTTCATGGCTTGATAGCTCATTTCTTTTAAGCACTGAGTAATATTCCATTGTTTGGATGTACCACAGGTTATTTATCCATTCACCAACTGAAGGACATCTTGGTTGCTTCCAAGTTTTGGCAATTATGAATAAAACTGCTATAAACATCCATGTGTAGGCTTTTGTGTGGACATATTTCCAATTCATTTAAGTAAATACCAAGGACTACAATTGCTAGATTGTATGATAAGAGTATGTTTAGTTTTATAAGAGACGGCAAACTATCTTCCAAAGTGTTTGGACCATTTTGCACCTGACCAGCAATGAATAAGAGTTCTTGCTGCTCCACATCCTCAGCAGCATTTAACGTTGTCACTGTTTTGGATTTTGGCCATTCTAATAGGTATGTAGTAATATCTTACCATGGTTTTAATTTGCAATTCTGTAGTGACATATGATGTCGAACCAAAGCACTTTTTACATACATTCATTAAACAAGTTATACCTTTGAGTGAAAAATTAACTCTGGAAATATGGTAAGGTGAAAACCAAAATGGACACATTTTGAAATAAACAATCCTCCCATCAGGAAGAGAGACACTTAAAATATCCCAAAGAACACGACACATACATATCCTGGTGAGTTTTTGTTCAATACCACCCAGATCAGTCTTTTTCAAACATTTTAGACAAATATATGCCCATAAAAATACATATATAAATACCTATACACACATACAAACACATACAACTGAAACAAAAACTTCAGAAATCAATATTCCTACATAATATTCCTACACATGATGTACTCAGTTTTACATTCAACTCTAAGCCAACTTAATATACTGTTATTTATTCTATTTTATTTTTTAAAACATAGTTGTTGTTACCATCTAAATCAATTTCATGAACTTATTAGTGGGTTGCTACCCAAATTTAAAAATAATCAAAAGAAACATATCTTTAAATATGTAAATTAATAATAATTCATAGGAGAATCTTTAAGATTGATTATGAGGGTAATAGCTCTGGGGCTAAACCTTCAAACTACTCTTGATCAAGATTTTCCATTTGAAAAATTAAGACATGAAGCCAATGCTCAGAATATGATTAGTTTCAAATTATTTAATTTTTATTTTAAAAGGTGACTGTCCATCTACAGTCTTCTACTGCCTCATCTTCACCATACCTAAAAAGAAAAATCTGCCCTTGACTACCTTATCATAGTCAAACTTAAGTTCAAAGTCTCTAAAAACAAGTTCCTATCTGGGACCTCCTGTTTTTATTGACATATCTTTTTGAAATGTACATATATTTTCCCCACTCCTTGCTTAGTTGCTTCTTTCTTTTCTTTCTTCCTTTCTTCCTTTGTTTTTCCTTCCCTTCCCATTTCCCCCTTCTTTCTTTCCTTCCACGTCCTCCTCTTCCTCTCTCCCTTCTTTCCTTCCTCTTTGTCTTTTTTTCTCTTTCTCTGGTTCTCTGTCCTTCTCCTTCTCTCTGTCTCTCATTCCTTTCCTCTTCTCTTTTTCTCTCTCCCCATGTCCATATCTTGTCTACAATGTCCATAACTAGTATTTTTTTCAATTCATTCGTAAAATTTTCATTCTATTTTAAATATCTCTTTATCTCTCAAGTGTACTTTTCAACTTACATTCTTATGCCAGTGATTGTAAGTGAGGAATTATTCCCTCATTTATACTATTAGAGAGAAAGACAATAAAAATCTGCCTTAAAGTTGTGTATGTGTGTGTGTGTGTGTGTGTGTTTCAAACAAAACCTGAATTCTCAGAATGTCAGAGAATGCTACCAATTTATTTCCTGAAAGTCAGTTTTGACAGGGAGAAAAAGGGGCAAGCATAGAACAATAGAAGAAAAGAGAAACACCCCAAAGGCCCCTGATTACAAAGAAAAGGGGCAGTGAGGATACTGTGTCATTTGGGTCTAGCTCTGGTGGAGGAGCCATATATTCTTTTCATGAAGCTCAGCATCCTTATGTGAAACAACAACAACCATCTAAGAGCAAAGAATAGAAAGGCAATTACAAGTGGACTACACTCTGCTACAAGATATTGCCACAAGAGCCAGGTTCCTTTGTTACATCTTTCTAGAAAATCTTTCTAACCCATTTTAAGCTGCGGGTCCTGGTTTCCTAGAACTTAAAGATGAAACAGATTCAAGCAAGATCACTGCTTTCTATTTCAAGTAAAATCTGTTTCTACTTCAGTTCTACTCTGAGGTAGAAGAGACAGCATTCAGCTTCTGGTGATAATATCACTTTCAGCTCGGATTAAGTCATTTAACCTTCCTCCTATGTAAATTATATAGCACACCACCTCATGTAACTAGCACTTGGGTAAGTTGGAGGGTTAAGTACCATACAAATGTGAAATGCTTTGAAAATTTTAACACAGATTTATAAATACACAGTTTTTATAAACCGATGAAAATACCTATTCTGGAAATATAATCATATTCTACCTCCATGGTTTGTTACCCAGCAACAAATTGCGCATGTAAAAACTTAACAACTTGCATATTTCATATGCAAGATCAAAACCTCCAAGTTTTCTGCCCACCACCTGTACCCTACAACACCCACAGAAGAGAACACTTAGAAAGGAAGGGAAAATATTATCATTTTAAGTTAATTTAGCACCATGAAGGTGCTAAGTGCTGTTCAGAATAATATATTCAAAATACCACATGGAAATAATAAAATCCTCTCTCTCTTATTCCTCCCTGAGGCATAAGTTTGATTAGTTTTTTCTTCCTCAGAGTCTGTGTTCCCCATTGTTTACCAGGTATTTGCAATGTCTGATGGGCAGACAACTTTTTTCAATCTTTCAAAATTATAAAACATTGACATGAAAATGCTTTTTTTAATAAGTTCTTTTTATTTCCCCCTCTGGTGTCAGGGATGTGAGACTGTTTTGTCCGGCAGCTGGAGACAAGCTAAAATAGCTCACCAAAGGGAGAGGAAATCATAGAACAGAGGGAGGGGATTCTGAGGCAAGAAAAACCTCTCAATAAGATAAACATCTGGGGCCACACAGGACAGGTAATCTGATCGCCTGTGGTAGCTGTATCAGTTGCAACAAGTCCAATTGCGTCTCTGTTTTACTTTTAGATTTCAAAACTTAAATCAAAGTTATTAGCCAATAAACAAAATATATAATAATAAAAGGCTCTGAATTCAGTCTTGCAGTAGGATACTGGAAATCAGTCTTAAGATGCAGCACCTCATTATTTATAAAGGAGAGGTTACTGGCAGGAGTATATATGTTACATTTGTACACTCTAGTCAAGTGTGTACAGAGGTCACCTGCCAATGCAGGGGGACACGGGTTTGATCCCTGGTCCGGAAAGATCCCACATGCCATGGAACAACTAAGCCCATGCGCCACAACTACTGAGCCTGTGCTCTAGAGCCTGTGAGCCACAACTACTGAGCCTGTGAGCCACAACTACTGAAGTCCGCTCACCTAGAGCATGTGCTCTGCAACAAGAGAAGCCACTGCAATGAGAAGCCCGTGCACCGCAACGAAGAGTAGCCCCTGCTCACCGCAACTAGAGAAAAGCCCATGCACAGCAACAAAGACCCAACACAGCCATGAATAAATAAACAAATAAATAAATAAGAATAAATACAAGTTTCTCCTGAACCAAAAATATGGATTTCCGTCCTTTTTCAACCTCCTAATCCTTTCCCCAGTCCCCAGTTTCCCAGCATGTTGTCAAAAGGAGACTAGATTTAACTCCAAAATACTTTAACAAACTCCAACAAAAGGCAGAACTTACCAGGGCACTTAGAGACTCCCTGACATATAGAATTTTTAGCTTAAAAATATATGTTTATATTTTTCAGCACAAAAGAGAAAATATTTTTAGATAGAAAGCCTTAGTTAAGTAGCTACATGCATAATGACACATATGTCCTTCCGTCCCTGTGAATGAAATAACAGCTCCAGTCAGCCATTCTATTTTTTAACACCTCCGAAGACTTATTTGTAAATGTATGAGTTGCATTATAAGGGACATGTCAAATCATAGTTTGATAATGAAGTTTTGGATGTACTGGTTTTGTAATTATAATTATACCCAGTAGATATGTACTCATGTTCACCTGGCTTTATTTTCTTGATTTTGTGTGCACATACATATGTATGTGTGCGTATGTCATATCTTTGTTTTGAGTATAACTGCCGCAAGAGTCCTGATGCCTTGGTGTCACTGGAAGTTTTATCGTACTTATATATACTGTACAAGAGTGATGGGAATATGGGGTTAGACAAATAGAAAATAAAGTCCCAATCCTTAATTTTTGCTGTGCAACTGGCTTCTTAGCCACCAAAGGTGTGGGTGTTCTGTCAAACATGGGTTGTTGGCTGTCTCTTTCTACCAGCTGCTATAGTGGTGATTTCATATCATGGACTTCTTTGTTGACAGATAGGTACATGCTGCTATTAGACACTGTGTCTGAGGGTTTTCCTGCAGAAAAGTAAAGAAAGTACATTAGGAGCACACACAGCTCCTGCACCAAACCAACAACACTTTGGATAATGATACTTGTCACTGGCTTAAAGTAACAAGGAGTAATTCAGTTCCCATATGTTTACATAAAATTTCTCACATAATGGACTCTTTCCCGGGCCAAGTTCATTTAACTTTACAAAACGTAGTGACTTCCAACTGGCAGATCTTGAAAACAGCCCCACAACTAATGAAACAAAAACAGTAAACTTAGTGGGGAAGTTAGCAGGAAGGTGGAGGTTATGTCTATAGACACATGTAAATGTACACGTGTGTTAATATTTAACTGTTATTTCTGATGCATGATGTCAAATGAGGCTATAATTTGAGGTGTGATTTCACTCACTCTGCATGTATCTTTCTCCTGTTTAACTTTCAAAAGCCAATTTAAGGGACAGCGGAGGTGTTTCCTCAGCAGCAACCCAGCCCTGTGTACAGGGCTAAGGCCACAGCGCAGGATAAACAAAGCCCAAAGTGTGGTCTGCAGGGGACCACAGCACACCAAACAGAGGCTGGATTTCCCTTGTATTTATGAAATGTCTCTCTACTCCTGAAAAAAGAAAAAGAAACAATTGCATCCCCCTCCTTCCTGCTCTCCTGTTAGGTCTCTGAGTCAATTTTCATAGGGATACTTTTTGGCAGAGACCCTGTTCTGTTGCTTTGAGTAGACATTTGACATGCCCTTACAAAATAACATTTCTGAATTTTAGGATTTTTCCATCTCTTTGTGAAGGCCCCATCACATCCCCTCAATCCTATAGATAACAATAATAAAATATTAGATATGAAGCGGCCTCAGAGATCATCTAAAGAGTTTAACTTCTTCATTTTGCGAATGGGGAAATTGAATTCGAGAGAAGTAAGTGAAGCCTAAGGTCCCACAGTCAATTCCTGGCAGAATAACAAGAATGCCAGCCGGGTCTCCTGACTCCAAAGTCTGGATTAGTTTTCCTTGAATGTTGTTTCTGGGGTGCCCCACGTAAAGCAATCATACGATTGCTTTGATTTGCTGGTCCTTTCATGATTTGTAAGGGCAAACCCATCTTTCATTTTGATATCATATGTATCTTGAACAGGAATGTATACACCAGCAGTATTTAAGAAATGTTTGATAAAATGAAGAAGTGTTTAGTGTCCTCTGTGAAAAATGCTTTTTTTTTCCTTAATTTTTTCATATGATGAAAAGAATACCAAAAAAATCAAGGAAAGGAAAGTAGAAAAGCTGTCCTCTGTAAAGTAACCCTCTCTCCAAGCCTGGATGTTGTGAATTTATGGTTAGCCTTTTTAGCTTTTTGCTTAACCTCTGAGCTTGGTATCCTTTCTCTACACTTAAGTTTGTGACATAAAATTTCAGTATCCCATTTGCAAGGGTGAAGGAGTTAAAAATAAATAGTGTTCTCAAGACTGCACAGCAAGTCACTGTGACTGTTCTTAAGTGTAGCAAAAAGATGCCTGCCTTACTTTCTAGAACACGCAACCACTTCAGTTTATAAACATCTGTAGGACCATGGGGTGTTGCTTTCCCTCTATTTATGAATGTTTGATACAACAGCAAAGCACTTCCAATCCTGCTGCTTTGGTGTGAAACTGTGCAGAAATATTGCCTGGTATGTGTGGAATATAAGACAGATTTTTCAAAATACAACATGGCAGTCAGAAGCATTCCTTTTGTTTAGTCTGTGTGGCACTTGGGGGACATTCCCATCAGGGAGACATTGTTTAAATGCAAGTTATTCCCTTGAATTGGGGGCAAATGTTCATACTATAAAACCATAGGGTAAAAAAGTCTGGAGGCTTACTTTTAAGGATTTTATTTAATATATACAAACCAAGAAAAATACTACGTAATCAGTGTAAGTGCAATTATTTTATTAATATGATGTAAAATATTTTCCTAGGCAAATATTTCTATAAAAGTTAAAGCAGTATGTGAGAATTGTGACAATTTTAAAAGCCCCATATAGTTAGGATATTTCATTCAGTTTCTGTACTTTTTGTTCAAATGCCAGATTTTTTTCTTTTTCCTTTTAAGAAATCCCAGTTATTACCAAGCAAAAGATGCAAGGGCACTTAATGACAAACATTTTAACTTCAAAGCCAAAAGGTAGACCAAAATAGAAAATAAATTGGGTTTCAATGAATCATTTCACCCACTAATACAAGCTCTGCTGAGGCTGCATCAGACCTTGGCTTGATAAAGGAAAACTTTGAAATAATCAATGTGACTGACACTCAAGGGTAAGAAATGCTTAATTTTTTATATAATTGAGAATTTTTTGATTGTCAAAAGAACATATTTCATGTGTTCCTAAAAATAACATGCAATACCTTACTGTAACATCCAAGAAGCTTATTTCATTTTTATATGCTGCATGTGTTATTAATTGTATTATGAATATTAATAATGAAATGAAACACTAATCAATGCTCCATTCCCAACAATTCATAATTAAATAAATGCCACATTCCTGATTGTGCTAAGGCCAATTAAACCTAATTTCTTTTCTGTTTCCATACATAGGCTATCTGGGGGTAATTAATTGCCACCAGCTGCCTTCCTCTAAGAGGATTTCTGAAACTAGTAGCACAACATGTGCCCCAGAGACCAAACAGTGCCTAATGCTGTTTGGGATGTTCACGGTTCTTTAATGACCCAGAGTAAATTTTTTCTCTCCATAAACTGCCGTTCATTTTGTCTCTCTCTTGTGCAAAGAACTATTCAGGGTTCTGGGTTTCATTAACAAATTCAGACTACACAGAAAGCCACAGGCAAGGCAGGAGGGTCATCCCTTCAGGGGATACCAGCTCCAGGAGTGGCAACCTCAGCCCAGAAAGTCTATGCCAGGACAAAAAATTCCAAATGGGTCCAGTTTAAATGAATAATTTTCCAATTCTATCAGAAAATAACCTACCACTTGGAGAAGATATTTGGGAAAGGCGAGTTACAGTTTTTATTCTTTAGAATTAAACCTTGAAAGAGGTCTCAGAGTGACCCAATAATTGTTAAAATATGTTCTCAGTGGAAATATTAGAAACTGTGTGCAGGGACAGAAACTTGATCATGCATAGATTCATAGATTCTTAAAGCTGGAAGGAACCACAAGAGGTTAAACAACCAACCTTCTTTTAAGGACAGGCTGCTTCTAGCCTATTCCTAACAAACGAAGATCAAATCTATTTTTAAAATCTCAGCAACAGAATATACCTCTCTTGCTACCTAATCTGACATCTAACGATCCCATTTATAAAAAATAATGCATTTAATCTCAACTCATCCTGCTGGACCAGTTTACTGGGCAAGCAGGAACGCAGTTTTTTCCCCATCTTTAGATAAGAACACTTTAGAGGTAAAGATTATTCAGCCTCACCATTCTCTTCTGTAAGCTACATATCTCAATCCCTTAACTTTTCTGTCCAAATTCCCCACACCACTCTTCATTTGTAGAAGCTAGACTGAGAAAAGCTCATAAGCTGAGCAGTACTGAGCACAAAGATTGTTTTATATCCCCTAAGCTAGACTATTTTAATAGTTACAGTACCTTGCTTGATTTTCAGATACTTCTGTTTTGCTGTCAACTGGCTTACTATCCACAATGAAAGCTTTTTGCCACACCTGCAAAGATTTAGGCATCCCCCATCCCATGTGTGTGTCTTACCCAAGGGGACCTCCTCTTTCTGAATCTCTTTCTACTTATCTCTGATGATGTCTCGCAATTTACAGAAGTCACCCTTAATTTGCATGCTTGCTTTCAGGGTCATCCTCACACTTGGGGTCAGTTTCTCTCTATTCCTTTCTTTTAGATACTTATAAAAATATTAGACAAAAATGGTACATGAGTGGCTCCTAAAGAATTCCCCTAGCTTGAAGCTGATTTACTGATAACCACTCTTCAAATAGACTCTGCATTTAACCTCTTCATGCTGATATTTTCTATTTCATCTGAATTTTCACATTACATGTACCTATATACCCTCGGTGAAACGCTGTGAGGATGTATTTATTATAAAACGTGTGTATGTTTCTCTGTGGGAATATACAGTAAATTAAGATATCCTTCTGAGATCAGTAAAGCTGTGACCTGGAATGCCAGAGCATTTAACCACAGGTTTCATCCAACTTCCTTGGTAAATCACCTTGGGCATGTGCTTTCTGAAATATGTATGTGAATTATTGCCTTATTTTCATACTGTGGGTATTGTTTATTATGGAAGGGCCATTAACCCTGTAAGATGCAGATAATCTTCCACTTGCCTGTCTACAGCAGAAGATCATTTACTGTCACACTGATTAAATATATTATGACAGCAAAGCTAGTAATGCGCAAGGTATGGGCAAAGAAAGAACATGCTTCATGCACTTTCTCTGCCGTTCTCTGCAGAACAGTTTCTGTATCTAATTTGGTACTTTTCAAATAAAGAATATCACATTACCAGAAGCCATTTTACCCTCCTATGCTCACATACATTGGTCTCCAGAGAAAACCTAGATAACGGATTTCTATAAAAATTGTACTTACAGAGTAACACTCCTGATTAAGTTTATTATTAGTGCCCAGAGTATGTGTACTCTTGATGCCTCAAACACTGAACTCAAGGTTTCTCCTTCAGTACAAGCAATAAAACAAACCTCGGGCTGACCTTCCTCAAGACAAATGCTAAAATAATGGTATTCCCCAACTTACTTTTAAACCTAAGCCTGCAAGGAAAGCTTGAACGTGATCCACGAGGGTACACAAGGACGTATCTCACATATACATGTACATAAATATACATTACAAATTACATTTTCTACATCCTGTCTCTATACACATACACATAAGCTGCTATAATTTAGTTATTTACTATGTACTACTAGTCGTGTAAAATGTCATTTTCTAAGAATACATCCGAGGCTTAAGTCAGCAGTTTTATGATATCATCTGTACTGGGAAAACATTAAAGGCTCAATATTTAATAAACATAATAAACATCCCCATGAAACAAATTGTTCATAAACTACCTGTTTAATTTTTCAGGGTTCCTGAACCACATATTTTCTTATTAGTTGTGAGCCTGCTGGGTTGGAGGATAGATAGGGCCTGTCAGGGATAGAATATAATGTAGCGGTTTTATGAATTATTTCTGTGAGGAAAGGCCTATTACAGCTGACAAGAGGGTGATGATATTAGCCCATCATCATTCAGATGGCACCACCCTTCCCCCTTTCATCCGTCAGGCCTCTTGTATGGGGGCTGTAAGCCACACCGTCTTTGCACAGCCAACACAAAGACAAATTCTACTCTTTTTCTGAGTCCATGAAACATTTAGTATTTCATTTTGAATCATGGCAGATGACAGAAACAAATGGCCTAATGAATCTCGCTTATTGTCCCTTGCAAATCTGAGGATGAGCTAAAAGTAAAATCTCTGTTTCTTTTCTTTTTTTTTTCTCTTTACTCCCTTTTTTTTTTTTTTTTTTTCCTTTTTTGATGCATTTCTTCTCCCTGGAAAGATCTCTGTTGCATTCTAAATAGATGTTGAAGTTATAGAATTATTTTCATAAACAGGTCGTTTGATTTAGAAATCAATTATGCAGCTCCTTCACAGCTCCTTTCCCCATCATCTCTCTATAAGTAACTTTTGGGACAGTATATGTTTTCACCCATTCTGTGGCCTCATAAAATGAAAATACAACAGGAGGCAGGATCAGAAGGAAAAATAACAAGTAAATATTTGCTGTATTTGGGGAAAATGGCAATGACTCATCAAATAACAACAAGAATTAAACACCTTTGTTTTATTTAAAGGAAAATTAAGTCTGTAGCACTTATTTACAAGTTAATAGGCTGAACTTTAAAGCTTTTGTGGTTACCTTTTCTGGGTGTATTTACTTTAAATATGACATTGAGATTTGTAAGGGATTTGCTAAGTGGAGCTGCTCTGGAAAACAATGAAAAAGACTGAGAAATGACTCCACTCACCAATGGCATCATTCCTTGCTGTTTGAAAAGTTGGGTAGAACTGAACAGAAGGCGGTGCTGCTCTGGTGGCCTGAAAAATACCACCTATTAAGAATGATTTCCTTTATGCTGTTTGCTGCTCTGTTTAAAGGAAAGTCTTGTCCCCAGTGCTTGTTTCATTGGCATCAAACGGTATTGAATGCCATGTGTTCCCAGAAGACCACAGCATCAAGGCCATGTGTCTGTATCATATATGCATGTTTTCAACAAAACACAAAAGCATAGTCATTGAGAAACATGCATTTAACTTTGTTAAAAAAAAAAAAGGAAAAAATGCACAGTTGGGGCTAAAAATAGAATGGTAGGAGTTAGTAAGAGAAAAAGAGAAGAATTTCTCCTCTGATTCCTTGCCATGCCTTGGCCTTTTTTCTCCCTTTTCTCTGTGACTCTGTAATGGCTTTTTCAGAGCCATTAGAGTTGTCAAGTACATTTTTCTTAGTTCAAGTATGTACAATTGATCCTGATAGATGTTAATAGCTCCCAAACTAAGGCAGAGTCTGCAGTCAACATACAGGAATAACAATTCTGTGGTTAAAAAAAGAGAAAGTTTGACAATTGATGCCATAATATAGGCCAGAGGCACTCCAGGTCAGATTTCCTTAATTTTTGGAGTAAAATTTCACCATGATGCGCCTAAGTTTACAACATTAGTTATATTGTGACTCAATTTTTTAAGATGTAGGTTTAGGTAATTTCATAATAATTTATTTCCAGAATATGAAATTTGGCAAGCCACTGTTGAAAAAATGAAATCTAAATATCTCAATTTTCTTTGATTTTTATAATTTTCTTTCAGATAGAAAGCACTACATAAAAGTTTGATTTTTAATATTAGTGTTGAAAATTTTACTAATTGAATTTTTCTAGTGATCAAGATTGTGACATTAGAAAGAACTAGAATTGCGAAAGCAATCCTGAGGAAAAAGAACAAAGCTGGAGGCATAAGCCTCCCAGACTTCAGACTATACTACAAAGCTACAGTAATCAAAACAATGTGTCATTGGCACAAAAACAGACATACGGATCAATGGAACAGAACAGAGAGGCCAGAAATAGACCCACACACCTACAGTCAATTACTCTTTGACAAAGAAGACATGAATATAAAATACGAAAAAGACAGTCTTTTCAGAAAGTGGTGCTGGGAAAGTTGGATAGCTGCATGTAAAGCAATAGAGTTAGAACATACACTCACACCATGCACAAAAATAAACTCAAAATGGCTTAAAGACTTAAATATAAAACAAGACACCATAAAACCCCTAGAAGAGATCATAGGCAAAACATTCTCTGATATAAATCATACCAATGTTTTCTGAGGTAGGTCTCCCAAAGCAATAGATATCAAAACAAAAATAAACAAGTGGGACCTAATCAAACTTACAAGCTTTTGCACAGCAAAGGAAACCATAAAAAAAAAAAAAACCAAAAAACAAAGAGACAACCTACAGAATGGGAGAAAATATTTGCAAATGATGTGACTGACAAGGGCTTAATATCCAAAATATACAAACAACGTATACAACTCAACAACAAAAAGACAACACAATCGAAAAATGGGCAAAAGACTTAAATAGACATTTCTCCAAAGAAGACATACAGATGGCCAATAGGCACATGAAAAGATGCTCAACCTCACTAATTATTAGAGAAATGCAAATCAAAACTACAATGAGGTACCACCTCACATGAGTCAGAATGGCCATCATTAAAATGTCTACAAATAACAAATGCTGGAGTGGGTGTGGAGAAAAGGGAACCCTCCTATACTGCTGGTGGGAATGTAAGTTGGTGCAACCACTATGGAGAACAGTATGGAGGTTCCTCAGAAAACTAAAAATAAATTACCATATGATCTAGCAATCCCATTCCTGGGCCTATATCTGGAGAAAAACATGGTTTGAAAGGATACATGCACCCCATCGCAGCACTATTTATAACAGCCAAGACATGGAAGCAACCTAAATGCCCATTGACAGAGGAATGAATGAAGATGTGGTACATATATACAATGGAATACTACTCAGCCATAAAAAAGGAATGAAATAATGTTACTTGCAGCAACATGGATGCAACCAGAGGTTATCATACTAAGTGAAGTAAGTCAGACAAATACCATATGATATCACTTATATGTGGAATCTAAAAGAACCTATCTATAAAACAGAAACAGACTCATAGACATAGAGAACAAACTTGTGGTTGCCAAAGGGGAGGTGGGGGTAGGGGAGGTATGGACTGGGAGTTTGGGATTAGTAGATGCAAACTATTACATACAGAATGGATAATAACAAAGTACTACTGTATAGTACAGGAAGCTATATTCAATATCCTAGGATAAACCATAATGGAAAAGAATATAAAAAAGAATGTATACATGTATAACTGAGTCACTTTCTGTACAGCAGAAATTAACACAATATTGTAAATCAAATATACTTCAATAAAAAAAGAAATTAAAAAAGATTATGACATTAGAAAATACCATGTGAATGTACTTCAATTACTTTTATTACGCTCTTGAGTTACTGATTTCAAAAGCAATATTTGCTTTTTTTCCAAAAGGAAGCATTTTATAACTAATGGCCATTCATTCCATAAGTATCTCACAATAAGAAACTTTCACAATCCAAATACAACAGTGATTGAAATCAAGTGAAAAAGGTCAGTTGTACAAATAGAACATTTGGAAATATTTGGATCTAATAGTTTAGTGCTATCTCCTTCATCATTACCTAATGCCCTTTGTGACCTCTCCTTGTCAATCTCTGAGCGCAGCATAAGTACCAGGTAGAATTAAACATTTTTTAATTGAGAGAATCATTGAATACGTTATATTTCTTTCTATCTCCTGCATGTTATCACTCTAAGAGAAAAAAATTGGTTCGCTAAAGAAAATGTATACCAATTTACTTACAAACATACAGCAAGCCAAGCGAAACACAGAACTAAAAAGAAGTAAAGGAATAGATTTGCCCCCCAAAACCTGCCTTGTTTCCTAAAAGACTGAACATATTAAGTGACACTCAGTGGTATCACAGTGAAACAAATCTCCCAGGAACTAAGGCAGTGTCTCATCCTCTGGTTTCCATCTTCTTACCATCGAGGCAAATATGTTTGCCTCCAACTTTGATGTACTTTCTAATTAATCAGTTCAGATCAATATTCTAATGTTAGTAAAGGGCATCCCTGTAAACTTCATAGAAACACATATATTCTGGAAAATGGTAGAATATTTTTTGTTCAAAATAGATGTAATATTGCAAAAATATTAAGCCGCTGAAGTTGGATTGAGGAAAATGAGAAGTGAGCCAGAATATTTGTGTATACTTATTAAAAGAAAAAGGGACATTGGCCAGGTAATACTGAGTGAAACCATATAAAACTACTGTTTTCGTAGGTCAGAAATGGTTGAATATCAGTAATTTTACATGATTTAACTTAATTAGATACAGCATTTGTAATAAGCTTGAATTGTGCATTTCCTTTTGAAAAAGAAGTACATAAAATTGCTCAATATTACCTTGAAGCCAGATGAGCAACAGGTGACAAGAATGTCCAGAAAACAAACTGAAAATTCTACAGGGTTAGAATAGGTAGAATTATAACAATAGCTTGTTAGAGCTGAGACAAGCAGTACCATCTTCCTCAAGATAGAGTCAGCATTTGGATAGTCTTTAGAAAATTCCAAATTTTGAAACAGTTAATGCTTTGCCCACTGCTTTGCCTTATATATAGTGTTCCCTGTATCTGGAATGCCACTCATACTTCATGACCCACTTCATTAGTTCCTTTTATACATCACTTTGCATTTTACACTATAATTACTCACAGGCTGATCTTCTTCACTGAACTGCAAGATCCCCAAGAGCAGGGTTGCTATCGTTTATTTCTGCCCTCTAACAGTGGGTACAATACCTCACGTAGAGTAGATGGTCAATGCTTGGTTGTTGGGCTGACAATTTTTTTCAAGTTTTAAACTAAGGATTAGGGCTACTGTTAGTCAATTTTTATGTTTTGAATTATACAGAACAGAGTTGGGCTAATATAAATTAGAAATTGAAGAAAAATCAAGCTAAAGAGTACATATTCTAATCAATGGGGAATTTATAAATTAAAAAAATAACTGAATGTGTATATTATAAAACGTATCAGATATCCAAAAGTCATACAGATGTTAAAATGTACACTGACATACCAACATTAAGAAATAAAAGATGACATATATGGTTGAATGTCTCTGTTTTAACCTTATGTATCCCATTTTTCTCTTCCTTGGCCTCCTGAATAATCACTGTACTAAATTTGGTTATTATTTCTATGCCTGCATTTATATATTCGCTACATGTTTGCATCCCTAAATGATAACTCTTTTGGCAATCTTCTATACTTTTCCAGCCTTGTTGTTACATAATTGACATATAACATTGTTTAAGGTGTACAGCATGATGATTCGATACACATATATATTACAAAATGATCATCACAATAAGGTTTTTAAATTATTCATCCCCTCATATAACTACCTTTTGTGTGTGTGTGGTGGCAACATTTAAGATCTACTCTCTTAGCAACTTGCAAGTGAATACAGGCATACCTCATAGATATTGCAGGTTCAGTTCCAGACCACCCCAGTAAAGCAAATACCACAGTAAAGTGAGTCACACAAATTTTTTGGTTTCCTGGTGCATATAAACATTATGTTTACACTATCCTGTAGTCCATTAAGTGTGCAATAGCATTATGTCTAACAACGTACATACCTTAGTTTAAAAATACTTCATTGCCACAAATTACCACAAATCATCTGAGCCTTCAGCAAGTCATAAACTTTTTGCAATAGTAACATCAAATATCACTGATCACAGATGACCATAACAAATATAATAATAATGAAAAAGGTTGAAATATAGTGAAAATTACCAAAATATGACAGATACACAAAGCGAGCAAATGCTGTTGGAAAAATGGCACAGATAGACTTGCTTAATGCAGGGTTGCCATAAAACTTCAATTTGTAAAAAAAGCAATATCCATAAAGCACAATAAAACAGGTATGCCTGGAATATAGTTTTTGTTAACTATATTGTTAACTATAGTCATCATGATGTACATTAGATCCCTAGAATTATTCATCTTGTAACTACTAGCACACTTTGACCAACATTCCCCTGTTTCCTCCAGCTCCCAGCAACCACCATTCTACTCTGTCTCTTAAAATTCATCTTTTCTAGATTCGACACAGAAGTGAGATCATGCAGTATTTATCTTTCTTATTCTGACTTATTTTACTTAGCATAATGCCCTAAAGGTCTATCCATGTTGTCACAAATGGCAGGATTTCCTTCTTATAAAATGTGTATATATATCACAGTTTCTTTATCCATTCATCTGTTGATGAACACTTAGTTGTTTCCATGTCTTAGCTATTGTGAATAATGTTGCACTGAACACGGAGATGCAGATATCTCTTTGAGACAGAGATTTCATTCTTTCAGTATATAACCAGAAGTAAAATTCCCACATCATATGTTAGTTCTACTTATAATTTTTTGAGGAACCTCCATACTGTTTTTCATGGTGGTTACACCAATTTACATTCTTACCAATAGTGCATAAGGGTTTCCTTTTCTCCACATCCACACCAACACCTGTTATTTCTGGTCTTTTTGATAACTGTGATTCTGACAGGTGTGAGGGAGGCGATAGTTCAATGTGGTTTTGATTTGCATTTCCCTGATGATTAGTAATGTTAAGCATCTTTTCATGTACTTTTTCACGTACCTGTTATTTGTATATCTTCTTTGGAAAAATGTCTATTCGTGTCCTCTGCTCATTTTGAAATCAGGTTAGTTGTGGGTTTTTTTGTTTTGTTTTGCTATTTAGTTGTATATGTTTCTTATATATCTTGAATATTGACTCCTTATCTCATATATGGTTTGCAAATATTTTATCCCATTTCATACGCTGCTTTTTTATTTTATTGATTATTTCTTTTGCTGTGCTGAGCTTTTTAGTTTGATGTAGTCCCACTTGTTTATTTTTGCTTTTGTTGCTTGTGCTTTTGGAGTCATATCCAAAAAAATGTTGCCAAGACCAATTTAAAAGAGATTTTTTGCTATGTTTTAGTCTAGGAGTTTTATAGTTTCAGGTTTTTAAGTCTTTAATCTGTTTTGTGTTAATTTTTGTGAGTGGTATAAGATCTAAGTCCAATTTCATTGCTTTCAGTGTGAATATCCAATTTTCCCAGCACCATTTATGAAAAAGACTATTCTTTTGAGTATTCTATCCATTGAGTATTCTTGGCTCCCTTGTCAAATATTAGATGATTATATATGCATGGGTCTATTTCGGGCTCTCAATTCTGTTCCACTGGTCTATGTATCTGCTTTTATACCAGTACCACATTGTTTTGATTACTGTAGCTTTGTAATATAGTATGAAATCAGGAAGTGTGCTATCTCCAGGGTTGTTCCCCTTTTTCAGGATTGCTTTGGCTATTTGAAGTCTTTTGTAGTTTTATATAAATAATAAGATTGCTTTTTCCACTTCTGTGAAATAGGGATAGGGATTGCATTGAATCTATAGATGGATTTGGGTAGTATGAACATTTTAGCAATATTAATTTTTCAATTCATGAACAAGGCAAATCTTTTCATTTATTTGTCTCTTCTTCAATTTCTTTCATCAATGTTTTATACTATTGAGCAGACAGATCTTTCACCTCCTACATTAAATTTATTCCAAAACATTTTATTGTTTTTGATGCCATTATAAATGGGATTTTCTTTTTTTCTTTTTCAGATGGTGCATTGTCAGTGTATAAAAATGCAACTGGTTTCTGTGTGTTGATTTTGTATCATGCAACTTTACTGAATTTGTTTACTAATTCTAACAGGTATTTTTTTTGGCAGAGGCTTAAGGACTTCTATGTATGAGATTATATCATCCACAAACAGAAACAATTTTACTTTTTCCTTTCCAGTTTGGATGTCTTTTATTTCTTTTTCTTGCCTAACTGCTCTGGCTAGGACTTCCAGTACTATGTTGAATAGGAGTGGTGAGAGGGGACATCATGTCCTGTTCCTGATCCGACAGAAAAACTTTCTATCTTACACCATTGAGTATGATGTTAGCTGTGGGCTTTTATTATGTTGAGGTATGTTTTTTTCATACCCAATTAATACCCAAACAATTTTACTTTTTCCTTTCCAGTTTGGATGTCTTTTATTTCTTTTTCTTGCCTAATTGCTCTGGCTAGGACTTCCAGTACTATGTTGAATAGGAGTGGTGAGAGGGGACATCATGTCCTGTTCCTGATCTGACAGAAAAACTTTCTATCTTACACCATTGAGTATGATGTTAGCTGTGGGCTTTTATTATGTTGAGGTACGTTTTTTTCATACCCAATTTTTTTATCAAGAAAGGATGTTGTATCTTGTCAAATCCTTCTAGTAAATCTAGTGAGGTGATCATATGATGTTTTATCTTTCATTCATTCTATTAATGTAATGTATCACATTTATTGATTTCCCTAAGTTTAATCAGTCTTGCACCCTTGGGATAAATTCCACTTGGTCATGCTGTGTGATCCTTTTATGTATTGCTGAATTTGGTTTGGCAATATTCTGTTGAAAAATTTTGTATCTATATTTATCAAGGATATTGACCTCTTGTTTTTCTTGTATCCCTTTCTCTGTCTTTAATATCACAGTAATGTTGGCCATGTAAAATGATTTTGGAAGTGTTCCTTCCTCTTCAACTTTTGGGAAGAATTTGAGAAAGATTGGCATTAATTCTTCCTTAGATGTTTTGAAGAATTCACCAGTGAAACCATCTGTTCCTGGACTTTTATTTTGGGGAGGATTTTGATTACCTGATTCCATCACCTTGTTATTGGTCTGTTCAGATTTTCTATTTCTTTGTGATTCAGTATTATTAGATTGTATGTTTCTAGGAATTTATCCATTTCTTCTAGGTTATCCAATTTGTTGGCATACAATTGTTCATAGTAGTCTCTGATGAAAATTTTTATTTTTGTGCTATCAGTTATCATTATCTCTTTGTTATCATTTCTGATTTTATTTACTTCTTTTTTTACTTCTCTACTTCTTCTTTATTTACTTCTTCTCTTTTTTCTTAGTCTAGCTGAATATTTGTCAATTTTCGAAAACCAGCCTTTAGTTTTGTTGATCTTTTCAATCATTTTGCTGATTTCTCATTTATTGCAGCTCTGATCTTTGTAATTTCTTGCCTTCTGCTAACTCTGGCCTTAGTTTGTTCTTCTTTTCCAAGTCCTTGAGTTGTAAGCTTAGGTTGTTTAGCTGAGATATTTATTAACATAGTTGTTTATCACTATAAGGTTCCCTCTTACCACTTTTTTTCACTGCAATCCATAAGTTTTTTTTATGTTGTGTTTCTATTTTCATCTGTCTCAAAATATTTTTTGCTTTCTCTTTTGATTTCTCCCTCTACCTATTGGTTGTTCAAGAGAGTGTGGTTTAATCACCACATATTTGTGAAATTTCCAGTTTTCTCTTGTAATTTATTTGTACTTTTGTATCATTGTGGTCAGAAAAGATATTCAATATGATTTTAATCTTTTTAAATTTGCTAAGGTTTGCTCTGTGGCCTAACATATGATCTATCCTCAAGAACACTCTATGTGCACTTTAGAGAAAAAGTGCTGCTGCTGCTGTATGTCTGCTAGGTTCATTTGTTGTAGAGTTCTAGTCCAATGTTTCCTTCCTGGATGATCTACACATTGTTAAAAGAGTGGTATTGAAGTTCCCTACTATTATTATATTGTCTATTTTTACTTTCAGATCTGTCAACATTTGCTTAATTTACAACTTATTTAGGTGTACTAATGTTGGATGCATATATATTTATAGTTGTTATATCCTCTTGATAAATTGATCCCTTCGTCATTATGTAATGATCTTCTTTGTCTCTTGTTACAGTTTTTTATTCAAAGACTATTTTGTCTGATATAAGTATAGTTACCCCTGCTCTCATCTAGTTTCCATTTGCACAGAATATCTTTCTTATACCTTCATTTGAACCAATTTGTGTTCTTAAAGCTGAAATGAGTCTCTGGTTGGTGGCATATGGTTGGGTCTTGTTTCTTTATTCATTCAGCCACTGTATGCCTTTTGATTAAGTAATTAAATACATTTACATTTAAAGTAATTATTGATAGGTAAAGTACTCATGCCATCTTATTAGCTGTTTTCTGGCTATTCTGTAGTTCCCTTCTTCCTTTCTTACTATCTTCCTTTATGAATTAATGAATTTCCATGGTAATGGACTTTGATTCATTTCTCTTTATCTTTTGTGTATGTACTATAGGTTTTTGCATTGTGGTTACCATGAGGGTTACATAAATATGTTATAGGTATAATAGTTTATTTTAAATGATAACTTAACTTTGATAGCATACAAAAACTCTACTCTTTTACTCCACTTCCCCATATTTTATGTTTTAATGTCAAAATTTATCTTTTTATATTTTGTGTTCATTAATAAATTATTGTAGCTGCATTCACTTTTAATAATTTTGTCCTTTAACCTTTGTACTAGAGATAAGTAACACACCACCGTACTACATTATTAGAGTATTCTGAATTTGACCATATTCTTACCTTTACTAGTGTGTTTCATATTTTTGTATGTTTTCATGTTATTAATTACCACCCTTTCATTTCTCCATGAAGAACACCTTTCAGCACTTCTTATGAGGCAGGTCTAGTAGTGACGAACTTCCTTAACTTTTGTTTGTATGGGAAAGCCTTTTTTCTTGCCTTCATTTATGAAGGACAACTTTTCCACATAAAGTATTCTTTTTGATGGTTTTTATTTTCCTTTCAGCACTTTTCTTTCATCATACTCTCTCAGCCTACAAATTTCTGCTGGGAAATTCACTATTACCCTTATGGGGGTTCCCTTGTATGTCAGGAATTTCTTTTTATCTTGCCGCTTTTAAAATTCCTTTTGCCTTTAATTCTAGACAGCTTTATTATAACATGTCTTAGAGAAAATCTTTTTTGGGTTGAAATTGTTTGGGGACCTATGAGCTTCATGAACTTGGATGTCTTAATCTCTCCCTAGATTTGGGATGTTCTCAGCCATTATTTCTTTAAGTAAGCTTTTTCCCCCTTTCTCCCTCTCTGTTCCTTCTGGGACTCCAATTTTGTGTAGATTGTTTCTTATAACAGTATCCCATGGTCCCCATAGATTTCCTTCACTCTTTTTCATTCCTTTTTTTTTTTTTTTCTCTTTCTTTATTCTCCTCTAACTGGATAACTTCAAATGATCTATCTTCTACTTCACAGATTCTTTCTTGTGCTTCATCAAGCCTGTTGTTGATACTCTCTAACGCAATTTTTTTTTTCCATTTTATTCTCTATTCTTCACCTCCAGAATTTGTTTGGTTCTTTTTTGTGATTTCTATCCTTCCGTTAAATTTCTCATTTCTTTCATGTATTGTTTTCCTGATTTAATTGAATTGTCTTCCTGTGTTTTCTTGTAGCCTACTGAACTTCCTTAAAACAACTATTTTGGATTCTTTACCAGGCAAGCTGCAGATCTCCATTTCTTTGGGGTTGGTTACTGGAAAATTATTGTGTTCCTTTGGTGGTGTCATGTTTCCCTGACTTTTCATGTTTCCTGGAGTCTTGCATTGCCATCTTCACAACTGAAGAAGTCACCTCCTCCAGACTTTACTGACTGACTTCAGGACAGAAATGCATTCCATCAAGCCTCTTAGGGACTCTGAGGTTTTCTTAGAACTTTTCTACAGATACCCCTGCTCCCTACTTCTTGTCCCCTCTTGAGGGGGAGTTCTTGAGATTGTATGACCTCTACAAAGTGAGCCCAGATGCTGGTTTGCTCTTCCTAGGTGGTGTTGAATGCTCAAGTTTGTAAGCTCTTTCCTTATCCTACAGAATCAGGCCTGCTTTCTATAAGTGCTCACTACCCTATAAAGGCTCACTCTCATCACCCTCAGGGGTATGCACAAGGAGTTTGCCTCAGGGAGTGTGCACACACAATTTACTCTTAGATACCTTATGTTTTTAGTAATTTAAATAGCATTTCTTCAAGAGTACATTTTTCTAATTGTATGTTGCTTGTATGTAAAACTGTAATTGACTTATATATTGACCTTATATCTAGGAACCTTCAAATATTTTTCAAATAATGAGTGAATAAAGGGCATTTAGGTTCTAGAATACAGCCAAGTTGGGGTACCACAGGACATTTTCACTGCAGAACAATTAAAGTCTAGAAAGTTACACTATCTGAGATATCTCAGGCTTACAAATGGCATGGGTGGTCTCCAAAAATCTCTTAATTCCAAAACAATAACAAAAACAGAAAAGAAAACCAACAAAAATGTCAAAGCTGACAAAAACTGAGAATGAATTATAGCATTGTTGGAAAAGATATGGAGCAGCTGGAATTCTCATACACTTCTGCTTGGAGGACAAGGTTCCAATTTAAATGTTCAAATTACCTTGAAAAAAACAATGAGACTTTTTCTCTCAAAGCCGATTCACTGAATACCCTGCAACCCAGAAATCCCATTTCTTAGGTACATGCCTGTGACAGTCTTATGCTATGCACATGTACCAGGAAATATACATGAATGTTGATACCAACATTGGTCATAAGAGTAAAAAGACTAGAAAAAAATTAAAAATCTCCATCAAAATAGTATAGTCACATGATGGATTTTTATACAGGAGTAAATAAAAGAAACATATAAACAACAGGAGGGATAAACTTTGAAACATAATGTTGAGTTAAAAAGCAAGTCTAAGAAGGTAACGTATAGTATAATATCATTTTCTAGAACTCCCAAATCAGTAGAAGTAAACAATATATTCTTAAGCATTTAATATTTATGACAGGATCCCATATTTTTAAAAAAGCAATGAAGTAACAAACACAAAATTTAGGATAGTTGTGTCTCTGAGGAAAGAATCAAAGGCATAAGACAAGGGAAGAACACATAGGTAGATGGAAATTATTGGTAATTCCTGTCTCATGGGCCGAATGTTGAGTTTATGAATATGTATTGTACCATTATGCTCTATGAATAACATTTACATAACAAAACTTTTGCATGTGCTAAAATATATTATATAATAAAAATAAAATTAATAAACATAGGAAGGAATATAAAACATTCATCCATTCATTTAGCTAATAATTATATAACACTTATTAGTGCCAGATACCATTCTATGTACCAGGAATTAAACAATACCAGATGCCAATATTAAACAAAACAGGGGAAAAAAATCTCTGTATTCATGGAGCATGCATTCTACTAGATTCAACTAAACAAACTTTATGAAATAGGACTTATCAAAATTATAATACTTCCAAAGTTACCTGAATGGAAAACAAAAAGGAGTCAGTATTTTCATTTTAAACAATGAAGTATTTTGAAATCACCAACAATCTGAACAAAACGAGAATGACTAAAGTCCACTTAAGGAATCAAATCCCTCTAACATATTCATCCTTATTTCATCCTTTCCAAGAAGAACAGCTTCAGAGATGGCAAAAGGATTTGATTTGAAATGCAAACTGGACAAATTATTGTTTTAGATGCCTGAGGAATTTAACTTCTATTTAATGATTCACAGAATATGACGACCAATTGTATTTTTCTCCCCAAAATATCCAATACCCTGTGCTAAAGATTTGAAATAGTTGTCTTTCAAACTCAGGTACAAAAATGGACTTCTCCATCTTGCTTACAAATACTAAACCTTTGTTGATCCCTCCAGAAACACTATGTAAGCCTAACCAAATAATCACTTGTTAATATTCACCATAGACTACCCCACAGTGGAGAATCTGGAGGTCACCACATTCAGGGTGTTAATGAATAAGCACTCTGTCAGCTAAGAACTGCAGAATTTTCCTACCAATCAGAAAAATTACTAATGCAGCTACAAATTGTTCTACTCCCAGTTTGCCATACTAATGAACACTTCTGGATAGCAAGGTTGTCCTTCTATGTAAATAGGAGTGACCAGAGAGGAAAAGAAATATAATTTAACTAAAAATTTCAAGTGATCCTTGAGCTTTGAATGTGTAAACAACAACAAAAAAGCAGTATTTACTGCCACCTGAGTTAAGATTTATAGTTTAATTTGGTGTTGAATTACAGCATTTATTGAGCTAGACTAAAAAGTTTGGGACACTAATTCAAGATAGCATTTGGAACTGAATTTTCTAAGGTATGATTAAAAAACCAAAGACTTCTACTAAACCCAGAAGACACCTTGAAAACGGCAAAATGAACTTTAAAAAATTAGTGGGTACGCCATCTTAATGTAATATTGCTAAAGTTCAATACACAGCCACTAGTTTTTACCTGAATTAATAAACAGAATTACGCCATACTGGGATGAATCTAAACAGATTTCTGAAAATAACTGATCTTAGATAGACTGATATCAAGAAATCCTATCTGAGAGAGCACAAATTATTTTAAAGGGGGGCTTTATTTCTTTATTTTTTTGGCCACGCCTTGTGGCATGCAGGATCTTAGTTCCCTGACCAGGGATCGAACCCGTGCCCCCTGCAGTGGAAGCATAGAGTTCTAACCACTGGTCTGCCAGAGAATTCCTGAGAGCACACATTTTTTAGGCATAAAAATTGACAAAGAAGCAGAATGCAATAAATAGTGCTAAAATATAGAAAAATTAAAGATTGTTGCTTTTGCTAAAAACTTTCATCTGTGAAAACTGAGGCATAGACTAAGGCAACGTCAGTTATCCATCATGGCAATTAGTTCAAAATTATTTGGTCACAAAGAGTAAAGGAACAAAAATGTACTTCAAAGCTAGAATTAAATAACATACTGTATGTCAAGCATAGTACCTGGCACATAGCAATCATTCACTAATGGATTTAGCAATAAAAGTAGCAGTGCTGGGACTTCCCTGGTGGCGCCGTGGTTAAGAATCCACATGCCAATGCACGGGACACGGGTTCAAGCACTGGCCCAGGAAGATCCCACATGCCACGGAGGAACTAAGCCTGTGCACCACAACTACTGAGCCTGCGCTCTAGAGCCCGTGAGCCACAACTACTGAGCCTGCATGCCACAACTATTGAAGCCTGCAAACCTAGAGCCCAGGCACCACAACGAGACGCCACCACAATGAGAAGCCCACGGATGGCAACAAAGAGTAGCCCCTGCTTGCTGCAACTAGAGAAAGCCCATGCGCAACGAAAACCCAATGCAGCCAAAAATAAACAAATAAATAAATTTATTAAAAAAAAAAAGTAGCAGTGGTATTGTTACTGGCTGATTTAGAATTAGTGACCTTTAAAGTTATTGACATCCCTTCTGGATGCTCCTCAAATCACCAAACAACATTTAGATTATAATATATTTGACCTACAGGGTCTGACTTGTTATAAGAAGTTCAGAACTGATTAAATTGAATAACAAAGAAAAATAATACAAGTAAAACCTACATTTGTACATCACTGTCAAATGAATATGTAAATGAAGTAAACAGATGTTTTGGAAATACCCCCAGAAAGTCCCTTTCTGAGGAAAAAATTAAGGGTCAAAGACATGGTAAAATTTTCTAAAAGTAAGCTAACTTTGATAATAAACTCTCTTCAGATACCTAAGAAATCCCATCCTACTCCCATATGTTAATATCTTCTTTGAATATAAAATCCAAATTAAAAACTAATTCTTAATAGAAACGTTTTGTTAAAAGCAACATTTTGAAATGCTGTCAGTAACTATCATAAATATTTGAGAAGTTAATATTTTAATCTTCAACTATAGCACAGAAAACACTTTTAGTGACAGACAGTGCTTCATTAATGGAGTTCTGTGTGCCTAATTGCTTTAGGCACAGTGAGCTGCATTATTTTGACACATGACATGCAATTAGTACATGGTCACACGGCTAACGGGAGATTTTACACCTTTTTTCCTTCTACTTTCAGATTGAATAATTAGCATATTTTTTCTGCTCAGAATAATCAGAGCCTTAGATCCAGAAATTGCCTAATGAGGTAAAATTCCAGTTGTTGACATTAATACGTGTGACACATTTTTTCAGTTGCTAAAGTAAACCTTGTGCAACCACTTCATTTACCAGTTCCAAAGTGCCCCTACGAGTTAGGAGTTATGTTATTCTTAGCTTAAAATTATTGAGAAGAAAGGCCCCAGTAGATGTTTTATACCATCATTTCAGCATTCCACACATAGTAGGTGGCAAATCAATACTGCTGACAAATTTTAAAAGGGTTCCTTTGGTATCTTCTGTTGCCATTAAATGATTATCAGCACTCAAAATTGAAATAAACTCTGAAAGCACTATATGTTATTTTGGAGAGTTCTTAGAATAAAAAAGTGGATTATTTTAACAATACAAAATTATATCAGTTGAAGTTTTCATCAAAATGTTATAAATTTTGTTAAAACCAGTTAACAATAATGAAAAAATCATCCAATATATTCCTAGAGCAGAAGCAAATCTTATGTAAAGTTAACAAAAATTAGGTTTCAGAATCCGTCAGTTAAATGACCCCATCCAAGGTGAACACTGTATTCCTAATAATTTTATCTTCATAATTTTGTATTATTTTCCTTAAGGAGTCCTCCACCCTAGTCATAAATGTTTCAGTCCCCACAAAACCTGGATCTGCCCCTGGTAAAAATCACCATGCCGTGTAAACACAAATTCTTGTATACCTCAAAGGGAATTTTTTCCTTTTTTGAAAATACTGTCCTTTGTGTCTGTGTGTGTGTGTGTGAAGACCATAGTGACTTTAAGAAGTTCTATTAACAATGCTGTTAATGATTCAAAGTGTCAGACTTTAGGACTTTAAAGTCCCCACCTCTACAAAATTCAAAGAATTAAACTTTGTCCCCTTTACTTACTACTAAACATGAGCCTGTAAAATTATTAAGCATTTACTAATTAAACTCAGTGATCAAAATATTAACGTGGTATTATGACACAAGATGTATATTGCATAGGAGATGTATATTGAAGACAAAGGCTGAGAACAGAAAAGCCATTGACATGATAGAGGAAAGAACAAGAAGCACTGATTAGACTTCAGTTTCTTTTTTAAAGTAAATATGTGTAAGCCTAAATATTTTCAAGGCACATTTAAGAAAATCACAAAGAATTTCACTGTTTACTGTCAATTGACATAGTTCTAAGAGTCTTGATTACAAATAAATTCTATTTTTAAAATGTCAACTGTGAATATATGAGAGAATATATGCAGTCAATAATCTTGGGTTTTTATTACCATGGCCTGTAGTGAGTGACTTACTATTGTTCCTATTGTTTACATGTATAAAAACAGCAGACAAAAATTCCATCATACTATCTACAAATTGTGACAACTCTCATTTGGCACCAGATTACTTGTGAAGTGGGAAAAGATATGCACCCATCATATCACTATGACTCCAAAGCCAAATTAATGAACTAATAGTTAAGGTGAATTTTCAGTTTTTAATTTGTAAATAGGCAAGAGAATCAAAGACAGTTACGACAAATGACAATGTCATATGACTAGCTCTAACAGATATTAAACTATTTCATTAAACTACAGTAATTAAAACAGTGTGGCATGCACTAATATATATGCTGTATCATATATATGGAAATATATGTACAGCAGATCAATGAAATAAAATTAACTCAGCTATAAATCCTATTACCTTTTTTCCTTAATAAAAGGAAAAAAGAGTAGTGAAGTAGGAATTTTTTTCTTTTAGTACAGTAAGCACCCTACATACGCCCCTTCAACTTTCAAAAGATGCGAATGTGTGTTTGCATGTCTAATCATGGAAGTTAGTTCACACGTCTGGTGTACATTGTCACATGTGTGCATCCTCTACAAGCAGTTATGCTTTTGTGCTACCAGTGCTACCGTGTCATCTATGATGAGAAAAAAACAGCTACTACCCAGACATCACTGGATCATTGTTTCAAGAAGGCAGATAGAACTGAATCCAACAAGGAACCAGAACCTGTGCCATCAACATCAGTCATGAGTAAAACTGCAGCTTGCCCTCCATCCCCTATTGCTGATGATCCTTCAGCTCTACCATCTCCCACCTCCTTTTCCTCCTCCAGTCAGTAATAACTCTTCTTGCCTGTTTACTCGATGTCAGCCCCTGTATGCCAGGTGTTTTACTGTACTACTGTACTTTTCAAGGTACTGTACTATAAAAGTAAAACGCTTTATTTTTTGTTTGTTTTTTATGTATTATTTGTGTGAAAAGTATTATAAACCTATTACATTACAGAACTATATAGTTAATTGTGTTATTGGGTACCTAGGCTAACTTTGTCGGACTTACAAACAAATTGGACTTACGAACGTGCTCTCAAAATGGAACTCATTCATTATGTAGGGGACTTACTGTAAATATTAGGACAATTGACTAGGAACATTTAAGAAAAAAAATGCCAAAACAAATTAAATCATTTACAAATTAAATTACTTTATATAGCTATAAACATATGCAAATAACCTATATATAAACTATATACATAGCATAAGAAAATAACTTCTGTGTTTATAAACTCACGTAAGGGAGAGGACTTGCTGAGCTTTGAAACAATGGAAGGAATTGCACAGGAGAAGAGTAACAGATTTTACACCATGAAATGTATTGCTTACACTTTCTTCGGTAGAATAAAAGGAATAAGAGTAAAAGAGTGAAAATTATAGACTACTGCAAATATTTACAGAAAATACAGCAATAGGGTTGCTTTTATTACATAAATCACCCAAATTCATAAGGCAATCAATAAGAGCCCATGATTAAATGAACAAAGAATATGATCAGATAATTCACAAAGTAGAATTACAGTTAGTAAATAAACATGATACAAATGTTAATCCTCACCAGCAATCCCATATATGCAGATTTAAACAAAAATGATATTACATTCCCACTTATCAAATCAATCATATGTGTGGCTGTGTATTTTAATATTTTGATCAAATAATCCCAATTCCAGAATATGTTATTAACAAAACCCCAAATACTAAACTCTCTGTATAAAGATGTTTAGCAATACTTGTAATAGCAAAATAAACCTAAATATTCAATTAATCATGATATACTTGAGGCATCAGATATATTTTATGAAATAGTATTAAAAAGGGTGGCTATAAAGGTTATATAATCACATGAAAAATACTTTTAACCATGCTCATTTTAAATAGCAAGATTAAGCTATTAAGTACAACATAATTACTATAATACAATTTTCTTTAAATAAAAAAAAGTAGGTTGGGAAAAGAAGGCTAGAGGGAAATACACTGAAATACCAATATGAAGGAATAAAAAAAATAGACAATTAGTGACTGAATTCTAAAGTTCTTTATGTGCTTTATGTATCATATGTAAGTTATAGTTCCCAGGAATGCTACAATCCTTTGTCAAGATTCTGTTGAGGCTTACTTAGCACTTGATGAGATTGATCTAGCATTTTCCATGAATAGGCGACTCCTTTTATGGGTATTTTGTGGACCACTAAGTTCTAAATGTTTTTATTTATTTTATTATTATTTTTTTGCGGTACGCGGGCCTCTCTCTGTTGTGGCCTCTCCCGTTGCGGAGCACAGGCTCCGGACACGCAGGCTCAGCGGCCATGGCTCACAGGCCCAGCCGCTCCGCGGCATGTGGGATCTTCCCAGACCGGGGCACGAAACCGTGTCCCCTGCATTGGCAGGTGGACTCTCAACTGCTGCGCCACCAGGGAAGCCCCCTAAATGTTTTAATGTTTGACACACACTTAGCAAATTATTCCTCATTGTGTGGCTGGGCAGCCTGTTTTCTTTTCTTCTCAAGTACTCTATTTCTGATTTTAATGCTATAATCAAGTATTTGTTCAAAAATTACTCATATTCAAAATCATATTTTGAATTATAGTCACTTTATTATTATTTCACCTGTTTCTTTTCACCGTAAAATGTTAGAAAATGGTTAGAATAGATACGTAATCAGAACATTAGAAAAAGTGCATATATGAATAAAAGAATTATTTCCATCTACTCACTGAACTGTGTTAAACAAAAATAGGTATTCATTAATTTAGTGGCTTTCAGGTCTGTTTTCTGCCTCTCTTACATTCTTTGCTTTTATTACTTGAAACTAATCATTTTCCTGAATTTAAATATTTTAAATTGCATAATTTCAAAGGCTCTTTCATATTTAAATAATTTTTATCCTAACGTAAATCTGTAAAACAATTACCTGAAAGTTTAGATTCTGCTTATTATTTTGACTACATAGGAATCAACAAGTGCCACATTTACAAATTTGAATTGAGTGAATTAGTCTATCCAGAGATTGCCAAATCCCATCTTGTGTAATTTAAACTTATCTTTTTAATATCATTCTAATTTTTTATTTTTGTTATTCACTTGGATGTAAATAGTCCTCATGTAATGCGTGTGATTGAGCATATCATTTTCACACTTTTGAAGCAATATAATATGTAATAAAAGCAATCCTATTGCAATATTTTCTATAAATATTTGCACTAGAAAACAATGTTTCTTCCAAGAAAGGAAAAAAATAAAATTTTACCTTTTATTCAGTGCTCTATTACTTTTGCACCAAGATTACAAAGAAGACTCACTTCTGAATATTTACTCAAAGAAAGGGGCCATAGAAAAATGTTTCATGCATTTTATTTCAATTCTCTCCACTCCATGAATACATCTCCAAATCACCTGCTTCTTAGAACCCATTCAACAGAGAGACACTCCCAGGTCAATAGAAACAGAGCTTTTAGTCACTGTAAATTTGCTGTACACTCTACTCAGATTATCAGTCTCTGCCTACTTGAACTTGCAATTTCATTTACTCAACAAATTTTATTGAATGACAATGTATCAGGCTCTGGTATACTTCTTTCCTAATGGAATTCTGCTAAATAGGCTCCAGATAGTATAAATGGCTTAAATTTTTCCCTTTGTATTTATTTATTTGTTTTTGTAAAATACACAACATAAAATTTACCATCTTAACCAATTTTAACTGTGCAGTTTTGTGATATTAAATATATTCATATTGTGCAACCATCACCACCATTCGTCTCCAGAACTCTTTTCAACTTGCAAAACTGAAACTTTATACCCAGTAAAAACTAACTATCCATTCTCCTCTCTCCTCAGCCCCTGGCAACCACCATTCTACTTTATGTCTCTTATTTGGACTATTCCACGTCCCTCAAAAAAGGAATCATGTAGTATTTGTCTTGTGACTGGTTTATTTCACTTAGCATAATGTCCTTAAGACTCTTCCATGTTGTAACATATGTCAGAATTTCTTCCTTTGAAAGCTGAATAATATTTCATTGTATGCATCTGCCACATTTTGCTTATCCATTTGTCTGTTGATGGACTTGGGTTGCTTCCATGTTTTTGTTAATGTGAATAATGCTGCTATGAACACAGGTGTAAAAATATCTCTTCAAAATCCTGCTTTCAATTCTTTTGGGTACATGCCCAGAAGTGGAATTGCTAGATGATATGGTAAATCTATTTATAACTTTTTGAAGAACTACCATACTGTTTTCATAGTTGCTATGCCATTTTACATTCCCACTAAGAGTGTAAAAGGGTGCCAATATCTCCACATCCTCGTCAGCACTTGTTATTTTCTGTTTTTTGATAGTAGCTATCATGATGGGTATGAGGTGAAATTTCATTGTGGTTTTGATTTGCATTTTCTTCATGGTTAGTGAAGTTGAGCATCTTTATATGTGCTTATTGGACATTTGTATATCTTCCTTGGAAAAATGTCAATTGAAGTCCTTTTCCTATTTTTCAACCAGTTGTTTATTTTTTCATTGTTTTTACCAATAGCCTTTTAAAAATTAAATCATCCTTGTGTATGGCCCTTTTTATATAGTGTTAGATTCGGTTTGCTAATATTTTGTTGAGGATTTTTACATCTATATTAATCAAAGACACTGGTCTCTAATTTTCTTTTTTTTTTTTAATTGTCTTTGGTATTGGTTTCTGGGTAATGGTGGCCTTGTAGAATGAATTTGGGAGTGTTCTATTCTCAATTTTTTTCGTATAGTTTGAGAAGGATAGGTATTATAGCTCTTCTTTATATGTTTGGTATAATTCCCCTATGAAGCTACTGGTTCTGGATTTTTGTTTGCTGGGAGTTTTTTTTTTATTATTATAAATTCAATTTCACTACTAGTGATCAGGCTGTTCAGATTGTCTGTTTCATTCTGATTCAGTCTTGGCAGATTGTATTTTTCTAGAAATATGTCCATTTCTTCTAGGTTGTCCAATTTGCTGGCATATGACTGTAGCATTCTCTTATGATTTTTTGTATCTCTGTGGTATTGGCTATTATTTCTCCCCTTTTATTTCTTATTTTGTCTATTTGGACCCTCTCTCTTTTCTTCTTGATGAGCCTGGCTAAAGGTTTATTAATTTTGTCTTTTAAAAAACAAGCTCTCGGTTTTATTGATTTTTTCTATTTTTGGGGGGGCTGTCTCTATTTTCTCTCTGGTATTATTTCCTTCTTTCTGCTGGATTTGAGCTTTGCTTGTTCTCATTTTTATTAAGTGGGATTTATTCCAAGAATGCTAGGATGGTTCAATATTTGCAAATCAGTGTGATATACCATGTTAAAAGAAAGGATAAAACATGATCATCTCAATGGATACAGAAATAGCATTTAACAAAATTCAATATCCATTTGTGACTAAAAACTCTCATCAAAGTTGGTATAGAAGGAACATATCTCAACATAATAAATACCATTTACAATAACCCCACAGCTAACCCCACAGCTCACTGGTGAAAAACTAAAAGCCTTTCCTCTAAAATCAGGAACAAGACAAGGATGCCTACTATTGTGTCTTCTATTTAACATATAGCATTAGAAGCCCTAGCCACAGCAATCAGACAAGAAATTAAAAGTCATCAAAATTGGAAGGGAAGAAGTAAAACTGTCACTAGTTGCAGGTGACATGATATATATATATCCCAAAAGTCTATACCAAAAAGCTATTAGAGCCAATAAATGAATTCAGTAAAGTTGCTGGATACAAGATTAATATACAGAAATCTGTTGCTTTTGTATACACTAATAATGAACTATGAGAAAGCAAAAAAAAAAAATCTTTTTTAAAATCACATTAAAAAATATTTAGGAATAACTTAACTAGGAGGTGAAAGACCTATACTCTGAAAACTATAAAACATTGATGAAGGAAATTGAAGATTATACAAAAAATGCAAAGAAACCTTGTGTTCATGAATTGCAAAAATTAATATTGTTATAAAATGGCCATACTACACAGAGCAATCTACAGATTTAATGCAATCTCTATGATAAAACACCAATGACATTTTTCAAGGAACTAGAACAAATAATCCTACAATTTATATGGAACGACAAAAGACCGCAGTTAGGCAATGCAATCTTGAGAAAAAAGAACAAAGCTGGAGGTATCACACTCCCTGACTTCAGACTATGCTATAAAGCTACTGTAACAAAACAGCATGGTACTGGCACAAAAACAGACACATAAATCAGTGGAACAGAGATTCCAGAAATAAATCCACATGCCTATGGTCAATTAATCTACAACAAAGGTGGCAAGAATATACAATGGAGAAAAGACAGTCTCTTCAATAAGTGGTGCTGGGAAAACTAGATAGCTACATGTAAGACAATGAGATTACAACATTTTCTCATATCATATACAAAAGTAAACTCAAAATGGATGAAAGACCTAAATGTAAGACCTGAAACCATAAAACTTCTAGAAGAGAACATAGGCAGAGCACTCTTTGACATAAAGTGTAGCAATATTTTTCTGGATTCGTCTCCTAAGGCAAAAGAAATAAAAGCAAAAATAAACAAACGCAACACAATTAAACTGAAAAGCTTTTGCACAGCAAAGGAAACCATCTGCAAAACAAAAAGACACTGAATGGCAGAAAATATTTGCAAATGATATGACTGACAAGGGGTTAATATCCAAAATATATAAATAGCTCATATAACTCAATATCAAAAAAAGAAAACCTTGATTATAAAAAGGGTACAAGATCTGAATAGACATTATTCCAAAGAAGACATACAGATGGGTAACAGGCACGTGAAAAGATGCTCAGCATTGTTGATTATTAGAGAAATGCAAATCATAACCACTCAATTGCTTCAACCAACAATCTGGGATGCTACCTTTGATTTTCCCCTTTAATGTACCACAATCTCCTTGACCACTTCATATCCATCCACAAAGGTACTTTAACTAATCTATTCTCTTTACCTTTACTGCCACCACCATGATGTCTCATCTGGACTACTGCTGTCACCTTCTAACAGACCTCATTGCCCCTTTGGTTGACCCATACAATCCACTTCCCAAACAGCAGATATTTACACTTTAGAACTTAGATCATGTTACTGTTAGCTTAAAATCTTCCAGTGATTTCCCACCTTACTTAAAATAAAATCCATCTTCATACACTGGATTGCAAAGCCCTATACTTTAGAGTCCCTGTTTACTTCATCTTTCTTTACGTTCTGTCTTATTCCAATCTTATGGCATGCTCAAGAAATTATCGTGACCATATTGAGTTGTTTCCCATCTTGGGACCCTTCCATAAGTTGATTCCTCTACCTAAATTGCTCTTCACCATGACCTTTCACGTCTGGCTCTTTCTTGTCATTCAGATCTTGCCTTAAACACCATATCAGCGAGATCTCCTCTTACTAACCATCCAATCTAAAACAGCCAACTAGTTACTATATCATCATTGTACATTATTTCTCTGAAGAAAATTTATCACTGGTTGATATTTTTCTTGTTTATTTATTTTATCTCTAACCTGAAGGAGAATATAAGTTCCATTATTACATTATCAACTATGCTCACTAATGTATCATCAGCATATAGCACATAACAGGTACTCAACGAATAGTTGAATAAACAAAGTGAATTTCTCCAAAAAATCCTCTGGAATCCCTATATCTGGTTCCTCCACTAGCCTCTTTCATGACCTTCCTTCAAGATGCAATGCAAGTTGTTTAAAAGATTGAGTAATATAAGATTACATAACCAATATCAAATACTTATAAGAAGAAAAAATAATAACTAAATAACTAGAATTCAAAAATCCAAATAGTAGATCTAACTCGAGATTTAAATTACCTGAGATCAAATTCTCTGCCACTGCCTAATCATGTGATCTTGGATAAAACATTTTTTTAACATCTTTAAGCTCTGGTTTGCTTATATGCACAGTGGGAAAGATAATAATAGCAATTACAATTTACAGACTTGTTACAAGGATTAAATAAAATAATCCACTCTAAATGCTCAACACTGTCAAGGCTCTCCAGTCAAAGACCATCAGCAAATTACTTGTAGTTGAACAAACTGGGTTTATTACTCAATACAGAAAAAATAGAACAAAAACACAGGAACCAACAGCACACTAAAAGGATCGTTCACCATGGTCAAGTGGGGCTTATCCCAGGAATGCAAGAATTCTTCAATATACACAAATCAATCAATGTGATAAACCATATTAACAAACTGAAGGGGAAAAGCCATATGATCATCTCAAAGAGGCAGAAAAAGCTTTCGACAAAATTCAACACCCATTTATGATAAAAACCCTCCAGAAAGTAGGCATAGAGGGAACTTACCTCAACATAATAAAGGCCATATACGACAAACCCACAGCAAACATCACTCTCAATGGTGAAAAACTGAAACCATTTCCACTAAGATCAGGTAAAAGACAAGGTTGCTCACTCTCACCACTATTATTCAACATAGTTTTGGAAGTTTTAGCCATGGAAATCAGACAAGAAAAAGAAATAAAAGGAATACGAGTTGGAAAAGAAGAAGTAAACCTGTCACTGTTTGCAGATGACATGATACTATACAAGGAGAATCCCAAAGATGCTACCAGAAAATTACTAGAGCCAATCAATGAATTTGGTAAACTAGCAGGACACAAAATCAATGCACAGATATCTGTTGCATTCCTATACACTAATGGTAGAAAATCTGAAAGAGAAATTAAGGAAACACACCTATTTACCATTGCAACAAAAAGAATAAAATACCTAGGAATAAACCTACTTAAGGAGACAAAAGACCTGTATGCAGAAAACTGTAAGACATTGATGAAAGAAATTAAAGATGATACAAACGGATGGAGAGAATATCATGTTCTTGGATTGGAAGAATCAACATTGTGAAAATGACTGTACTACCCAAAGCAATCTACAGATTCAATGCAATCCCTATCAAACTACCAGTGGCATTTTTCATAGAACTAGAACAAAAAATTTCACAATTTGTATGCAAACACAAAAGACCCTAAATAGCCAAAGCAATCTTGAGAAAGAAAAACGGAGCTGGAGGATAAAGGCTCCTGGACTTCAGACTATACTACAAAGCTACAGTACACAAGACAGTATGGTACTGGCACAAAAACAGAAATATAGATCAATGGAACAGAGCAGAAAGCCTGGAGATAAACCCACGCACATATGGTCACCTTATCTTGATAAAGGAGGCAAGAATATACAATGGAGAAAAGACAGCCTCTTCAATAAGTGATGCTGGGAAAACTGGACAGCTACATGTAAAAGAATGAAATTAGAACACTCCCTAACACCATGCACAAAAATAAACTCAAAATGGATTAAAGACCTAAGTGTAAGGTGAGACACTATAAAACTCTTAGAGGAAAACATAGGCAGAACACTCTATGACATAAATCATAGCAAGATCTTTTCTGACCCACCGCCTAGAGAAATGGAAATAAAAACAAAAATAAACAAATGGGACCTAATGAAACTTAAAAGCTTTTGCACAGCAAAGGAAACCATAAATAAGACGAAAACACAACCCTCAGAATGGGAGATAATATTTGCAAATGAAGCAACTGACAAAGGATTAACCTCCAAAATTTACAAGCAGTTCATGAAGCTCAATATCAAAAAAACAAACAACCCAATCCAAAAATGGACAGAAGACCTAAACAGACATTTCTCCAAAGAAGATATACAGATGGCCAACAAACACATGAAAGGATGCTCAACATCACTAATCACTAGAGAAATGCAAATCAAAACTACAATGAGGTATCACCTCACACAGGTCAGAATGGCCATCATCAGAAAATCTGCAAACAATAAATGCTGGTGAGGGTGTGGAGAAAAGGGAATCCTCTTGCACTGTAGGTGGGAATGTAAATTGATACAGCCACTATGGAGAACAGTATGGAGGTTCCTTAAAAAACTAAAAATAGAACTACTATATGACCCAGCAATCCCACTACTGGGCATATACCCTGAGAAAACCATAATTCAAAAGGACACATGTACCACAATGTTCATTGCAGCACTATTTACAATAGCCAGGAGATGGAAGCAACCTAAGTTTCCATCAACAGATGAATCGATAAAGAAGATGTGGCACATATATATAATAGAATATTACTCAGCCATAAAAATAAACAAAATTGAGTTATTTGTAGTGAGGTGGATGGACCTATAGTCTGTCGTACAGAGTGAAGTAAGTCAGAAAGAGAAAAACAAATACCATATGCTAACACATATATATGGAATCTAAAAAAAAAAAAAAAAAAGGTTCCGAAGAACCTAGGGGCAGGACAGGAATAAATATGCAGATGTAGAGAATGGACTTGAGGACACGGGGAGGGGGAAGGGTAAGCTGGGACGAAGTGAGAGAGTGGCATGAACTTATATATACACTACCAAATGTAAAACTGATAGCTAGTGGGAAGCAGCTGCATAGCACAGGGAGATCAGCTCGGTGCTTTGTGACCACCTACAGGGGTGGGATAGGGAGAATGGGAGGGAGACACAAGAGGGAGGAGATATGGGGATATATGTATATGTATAGCTGATTCACTTTGTTGTAAAGCAGAAACTAACACACCATTGTAAAGCAATTATACTCCAATAAAGATGTTAAGAAACAAAAACAAAACACAGGGAGCTGTGGGTGTCTCAGGAAGAGCTGTTAGAGAGAATCTATTATAGGATTTGGGCTTAGGTTGGGTGATTTAGGGAGGATCCAAGAAAGCAGGGGTTTGTTCTAGATTAGGTGCTGTCAGAAAGAGGGGGCGATTCTATGACTGGACATTTCAGTAAGTTGTATCCTTAGAGAAGGCAGACTAGAGCAAGGCTTAAGGCTATAACTGGTAAAGAAGTATCAGCCACTTATAGTACCAAGGCGAGAGGGGTGTTTGCTATTTTGCACAAAGATCTTGTTTCTGTCTGTGCTTAAAGTTACGAATTTGTCTTGTTTTGTCTCATAGTTTCAGAGTGATGTTAGTGAGATTATGTCCACCAGAAGAACAACATGGCCCAGCCCTACATATGAGACCAGTTTCTAGATGTCAGGGACTGCTTTTTAAAATTTCCCAGCGCGCTGCCTAATATATAGTAGGCATTCAATAAATATTTGAAGTTGCTTTTAGATGTCAAGTGCAGATGTCAAGTAAGAAGAGAGTTTAAGACTGTGCTCTGAGGAACTCCATCATTTAATGGCCAGGTAAAGGAGAAAGAGGCTGCAATGGAAAATAAAAATTAATCAGAGACGTGGAAGGAAAACAAGGAGAGTGTGATGTCATGGAGAGGAAGGGAATCTTTCAAGGACGAAAAAAGTGGTGGACAGTTGTCAGATATTGCTAAGAAGTCAGGGAAGATGAGTTCTGAACACTAGAATTAACAACAGGGAAGTCACTGGCATCCTTGGTGAGAGGAGTTTCAGTGGAACAATGGCAGGGAAAGTCAGACTAGGGTGGGATGAGAAATGAGCAGGAGGCAAGACAATTGCTTACAAAGAGGAAAGTACAATTAGATGTGTTGAAGGGTCATGAAAGGTCAAGGAGGATTTAAATTATTTTTAACACAGAAATTATTTTCACATTTAAATGTTGATGGGATGATTCTAGTCAAGTGGAAGAGATTAAATATACAGGAAAGAGGAAAACTGATAATGAAAGATTTTCGAAAAAGCTGGCAGGGAAAGAATCCAAAATAAATGTTAATGGTCATGGGATCCATTGTGGTGTTTTTTTGTTGTTCTTGTCTTAGTTTTTTGCTTCATTCAAGGTATTAGCTGTAACTATCTAGAGGTTAAACCACTGAATTAAATCTAAACTGATAAATACCATAATTAGATTTGTATTGAGAAAGATAACAGCATGAAATGGAAGATGGGTTAGAGGATTTCAAAACTGGAGACATGACAACATTTTGGAGGTTAGTCCAACAGTTCTGGAAAGGAAGATAGGGATTTGAACTACAGCAATAATAGTTGGGATAGAAAAGAAGAGAGGACCATGAGAGTGCTCAGGAGAGAACCATGACACCATGTGGTCATTAATTACAATCGGATGTCAAAAGGTGAACTAAATAGAATGCAGAGGATAACTCCTAGACTTTAGACTCAAGTAACCAGGAAGAAGGTGATGCCATTCAGTTTGTAAGAAATACAAGAGGAAAGCAGATTTGGATAGGACTATAAGGGAATGTGGGAAAATTATGATTTTGTTAACTCTTTTATTCATTCAACAAATTTCTTTAAAATCTACTTTATGTCAGGAACTATACTAAACTCTGAAGAAACAGTCATGAACAAGAGAGCTGTGTTTCCTGCCCTATTGGAGTTTATATTAAGGTGATTTTTGAGTTTGAGATACTTTCAAGATTTCTAAATAGGTATGTTAAATAAACCAGTTGGATAAACTAATATAAGGTTTAAAAGAAAGGTCTGGGCTAAAAATAGATGCAGGGAGAGAAAAATAGAAACAGAATAGTTGGGCTTCCCTGGTGGTGCAGTGGTTGAGAGTCCGCCTGCCGATGCAGGGGACGCGGGTTCGTGCCCCGGTCCGGGAAGATCCCACATGCCGCGGAGCGGCTGGGCCCATGAGCCATGGCCGCTGAGCCTGCGCGTCTGGAGCCTGTGCTCCGCAACGAGAGAGGCCACAACAGTGAGAGTCCCACGTACAGCAAAAAAAAAAAAAAAAAAAAGGAACAGAATATTGACATTGATAATAGTTCTCTTAAAATACGTATCCAGATCCCCTGACAGCCTGAGCAAAGTAGAGGATAATTAAGGAAGGCATACTTAAAAGTGTCCTAAAATCTATGGCTGTTTTTGTGGTCAGATCACTTTAACTATCAGTATAATTTTTCTACACCATATTCAAATCTATACTTATCCACATGGTATAATTGAATTGCATATTCTTTGGGATTAGACAGAACTGGGTTTAAATTCTAGCTCTGCCCCTCTGGGTGTGAGAACACAAGTTATCCAACATTTATTGAGCACGTTATATACTAGCCCTTGTGTAAGGTACTGAAGTGTGTGGTTAGTAATCCATTGTCCTTACCCTGAAGAAGCTTCTAGATTTATGAAGCAGGTTGATTTTCATCTTTGCCAACATGAGAAAAATGAGATGTCTTTATCATGGTGTTGTGAGGGGTAAGTGAGGCAAGAATGCATTGTACCTGACACATATTTCTCCATAACATGGTATGGAGTTAGCTGGATAGTAACATCATCTTTTAGGGTAAAAAGGTCACTGAAAGTATATTCTTCCAAAAATTAGTCACTACTTATGCTCCTGGGATTGCTTTCAAGTGTTCCCAATAGAGTATTATATTTATTGGCTTGTTTTTAAGGAATCTTAGCAATAGCTGCTGCACTTTCATGAGCTGATTCAACAAGCCAGAGGCAACATTTTCTTTGCAGGATACAGTTATGCCAAAGCACTCATTTGGTTTAAACAGTATATCATGTGGGGTCATGCCCTGCTGAATCCTGATGAATTAGCTTTTCAGCAAATTTCTGCTTATCTGCCTTATGCAATGCCTTCTCTAAAAAGATCAGGATGACACAGGAAAGAGATAATTAAGGAAAGAATTCAAAAGGAAGAGAATCACAGAAAGAGAAAATCTGTCATTCATTTTCACTAGTGTTTGACAGTAAATTGTAGTGCTTAACAAAGTTTATGTACACCAATACGTTTAAGCAATTCCTTATAAACTCCCAGCACTTTAAATTAATATATTGAGAAGCGGAGATCCTTTGACTAGTCACAGTACCTCAGGGACTACTGGCCAAAGTCCTTGTTGACTTTCTGGAATCATCAAACTATTTCAAAAGGCCTAGAAGGTTTACACTGTTAGTCTTTCCATGCACCCCTGTCTATGCTACCCACAAATCTTCCCTGAAATATTGAGTGGAATATATTCAACAATTCTTAACCCGGAGTATGTTAAAATCTTCTGGGAGGGCCAATCTCTACAAGGAGTGATTCTTACAAGGAAGTTTGTTTTCTCTCTTTTTTTTTTTTACCTAAAGTGAGCAGCAACATCTGAGAAACCTAACTATATATCTTTTAAGATAAATACATAGAAAAAGGAGAGGTGGTTGGGCGTGGTGCTATAACTCACATGTCCTAGAAAACTTAGCTTTCTTTCCAAAGAATACATTCTCAAACTTCACTGTGCATTAACAAAATGATTGACTCTAGGGAATATTCTAGAAGTATTTAGAGCTTTTTTTGTTCACATGGAACAACAGAGAAAATCACACTAAACTGCAATAAAGCATAGAGGTATTTTAACCCTTTTTCCATCTATCTTCCACCACATGTCTGGAAGTAGTGTAATCTATTACCATTTCAGTGCTTGACATCAATGGTGTAAGGAAATACACACATATTCAGCACCAAGTTTCTTCCTGGTTATAGATTCAAATCCTTTTAATACACAATCCAAGTCTAGGAGAAATTGCTATAGTGAGATTTCTTTTTCTTTATTGGAGTATAATTGCTTTACAATGTTGTGTTAGTTTCTGCTGTACAACAAAGTGAATCAGCTATATGTATACACATATCCTCATACTCCCTCCCTCTTGAGTCTCCCTCCAACCCTCCCTATCCCACCCCTCTAGGTGGTCACAAAGCATCAAGCTGATCTCCCTGTGCTATGCAGCACCTTCCCAGTAGCCATCCATTTTAGATTTGGTAGTGTATATATGTCAATGCTACTCTCTCACTTCATCCCAGCCTCCCCCTCCCACCCCATGTCCTCAAGTCTGTTCTCTATGTCTACATCTTTATTCCTGCCCTGCAACTAGGTTCATCAGTACCATTTTTCTTTTTAGATTCCATATATATGTGTTAGTTTATGGTATTTGTTTTTCTTTTTCTGACTTACTTCACTCTGTATGACAGACTCTAGTTCCATCCACCTCACTACAAATAACTCAATTTCATTCCTTTTTATGGCTGAGTAATATTCCATTGTATATGTGGGCCACATCTTCTTTATCCATTCATCTGTCGATTCACATTTAGGTTGCTTCCATGTCCTGGCTATTGTAAATAGAGCTGCAATGAACATTGTGGAACATGACTCTTTTTGAATTACGGTTTTCTCAGGGTATATGGCCAGTAGTGGGATGGCTGGGTCATATGGTAGTGGGATGGCTGGGTCATATGGTAGCTCTATTGTTAGTTTTTTAAGGAACCTCCATACTGTTCTCCATAGTGGCTGTATCAATTTACATTCCCACCAACAGTGCAGGAGGGTTCCCTTTTCTCCACACCCACTCCAGCATTTATTGTTTCTAAATTTTATGATGATGGCCATTCTGACTGGTGTGAGGTGATATACCTCATTGTGGTTTTGATTTGCATTTCTCTAATGATTAGTGATGTTGAGCATATTTTCATGTGTTTGTTGGCAATCTGTAGGTCTTCTTTGGAGAAATGTCTATTTAGGTCTTCCGCCCATTTTTGGATTGGGTTTTTTTTTTAAATTGAGCTGCATAAGCTGCTTATATGTTTTGGAGATTAATCCTTTGTCAGTTGCATCGTTTGCAAATATTTTCTCCCATTCTGAGGGTTGTCTTTTCATCTTGTTTATGGTTTCCTTTGATGTGCAAAAGTTTTTAAATTTCATCAGGTCCCATTTGATGTTTGTTTGTTTGCTTTGTTTTTTTGTGGTACGCAGGCCTCTCACTGTTGTGGCCTCTCCTGTTGCAGAGCACAGGCTCTGGACGTGCAGGCTCAGTGGCCATGGCTCACGGGTCCAGCCGCTCTGCGGCATGTGGCATCTTCCTGGACTGGGCCATGAACCCACGTCCCCTGCATCGGCAGGCAGACTCTCAACCACTGTGTCACCAGGGAAGCCCCAGGTCCCATTTGTTTACTTTTGTTTTCATTTCCATTACTCTAGGAGATGGGTCAAAAAGGATCTTGCTGTGATTTATGTCACAGAGTGTTCTGCCTATATTTTCCTCTAAGATTTTTAGTGTCTCACCTTACACTTAGGTCTTTAATCCATTTTGAGTTTATTTTTGTGCATGGTGTTAGGGAGTGTTCTAATTTCATTCTTTTACATGTAGCTGTCCAGTTTTCCCAGCACCACTTACTGAAGAGGTTGTCTTTTCTCCATTGTATATTCTTGCCTCCTTTGTCAAAGATAAGGTGACCATATGTGCATGGGTTTATCTCTGGGCTTTCTATCCTGTAATACTGATCTATAGTTCGGTTTTTGTGCCAGTACCATACTATCTTGATTACTGTAGCTTTTTAGTACTGTCTGAAGTCAGGGAGTCTGATTCCTCCAGCTCCGTTTTTCTTTCTCAAGATTGCTTTGGCTATTTGTGGTCTTTTGTTTCCATACAAATTGTAAAATTTTTAGTTCAAGTTCAGTGAAAAATGCCATTGGTAATTTGACAGGGATTGCATTGAATCTGTAGATTGATTTGGGTCGTATAGTGGTTTTCACAATGTTGATTCTTCCAGTCCAAGAACATGGTATATCTTTCCATCTGTTTCTATCGTCTTTGATTTCTTTCATCAGTGTCTTATAGTCTTCTCCATACAGGTCTTTTGTCTCCTTAGGTAGGTTTATTCCTAGGTATTTTATTCTCTCTGCTGCAATGGTAAATGGGAGTGTTTCCTTAATTTCTCTCTCTGTTTTTTCATTGTTAGTGTATAGGAATGCAAGAGATTTCTGTGCTTTAATTTTGTATCCTGCTACTTAACCAGATTCATTGATCAGCTCTAGTAGTTTTCTGGTGGCATTTCTAGGATTCCCTATGTATAGTACCATGTCATCTGCAAACAGTGACAGTTCTTCTTTTCCAATTTGGATTCCTTTTATTTCTTTTTCTTCTCTGATTGCTGTGGTTAAACCTTCGAAAACCATGTTGAATAACAGTGGTGAGAGTGGACATCCTTGTCTTGTTCCTGATCTTAAAGGAAATGCTTTCAGTTTTTCACCACTGAGAATGATGTTGGCTGTGGGTTTGTCATGGCTTTTATTACGTTGAGGTAGGTTCCCTCTATGCCCATTTTCTGGAGAGTTTTTATCAAAAGTGGGTGTTGAATTTTCTCAAAAGCTTTTTCTGCATCTATTGAGATTACCGTATGGGTTTTATCCTTCAGTTTGTTAATATGGTGTATCACATTGATTGATTTGTGTATTTTGAAGAATCCTTGCATTCCTGGGATAAACCCCACTTGATCACGGTGTATGATCCTTTTAATATGCTGTTGGATTCTGTTTGCTAGTATTCTGTTGAGGATTTTTGCATCTATGTTCCTCAGTGATATTGGCCTGTAATTTTGGTTTTTTGTGATATCTTTGTCTGGTTTTGGTATCAGGGGATGGTGGCCTCGTAGAATGAGCTTTGGAGTGTCCCTCCCTCTGCTATATTTTGGAAGAGTTTGAGAAGGACAGGTGTTAGCTCTTCTCTAAATGCATAGTGAGATTTGACAATACATTGGCCTTTGGGGCTCAGTGGACTTTTCAGATGGCCTATGTCAATTTTACCTAGTCCAAGTTGTTTTTCAGTAGAGTAAATAAAAGGAAAAATAACCCAGACTTTAGAATTAGACCTAATGCACCTAAATCCTCTGTATTAGTGTTCTCCAGACATGTGCAGATTTATTATAGTAGTTGACTCACATAGTTATGGAGGCTGAGAAATCCCACAGTCTGCTGTTTGCAAGCTGGAGAATCAGGAAATTAATTCAGCGTGGGTCCATATGTCTGTGAACCAAGGGGTGCCAATGGTGATGGAATAAGTCCCAGAGTCTGAAGGCCTGAGAACCAGGAGCACTGATGTCTAAGGACAGCCAAAGAAAGATGTCCCAGCTCAAGAAGAGAGAGAGTTTCCCCTACTTTTCCTTTTGTTTTATTTCGGCCCTCAACAGACTGGATGATGCTTGTCCACATTGGTGAGAGCAAATATTCTTAGTCTACTGAATCAAAAACTAATCTCTTCTAGAAACATTCTCACAGACACACTCAGAAATAATACTTTTATCTGGGCATCTCTTGTCCCAGTCAAGTTGGGACAAGGAAGCTTATGGTGGTAATGAAAGTCCCAGATCAGTTGACTTTAAAATTAGTCAAAAGGGAGATCCTGGGTAGGCCTGACTCAGTCAGGTGAAGCTTTTAAAAACAGGGCTTAAGCCCTCTCTGAAGTCTGAAAGATTCTCCTGCTGGCCTCAGAAAGTAGCTTCCATATTGTGAGTGGTGTTTGGGAGTGTCACAGGGCAAGAAACAGAGTGACCTCTAGGACCTGAGAGTGGCCCCTGACCATCACCAGCATGAAAAAGGAGGCCTTAGTCCTACAACCACGAAGAACAGAATTCTGCCAAAAATCACATGAACTTGAAAGAGAAGTTCAAGCTTTAGAAGGAAACACAGCCCGGCCAAGCCCTTGATTGCAACCTGTGAGTTTGTGATTCATAGAAATAGTGAGATAACATGTGTGTTTTTTTAAGCTGCTAAGTTTGTGGTAATTTGTTACACAACAGTAGAACACTAATACAAAATACACATTTTTATGGTCTTCTAACAGGCTATTTTCATAGTGATTCAGGAGAAGATACTGTCTAATGGTTTGAGAATCAGAGAAAAATGCTACTGGAATAAAATGGTTTCAGCAAGCAGGTCATTTGAACATGCTCAAAATTTCCAAACATTTAGGTGAAGTCAGAATGCAGTATAGGGGCCGAGAAATATTTATTTTTAAGGAGGGAGAAACAACTTCACTTCCAATTCCATTAACAAACTACTCGCTTCTATCAATAACTAAACCAACCCAAATTACACTGCTTCTTAGTTAAAGACACAGTAATTTGACCACTATTCTAATAAATCAGTTGAAGGGTTAGGAAACAATTTAACTGGAAGAAATGACTCTGTTTACTGGCACAAATAATGTAAATAATCTCATAGCACTAATTATAAGTGATTGGATACCCTTAGAATGATTAATAATGGATTTAAATGGGAATCCTTGAGTTTGATTAGCTGTTTTAACATTAGATGACTTATTCTAGAGTAAGTCTCAGACATTTACGGGTTCCAAAGATGACCTAAAAACCAAATATCTAGATATAAAGAAATCACAAGCTTTGGAAAAGAGAAAAATGAGCTTGAAGATTACCATAATGGCCTTTTATTTGAAATCTGTGTATGTTAAAATGAATTAAGTGAAATAGACACATAATTACATGATTTTTAGGTGTAGCATCATGATAAAGAATAGGGTTCAGTATCTTAAAATCATCAAACAGAAAAGCAAGTCATAGTCCAATGAATGTTTTATCACCCTTGAAAAAATATACTGTAGGCTCACAGCTATGAATAAAAGTAGTTTAAAAACTCAGAAGCAAAAATGACTTCTGGAAAAGTGGCAAGAAATGAAAAACTACCAATGAGACACACACACTTTATTTCTTGTAAGGCAATAACACATTAGTCACTTCAGAGCATTTATGTAAAATGATTTTGTTCTTGATGACTAGCAAATTTAAATCTGAATGTCTTTGTGTATGAGTGAGTATGTGTGTGTGTGTGTGTGTGTGTGTGTGTGTGTGTGTGTGTGTGTGTGTGAATGTGAACAAATATGAATGGAAAGACAGAAGGGACATATAAAGAAAATCACCCAAGATTCTTTGCCCCTTATCTAAGTAGAATTAAATAAAAACTATGTCAAATCACATACTTAAAAGCACAAAGAAAAATTGATTTGTGGTTTTATGGAAGTAGGTCATTTAGTGTGAAGGTTATATTTCACAGTCTCTTAACTATTCTACCTTATTCTCAATCCAGGTCTTTAAAAAGAAAAGAAAAAAAAAGCACAATGCTTATCAACACGTAGCTAGGGATGATAAGAGTCTAACAGACTTAAGTGAACTACATTTTCTGACTCTGTCCAAAATTTGAGAGCTGGTGCAGTCTATCCATGGTGTTGAGGGGGCAATGTGAATACATTGATGGCTTCTACTAATAAGTCTGTCATCATTGTGAAATTTTGTTTTTGGAGGACATGAAAAAATGAGTCCATCAATGTTGAGCAAATAATATATTGTACATGGCTTCTCTGGATGATCAAGAAATGTTAAACTTCAATAAAACTCATCTACTAAGGTAATATCTAATTCTCCTATTGCAAGGAGACTTGTGAACATAGGCAGGGGATTAGCACTGGTTTCACCATCATTTTTTCTATTCATCAATAAAAAACTTAATTAAAAAATTTTTTACTACATAAGAATACATGTTTATTATAGAAGAATTTGAAGATATAGGTAAGTGATAAGAACATAATTAAAAGCATCCATAACCTTCTACCCATTTTAGTAGGATATTCTTTCCTTTTATCTAAGGAAAATATGTATCTATATGTATAAACATAACCTTTAAAAATAAAATAGCTATAGGGCTTCCCTGGTGGCGCAGTGGTTGAGAGTCCGCCCGCCGATGCAGGGGACACGGGTTCGTGCCCCGGTCCGGGAAGATCCCATACGCCGCGGAGCGGCTAGGCCCATAAGCCATGGCCACTGAGCCAGCACGTCCGGAGCCTGTGCTCCGCAACGAGAGAGGCCACGACAGTGAGAGGCCCACATAACGCAAAAAAATAAATAAATAAATAAATAAAATAAAATAGCTATAAAATTAAAAGAAAAATCCTCTGGGTAGCTAAACCACTCTGGGTTTTATGGTAACGTAAGTTGGAGGGTGCAGCCAAGAGCCCCCATGCGTCCTCTGAATCACAGGGGCATGCCCTGATATAGAGTAGATATGGTGACATTTACCAACAACAATGTCTACGTTTTCATGGATCCTAACAATATACATAATACTTGTCACATATTTAATAGGTTAAATTTGTATTATAATATATTGATATACTTGTATACAAGACCTGCTTCAGGGTGTAACTGCATTCAGCACTGGATAGCAAGCTAATAAAAACTGCAGCAAAAAGTTTTACGACCCTCCATCGACTTGTGTTTTACATCACATTATCTTATTGCAGACATTTGAATTAAAAGTTAACAAATACTATTTAATGGGTTGTCTGAATGAATGTGCAGTGCATGAATACATGCTTCTTGCAATTTTTATCAGTTTTTATACTACATGTGCTTTGTGATTTGGGTTCAGACAGGGCTGTAAGTGGATGATGGCTCTTGACTGACTCAATTTTAAGTAATATAAAATAGCATATTTTGTTAGACTTCCTCCAATTAAGTGTACATCCTCCATTAAGGCAATCTGTCATCATTTTAACAATGTCATTAACATCTACAATGTAACTCACAGGGGCTTTGTTATTCTTTCAAAATTAGTAGCACATACATTATATAGAAAGCTTAAAGTACAAAAACAAATTTAAGAAGCCTTCAACTCTAAGCTATACAAGTACCTTTAGTGAATTACATAGAAGATATGACTTTACTAAGAAAGAAAAGCCCACAGAAATTATATATCCATTAAAATGGATTAATGATATAAAATATAAATTTTCTTTCTAATGTAGCTATCAAGAAACATGGTTTACTGCACTACTAAATGTATTTGGCTAAGGAAAATAATTTAAATTATTGGGCTACTGAAAGCAAAAATCAGTATATAAAATTTATGATTTTTATATAAATGATACTATCAGTCTTTAGAAATATTTTGGAAAATTTTCATGGATAAAAGTAATATATTAATTGCCTAATAAAAAAGATAAAATTTTATTAGGAAGTTTAGATGGTAATAGCCAACTTTAAAATACATCTTATTTAATACTGTGGCTTCAGTAAATAGATTAAGATTCAATTAATAACAAATACAGGGAGAAAATTTAAGTTTACAAAATAGAGTGAAGGTTCTGCTCTAAGAAGAATATTTCTTTATATATTCACACAAAAGTATATACCACTGTATAAATATGAAATAGAAATAAAAATATGTTTTTCTACTGTGACCTAAAGTTGTCAACATGTATAAAGGCTCTCTTTAACAAAATTTTTCTCATTAACAGTTAGGTTACAAATAAAGTATCAAATAAAACCTAACTTGAAGGATAGAGACATCATAATCATTTTTCAGATCATAGGAATCTCCTCTCTCTGAACTTGATCGCTCTCTCTTGCAATGGCTCTTAGAGTAATCTACTGAACATCACAATTAGTTGAAATCATGTCTTTTCTGCCTTATTAGAATATACATTCTCTAAAGTAAGGATTAATATTCTGTGTCCCTCCAAAACTCTTACAGAGCTTAGCCCAGCACTTTGCACATTACAAATACTAAATAAGTAAATGCCCTGCAATTATCTTAAACATCACATGTCCAAAATTAATTCATTAACTCCACCTCAATATCTCTTCCTTCTTTAAGATTCCTTATTTCAGTAAATTTTCCAACCACTGAGCTTCCTAAGCAAAATACCTGGGAGTCATCTTTGACTACTCCCTGGTGCATGCTCTATAGTATCAAGGTTTGTCAAAATTCCATTTCAATTTAAAACCCTAACATTTCTCAATTCTGGCTCCTCTCTTCTATCTCCATGCAAGCCATCTCTTGCTAGGCCCTCCTTTCCTTGGCATCCATCCCAACGGTTCAGTTGCTCAATATCTTTTTTATTTTAATGCTTGGAATATATTTGAGTTCTATTTCCTAGGTCCAAAATCTTCTGTGGTATTGGGGTAACTTTTATTCGGTCCATTCAACACAGTATTTCCCAAATTTGCTCCACAGCAGCCACTCTGCAACCTCCTTTATCTCTGATGTCTTCTCAGAGTTTTGCTTTTTTTCCTAATTATCCCATTCAGGAGTGAGTCACCATTCATTTGCAGTAGAACCAAAATCCTTAATGTTGCTTAAAATATAAACCCAAGTCATTAATATATATTAGATTAGGCCCAATGAGACCTTAAATTTGGGAATAAAATGCTACATACGTAGACAATGATAATCCTTTTTAGATTTAAAAAATATCAACAAAGCTCAAATTTGTGCTTCTTCTTCAGTGGGAGTTTTTAAGACACAGTGATGAGTTTCTGGAAAGGTTTTCTCTAAAAGGTGAGTGGTCCTCAACTCAAGTTAAGTCAGTTATTTTACTTCATTCTCTGTACAAAATCCTTTTCACTTAAAATAACCACCTTAGCAAAGAAAAATACTGTCACTATGGCGAATTATTATAGTGTAGTAAACTGAGTGAACTCTTTCTGAGGTTCTTTCACGTTACATCCAGACAGTCAAAATCATGTAAGTAAGTACATAGTGAATTGCCTCTTCTTTTGGAGAAAGATATAGTACATGCCACAGAAATGCTAACCTAAAAGTCTAATGATAAACAAACTCCCAATTCATTCATTCCTTCAACACACATTTTATAAGCTCTTACTGGGTGCAAGCCAATGGACCAGACCTGGCCCACTTGCTTGCTTTTAATTCTCTATGCCTCATCAGGGGACAGAATCAGGTTCTCAAACAAGAATAAAGGCAACAAACATGGCATTTAGTGATTGTGTGTTCATGATCACATCGTTATGTGATCACATAGGAGTCATGTGGAGATTACTGCATAACAAGACAGCTGAAATGGAACTATCACACAGTCTGAAATTATCACAAGGTCTGACCAGTCGAATCCATGTGTTAGGCTCACACTATTTGAACTTTTTAAAGTCATTTAAATTTTCTTGCCTTAAGTTTTTTCATTGAGTAAGCACTAAGCATTTCTTTGAGTAAGCATTAAGATAATAATAGCCAAGACTTAATAAGTATTACATACCTGCATGATACTCCACACAATTGTTGCATTAATTCTCACAACAATCCTAAAAGGCAGACAATACTCCCAAGAGTCAGATATTATCACACGATTATATAGATAAGGAATCCCAGGTTCAGAGAAATAAGAAATTTGCTCAATTTTCTAATATACCGTAGGGTGGAATTTAAACTTGCTTCATCTGATTCAAGAGCCAGGTTCTTTCTACTATATCACACTGCCTTATGACGTAGCAGAGGAGGGATTCCCCACTACATCCAATGTAGAAACCCAGCTCAGTATGTCTGCCATTACTATAAATAAATGGTGGAAGAATGTGTACAGTTGCTTAACAAAGAAAATGTCCTTAACCAGAGTTAAATTGTAGGGCTCCTCTTAATTTATAATATTTGGGAAACAATAAAATCTTGCTCCTCATTAAAATTAGAGTCTAAAACCATTTTCAAATGGCTACAGGAAAAGTTACAATAAGCAGAATTCATTTATAAATCTATCTGAAGACAAGGGGTAGACCATATAACTGCATGAAATACTTTGCTGACTTAACAATATTAGCTTTCTTATCTTCATATTAAAGCTTATATTTAGAAACTAGCTCCATTCATAATTGTTAATGGCACTGAATTGAGAGAATTAAAAATTTAATTTTCACTGTTTATAAAATGACCTAGACAGCTTCATTAGGTTGTTTTTGTTAATTCACTGACTTTGAACCCAAAGCTATTGGTTTCAAAAATTAACTTTCAATTCTAACCTTAAATGAAAATTTCCTTTCCATTTAGACAGCTTGTATCTGCCAATCTGCACAGTCATTTATGCATTTACTTATTTATTCAACAATAGCTTTTGAACATCTAATATGGGCTGATCCCTCTGACAGAGGTGTAGCAGATGTAGAAGAATGTAGTAGGCCTGACCCTGCCTTCTAAGGTCTAGTTTTGGGGGTTGAGCTGTGAAGGGAAGACAATTATGCAAGTAATACCAACATCATATCATGAATATTTTCATGGGAGAAGTACAGGTTGCTATGTGAGCACATAACAGGGGACTTAACTTAGTCTAAGTAGCCAGTTAAGCTTTCTGGAGGTAGGAACACAGCTCCTAAGGACTCAAAAATGAATAGAGTAAGGTTGGTCAGGGTAAGGGAAAATGACACGGAGTGGGTGGTACTTCAGAGAGAGTAACCAAATTGTAAATGGTCTGGTTTGCCATAGTGACGTTGATAGATACTACTCATTAGGCCCTATCTCTTGAAGAATAATCTTTAACTGCATAAAAAGTATTTTGTGGATTTCAGTACAATTGCCAATGTGTATACAGAAGCTATTCCTGAACAGCATTCTGAACTTTGATTCTACAGTAAACACTCTTCAAACTGGGATTGAGCATAACTGTCAATATTAAGTGACTTATGATCATCTTTAGATAATCAGCCATCATGTTCTATTGACTGACATGCCAGGTACTTGATAGCACCAGGTATTACGGTTAATGCAAATAATTATTTTTCCTGTGAGTTTAGTTAAGGGTCTTCATATTGATATAATTAAAACTGCAATGGCATTTGAAATGCATCACCTAAATAAATCACCCTAAGGTTTACCCTATTAAGATTTGTAAGAGATCTAAGTAATTGCAATTTGTGTTATTTTATTCCACATATTACTTCCCTGAAGAAATCAATGTCTCTGCTATATATATAGCAATATATATATATACACTCACACACACACACACACACACACACACACACATATATAGCCATATTATCATCAAATATTTCATTATTTTCATGAACAAAATTGTTCACTAATAGCACATCAACATCAGATGTAGCAGCAAATGCTTGTTTAATATTTAAATTTAGGAATTCTCATTGCCCATTATCTATCTATTAAGAATTACAAGTTCAAATTAACTGAGAATTCCATGTTAATCGCATGCTTTATAATGAGATTGTTTGTCATCCCTAGCCTTCAACAGCACTGATTAAACCTCTCAGTATACTCACTAAGTTGATATATTTTACCCACTGTCTTCACACCTAGTTCAGTGTGATATTTAAAAAGCAAACTAAAGAAGAGTATCATTTATTGTTAACTTTGTCCTGTAGATGTCCTTTGTGCTTATAATTCTCCGACGTGCAGAGGTATCCCACAGAGAAAAAAGAGAAAATATTATGCCACAACACAAGAGCCATTTATCTCTCTGCAGTCAAAATCAGATTCTGCCTCCATACCACCCTGGAACAAATGAATGACTATTAGGTAAGATACTGCTATACTTTATTAGATTATTGAACTCATTTCAAACTTACCAATTTTTCATATACATATATATATATATATATATATATATATATATATATATATATATATATATATATATATATATATATATATATATAATTGCCAATACAGTAAATGTAGGTAATCTGAATTCTTTTTAGGAAACCAAGGTTTAAAATGGTTATATAATGGTAATGTAGGACTCAAATCCAAACAAATGATCCAAACACTGCAATAATAATCTACACACTACTACTTCTCAGGTATTAAAAAGAGTAGAAAAGGAGTTCCCTTAATGAGAGGTTAATTTTTTAAATAAGTGACCAAGAACAAAATAAAATATCATAAGCCCCCAAAATACTGTCTTGAGTTCTCTAGGTTCTGATTAACTCCACTTATATTTCAACAGATCTAAAGAAAATGAAATCCAAATACTGACTTTGAAACATTGTGTTTTACTTCTGCTTACTAAAACTCTAGCAGTAAAGAAATATTTGCATCATAATATCATGGAAATACAGTAAACTCATCATAAAGTTATGTTATTGAAGAAGCCATTTTTTCAAAGTAAATAGAGATGAAAGAACAGATGTACAATAAAAGAAAACAACACACTTTATTTGTTCCTATTCTGATTGTCCACATGGTCTGCTACAAGAATACATAACTACTTCTTTTGAACATACCACTAAACAAAATTATTATATCCAGTGGCTATCTTTAATGTAGAGAATGCATACTTTATTCACAGAGAGCATTTGAAGATTTCAGTCCTGAACTCATAATTTTTTTGGTGTGATGTTTATGACTACTCAAGCGTTCAGTAATAATTTCTATTGCATACAACATTCACTTCCACATTTTTTTCAAACCTATGGACTAAGTTCATCTTAATGCCTCTGGGAAGTAATTAAGATTATCCCTACTTTACAAATAGGGAAACAGAATCACAGGACTCTGTAACCCATTTAAATGAACAAACTTGCAGAAAAATGGTAGCTTAAAAATGATTACCTGCCCTCAGTCTGCTTTCCAAATTGTCATTGAAATGACTACCCATGTGTAAAAACAGAAAGCCCATATCAGCACTAGAAACTGTCCATGGGCACATCACACATCAGAATTCTTGAGGAATCTGCTACCTGCAGACATTATTAGAATGAAGAGGGGCCAACCCACTCTATAACCACTGTGGAGCATCTGAAAAGTGAGTGGATGGAATCCCAGCAGAAATCCAGAACACCTTCTAATTTGATTGGGTGAGTACAACTGGCAGCTTTAGGGTATAGACTAGAGACAACTGGGAGCAGTGATGACATGGCAAGGCTTTTTCTCCTGCTGTGCCCATCCAAGAATGAAAGCATTGCCATGCTGGCTCCTGCTGAGAGCAGCTATAGTGAGCTTAAAACAGAGTTTGCAATTTCTTTGACACTCCTCCCACCAGTTTGCAATTGCTCTGTTTAAATGATGCCACATATTTTATTCCTTCATATTGATCCACTGTTCAGAACATCAGTATATTTTCATATGACAAGAGATGTTTTGTGTTTTGTTTTCTATCCTTACTGAGGGAGGTTTATGCTTGTTAATGTTTAGATATTGGGTGGATTTTGTCTGAGAAAATGTGATTCTATGTTTAACTTTACCTTTGGGTCCAGATTAAGGGGTAGGAGAAAGTTAACAGTTAGCTGTAGTTTTACTTTATCATTTCAGAAATTCAGTAACAGAACTGGGGACAGACATAGTAGGGAGATTTACCTTTGTACTAAAAACGTCCTAGAATTGAGCATGGGGCATTGTCCCATTTTTTCTTGGGTTTGTTGTTTTTATGGTTACCTTCTGCTAGGTAAGGGATATTGAAGGCTGATAAAGCGCACACACACACACAACAAAGGAATAGGAATTTCTAAATTTAAAGATAAATAAAGAACAAATAGAGCTGAACATAAGCAAGGAGGAGGAGGGAGAAGAAAAATGTCCTGACCTAAAGAAAAACCAGGGGTTGAAGGAAGAAATATATCAAATGTTAAAACTTTGGATGGGAGGAGTCCCAGACCATCACAAAGAAGACAGAAGAATCAGGTAATGAGAAATAAAAATATCAGTTCGTCAATAAAGCTGATTTGAGAACCTGACTTAAATCATAGGCTACAATAGTGTTCTTAATAGGTTATTTGTAAATCCAACAGCTATACCCACCTAGTCACTAGCACAGCTGTGCGACAGCAGACCTCCAACATAGGGGCTGGCAGCTTACCCCAGGGGTCCAGGAACACCAGCTATGTATCCTCCCTGCAGCAAACTGCATCTAAAAAAAGAAAGAAAGAGACAGAAATGTTCAGACGGGGCTGACCATCATCTACCAAACGCACAACCAGACAAGTAACTTCTCCCAAGGAACTGGCAAGACAAAGGGAAGAGGAATGCTTCAAGGGGACCAAGAGTACTACCAAAGACCCCTCACAGAACCATGAGACAAGGGAATAGCGTTTACTCCCCCCATATAAACACACTAGGCAAAATAGATCGAAAAGGTCTATAAATTTGGATACACTCTTGGAATTACAATGATGGGGGAAGATTCATGCATCCATTTAGGCAGAAAACAAGCAAAAACCACATTGTATCTGAAAGGAAAAGAGAAATCAAATTGTCCACAGTTTTTTTCTCTCTATAACATTAACTCTCCAGGACAAAATGGAGCCATAGCTATAGAGTTTTGAGGAAAAAATATGACAGTAAGCCAAGAAGCAACAGAAATACATTGCCAGGAATCTTATAAGAACAATAGAAAGACAATGCCAAGAATGCAGAGCTCAGAAAACTACCACCTGCAATATATTCCTTAAAAATTACTGAACACCAATTCTCCAGCTGATGGAGAGATGGATCTAACACACTTAAAAACATGAGCCATTGTATTATAAAGGGTCATTGGTATAATCAAAAATATTAGTAGCACACAGTGTTGCTTGAATATTACTTGTAATATGTCCATCAAATTTAACACAAATATAATAAATATTGAAAGAGAAAATATATACTCTAAAGTGAATAGTGAATAATAACCTGGATTTTGAAATCCAGAATTATGTTATAATAAACTAGAAATTTCAATATAAGGGGAAAGCAACTACAGGAAGTGCAAGTATCTAAAATTATCATTTTCTTAGAATCACTAGAAATTGCTTCTTTCTTTTTTTTTTTTTTTTGCGGTATGCGGGCCTCTCACTGTTGGGGCCTCTGCCGTTGTGGAGCACAGGCTCCAGACGCGCAGGCTCAGCAGCCATGGCTCATGTGCCTAGCCACTCCTTGGCATGTGGGATCCTCCCGGACCGGGGCACGAACCCATGTCCCCTGCATCAGCAGGCAGACTCTCAAACACTGCGCCACCAGGGAAGCTCCCTGTTTCATTTTTAATTACTAGAAAAATGTCTTTAAAAGGACACTAGTAGCGTAACTTTCTTCCATATTTCAAAGGACCAAAAAGATTAAAAAAATTAAACTACATGACTATTGGAAAAAACTCTCGAGTTGTGGGTTGAAAAAGATACCAAAGCTTAGATGATGGGCTATATAAAAGTTAATAAAACTTCAAAAGCAGTATCTATAAATCATGTAATTTAGAAAAAGATATACTTACTATATACGTTTCAGTGTTCTTAATATAAAAAGAAAAATAAATTAAGAAAATAAGTGACTGAAAAGTTAAGGATAACAAGAATAGCTGTCAAATAGAAAACAACAATAAAAAAAGAATAATATGTAAAATAAACATAAGAGCTGGCTCTTTCAAAAAATGTAAAATTAAAAAATTATGATAAATCTACACAAATACAAAGAGAAAATAGAAAAATCAGAAGTAATTTTAAATCATAAAAGAACACTACATGCAAAAGCATACCTCTCTTTTGAAAAAATTCAATGACATTGTAAATTTTCTAGGAAAATATAAATTACCAAAATCAATTCACAGAAGTAGATAATGCTTTGCTAAGAAAATTTTATAAGTTATCAAGGCATTATATTCAAATATATCTTCATACTTGATATATTAACAGATTAGGCTTTCTATACTTTCAAAGAATAAATGGTTCTCGTATAAACAGCTCTGAAAGCTAGAAGAAAAAATATTCGTAATTCTCTTTTATATAGTTAGCATAATGAAAAATTGGCAAAGAGTGTATATTAAAAAAACACAAAGGCTGAGAGCTAAACTTAAGCTTACTTCTGAATATATAAAGGCATATGTGTGTGTGTGTGCTCATGAAGTTTTATATATATATATATATATATATATATATATATATATATATATATGTATGTATATGTGTAAAATTCTGAGTTCTTTATTCCATTCTATTGGTTTCTTTGTTTTAAGCAAGTATGATACTCATAGAATGCATTTGTAAGGATTTCAGGTAGGGCTACCAATGAATTTATAAATTATTGGTGTGTTAATATCTTTATATGTCAACTTGTCCCATCCAAGAGTATGGACTATCTTTGCATTTTCTGAGCTTTTTGCAACCTTTAATACAGTTTTATTTATTCCCCACAGAAATCTTAGGACTGCTTGTTAAAATATAACACATATTTTAGTTTTTCTTGATATTTTAAATGGAATCATATATTTGTTAAATTTTCTGGTTGCTTGTTACCATTGATTTTTTATTAATGATTGTCATAAATCAATCTTATATCTGAGTATAGTCTTCCCATCAGCAATATTGGATAAATAAAAAAACAATGTGGAAAAACTGTAAAGAACTCAGAATGGCATAATTCTGGATCTATGTCAGACAAATGACTTTGGAATATGAGAATGAAGCAAAAACATTTACAAATTGCAGGCTAACAAATATTCTAAAGTATTATAAAAGTTTGTAATTCAAACAGAAGAATGTGTTCAAGAGAAAGCAGCAATAATGAACACATTTTTTAAAATTCATTATTAAGGCTAAATAACTGGGTTTTTAAAAATTTATTAAAAACAATCTGGAAATAAAATTTTACATGCTATCAACATGGGAAGTGGAAGTGGGGGGAACAGATGGGAGCAAAAGTATGCTACTGTTCTTTTTATACAAGGGGAGAAAAGAGATAATGACTAGACTATTACAGGCAAATATAAGTTCAAATTTGTTTATTAAAAATCTAATGGCCCTTTCTCCTTTTCTCTCTTTTGGTGGAAGCTGAGGAGTAAGCCAACTGTGTTAACATATTCTGCATGAACTGGGGACAAGGAAAGTTGAAAATATTTAACACATGGTTTAACAAAAATTTGAACATACACAGAAAATGACCAAAATTTTAGATCACATGCAAGGTGAATCCTGTAGTTTGCTCAATGAGCACATCATGATCGAGAGCACTTATCTGTAGAATGCAACAAAGGAGATCTAAAAATGTAAATTACATATGTAATTATTATATAATAAAATTATATAACATCCTAGTTTATACCAAAAAGAATTTGATAAATATTAACATTAATTATAATTGTAAAAATGGCATTTGGTAAACTAGAAATCTAAAGGAATGTTCTTGACTTAACAAAAGGTATGAACAAAAATCCATGGCAATCACTATATTTAATGGTGAAATACTACAAGTCTTCCAATTAAAGTCAAGGATGAGATAAAGATGCTGTGATCACTACTCTTATCGTATTGTTAGTTATACAACTCGATGTTCTGTTCTCCAAGTTTGATAAGAAAAAGAAATTAGATTAAAAATTAGTAAGAAAGAGATAAGACTATTGTAGAATGTGCAATTACCTACCTAGAAAACTGAAAAGAATCACTTGTGAATTACTAAAACTAATATTGAACAAGGTGACTGGCTACAAGATTAATAAACAAAATCAAATGGCTTGCCTATATGCCAGTGTGAAAGAGAAAGTTAACCAAACCAAACAAGCCAAAGCAAAATGTATTGTGATGGTGGTGGTGGTGGTAGTGAGGGAAACCACATTATAAAATGTCTGTGACAAGAAGAAAAAAATGACATGGCTTTCAAGATCATAATAACAAAGTGACATTATAACATTTTGTATGAAACATTTATCTTTAAGAATACTTAGTTAACTCACTATTGAGTCATTAACATTAGCTAATACCCTTTTTGAACCATCATTAATTTTCATAATAACACATTTATCTGAAAGTGTATTATAGCATTTAAGCAACTAAACCACACAATAGTCTTATGTACAAAAGAGGCATTACTAAAAAGTTTATTAAAAATAGGAGAATTTGTATCTTCTGCAGTCAGAAACTTGAGGAAAAATGGATTTGTTTTTGAGACCTTATCTTTGACATTTAAGCTGGAAGTTGATTTCTATTTCTAGAGAAGAAATGTATATTTCTGATTTTACATCCTCTTTATAATGAAGGGCTTCTGATACAGACTGTGTTCCCTCAAAATTCATACATTGAAATCCTAATGCCAAGGTGATGGTATTAGAAGGTGGGGCCTGTGAGAGGTGATGAGGTCATGGGGATGGAGACTTCATGAATGGAATTAGTGCCCTTATGAAAGAGACCCCAGAAGCTCTATTGCTTTTTCTGCCACGTGAGGACACAGTGAGAAGACAACTGCCCTCTATGAATTCAGGAAGCAGGTCCTCATCAGACAATGAATCTACCTGTGCCTTGATCTTCAACTTCTCAGCCACCAGAACTATGAGAAATAAATGTTTGTTGTTAAAGCCCCCCAGTCTATGGTATTTTTGTTATAGCAGCCTGAACAGCTTGAGACAGTTTTCACATCTTTCTTCCAAACCAACAATAACCAATTTGAATATGTAATGCAAAATCCATTCAGAAGAGTTAAAAAAATTATAGAATACCTGGGAATAATATGTAAAACTTTTATAGATAAAACTATATATTTTTATTGAAGGACATGAAAGAAGACTGTCTAAGGAGAAATACCACTTCCATTGAGATGAATATCCCATATTGCAAAACATGTCAATTTTTCTCCAATTCAATCTATAAATTCAATACCTCCCAAAACAATATTGTGTATGTATGTATGTGTGCAAAATAGAAAAAAATGATAACTGTATAGGGACTGGAATTTTATATGGTGATTCAGGTGGACTTTAACTCTATTTTTAGTAATTTAATTTTATACAGAGAGGAGGTGTTCAGGTATTGCCTGTGTAATTAACAACTAATTTAAAAATGACTTGAAAGATATTTTCTCCATTGTTAATAAGGTTTTTCTCTGAGTATTTTTATTTTCTTTTTAATTCAACCCTTTTTAATATTTCTTACAATAAACATGTAGTTCTTTCATAATTAGAAAAAAGAAACATATTATTTAAAAACAGATACCACATTACGAGAAGGGGAAAGCCACCTGACTCTTACCTAGAATTCTATAAAGCTACTTAATCTAGATTCATTCCACCAAAATTATAGATAAAATATAATGTGAGGTGTTTTTTTCCCCTAATAATTCCCTTCCAGGCCTCCAAAGGGGAAACATATGTTAGAGGTCTAAAAATCTATAGTCCAGCTCTGTGCCATAAGTATCATCTTTTTATGTGTATACTCTTGCCAGGGGTTCACAGTTGTGCCAGGGAGCATTTAAAGATTATACGGACCTATGGCTTTACATTCCTGAGAGCCCTATAGCCTAGAAATTCACTGAGGAGTCAGCATGTGTTTATAGAAACTAGAGTTTTAATTAGCCAAGTTCCTGGGATCACTAAGGACAATAACAAACAATCCTTATCATCATTTTAGCATAGTACTCAAAGGTTCATTAGAAGCAGAGCACCAAACCAGCCCTAGCAATTAATAGTGAGATTAAGATCATAGTCAGACACTTACCACACAGTGGACAGTAAGGAATACAGGCTGTATCAGATATACCCTGCCAGTGGAAGAATACCCTCTTCCACTATTCTGGAAAAATGGTAATTCACAGATCAAATTCAAAATTAAAGTCTCCAAGATGGTAAATTTTTTAATAGTTTCAGTGCATAATTATGTTAGATATACTGTTTTAAAAGCATATTTCTAAGTCATTTGAAAAACTATTGTGACAATATCTCAGTGAATCTAATAAGGAAATTATATCCAGGCTGTATCAAGTATGAAAAATATTAATCATATTGTAGAAACTTCATTTGAACCTTCCAAAATGTTTAGGAAAAGTTTGAAATGCTTAAAAATAAGTTCTCTTTACAAAATTCAACATCTGAAGTATTTGGTGGTTAAAGAAAAACGAAGTCCGGAGACCCTCAAGATGGTAGAGGAGTAAGACGTGGAGATCACCTTCCTCCTCACAAATACATCAAAAATACATCTATATGTGGAACAACTCCTACAGAACACCTACTGAACTCTGGCAGAAGACCTCAGACTTCCCAAAAGGCAAGAAACTCCCCACATACCTGGGTAAGGCAAAAGAAAAAAAAACAGAGACAGAAGAATAGGGATGGGACCTGCCCTTCTGGGAGGGAGCTGTGAAGGAGGAAAAGTTTCCACACACTAGGAAGCCGCTTCACTGGCAGTAATGGGGGCGGGGGGGGGGAGCTTCGGAGCCATGGAGGAGAGCCCAGCAACAGGGGTGAAGAGGGTGAAGCAGTGAGATTCCTGAACAGAGGATCGGTGTCAACCAGCACTCACCAGCCTGAAAGGCTTGTCTGCTCACCTGCTGGGGCAGGTGGGGGCTGGGAGCTGAGGCTCAGGCTTCAGAGCTCAGATCCCAGGGAGAGGACTGGGGTTGGCTGCATGAACACCGCCTGAAGGGGGCTAGTGCACCAGTTAGCCAGGAAGGAGTATGGGAAAAAGTCTGGACCTGCCTAAGAGGCAAGAGAACATTGTTTCGGGGTGCTCAAGGAGAGGGGATTCAGAGCACTGCCTAAATGAGCTCCAGAAACGGGCGTGAGCCGTGGCTATCAGCGTGGACACCAGAGACGGGCATGAAATGCTAAGGCTGCTGCTGCAGCAACCAAGAGGCCCGTGTGCAAGCACAGGTCACCATCCACATCTCCCCTCCCAGGAGCCTCTGCAGCCCGCCACTGCCAGGGTCCCGTGATCCAGGGACAACTTCCCCAGGAGAACACACAACACACATCAGGCAGTTGCAACATCATGCCAGCCTCTGGCACTGGAGGCTCGTCCCGCATTCCGTAGTTGCAACATCATGCTGGCCTCTGGCACTGCAGGCTCACTTCCCCTGGCCTGAAGGAGCCGGAGTCCCCTAATCAGCTGCTACTTTAAAAGAATCCCATCTGAGCAAAGAACAGACACCCTCATGCGACCTACACGCAAGGTGGGGCCAAACCCAAAGCTGAACCCCAGGAGCTGTACGAAGAAAGAAGAGAAAGGGAAATTTCTCCCAGCAGCCTGAGGAGCACTGGATTTAATCCCTGCAATCAACTTGATGTATCCTGCATCTGTGGAATACCTGAATAGACAACAAATCATCCCAAAATTGAGGCAGGGGACTTTGGGAGCAACTGTAGACTTGGGGTTTGCTGTCTACATCTAATCTGTTTCTGGTTTTACGCTTACCTTAGTTTAGTATTTACAGTTTAATATCATTGGTAGATTTATTTATTGATTTGGTGGCTCTCTTCCTTTTTTTATATACATATATATATATTTTTTCCTTTTTCTCTTTTTGTGAGTGCACATGTGGATGCTTCTTCGTGTGATTTTGTCTATATAGCTTTGCTTTTACAATTTCCCCTAGGGTTCTGTTAGTCCGTTTTTTTTTTTTTTTCTAGTACACTTTTTAGCACTTGCTATCATTGGTGGATTTCTTTTTTGGTTTGGTTGCTCTCTTCTTTCTTCCTTTCTTTTTTTTAATACTTTTTAATTTTTTTAACTTTTAATAATTTTAAAAAAATTTTAATTTAAACAACTATTTTATTCTCTCTTCCTTCCTTCCTTTCTTTCTTTTTCTTTTTTTCCTTCCTTCCTTCCTTCCTTCTCTCTCTCCCCCCTCCCTCCCTCCCTCACTTTTGTTCTCAGCCTTGTGGCTGAGAGTGTCTTGGTGCTCTGGCCGGGTATCAGGCCTGTACCTCTGAGGGAGGAGGGCAGAGTTCAGGACACTGGTCCATCACAGACCTCCTGGTTTCACATAATATCAAACAGCAAAAGCTCTCCCAGAGATCTCCATCTCAATGCTAAGACCCAGCTCCACTCAATGACCAGGAAGTACAGTGCTGGACACCCTATGCCAAACAACTAGCAAGACAGGAACACACCACTACCCATTAGCAGAAAGGCTGCCAAGAATCATAATAAGGTCACAGACACCTCAAAACACACCAAGGGACGCAGCTCTGCCCACCAGAAAGACAAGACCCAGCCTCATCCACCAGAACACAGGCACCAGTTCCCTCCACTAGGAAACCTACACAACCCACTGAACTAACCTTAGCCACTGGGGGCAGACACTGAAAACAATGGGAACTATGAATCTGCAGCCTATGAAAGGAGACCCCAAACACAGTAAAATAAGCAAAATGAGAAGACAGAGAAACAGCAGATGAAGGAGCAAGGTAAAAACCCATCAGACCAAACCACTGAAGAGGAAACAGGCAGTCTACCTGAAAAAGAATTCAGAGTAATGACAGTAAAGATGATCCAAAATCTTGGAAATAGAATGGAGAAAATACAACAAACACTTAACAAGGACCTAGAAGAAGTAAAGAGTAAACAAACAATGATGAGCAACATGGTAAATGAAATTAAAAATTCTCCAGAAGGAATCAATAGCAGAATAACTGAGGCAGAAGAACAGATACGTGACCAGGAAGATAAAATAGTGGAAATAACTACCACAGAGCAGAATAAAGAAAAAAGAATGAAAAGAATTGAGGACAGTATCAGAGACCTCTAGGACAACATTAAATGCAACAACACTTGAATTCTAGGGGTCCCAGAAGAAGAAGAGAAAAAGAAAGGGGCTGAGAAAGTATTTGAAGAGATTATAGTTGAAAACTTCCCTAATATGGGAAAGGAAATAGTCAATCAAGTCCAGGAAGCACAGAGTGTCCCATACAGGATAAATCCAAGGAGAAGCACACCAAGACACATATTAATCAAACTATCTAAAATTAAATACAAAAAAAATATTAAAAGCAGCTAGGGAAAAACAACAATAACATACAAGGGAATCCCCATAAGGTTAACAGCTAATCATTCAGCAGAAACTTTGCAAGCCAGAAGGGAGTAGCAGGACATATTCAAAGTCATGAAAGGGAAAAACCTACAATCAAGATTACTCTACCCAGGAAGGATCTCATTCACATTTGACAGAGAAATCAAAACCTTTACAGACAAACAAAAGCTAAGAGAATTCAGCACCACCAAAACAGCTTTACAACAAATGCTAAAGGAACTTCTCTAGTCAGGAAACATAACAGAAGGAAAAGACCTACAAAAACAAACACAGGGCTTCCCTGGTGGTGCAGTGGTCGAGAGTCCGCCTGCCGATGCAGGAGACATGGGTTCGTGCCCCAGTCTGGGAAGATCCCACGTGCCACAGAGCAGCTAGGCCCATGAGCCATGGCCACTGAGCCTGCACGTACAGAGCCTGTGCTCCTCAATGGGAGAGGCCACAACAGTGAGAGGCACGCGTACCGCAAAAAAAAAAAAAAAACAAACACAAAAGAATTAAGAAAATGATAATATGAACATACATATCAATAAATTACCTTAAATGTAAAGGGATTAAATGCTCCCACCAAAAGACATAGACTGGCTGAATGGATACAAAAACAAGACCTGTATATATGCTGTCTACAAGAGACCCACTTCAGACCTAGGACACATACAGACTGAAAGTGACGGGATGGAAAAAGATATTCCATGCAAATGGAAATCAAAAGAAAGCTGGAGTAGCAATTCTCATATCAGACAAAATAGACTTTAAAACAAAGACTTTTACAAGAGACAAAGAAGGATACTACATAATGATCAAGGGATCAATCAAAGAAGAAGATATAACAATTGTAGATATTTATGCACCCAACATAGGAGCACCTCAATACATAAGGCAAACACTAACAGCCATAAAAGGGGAAACTGACAGTAACACAATCATAGTAGGGAACTTGAACACCCCACTTTCACCAGTGGATAGATCATCCAAAATGAAAGTAAATAAGGAAAACCAAGCTTTAAATGATACATTAAACAAGATGGACTTAATTGATATTTATAGGACATTGCATCCAAAAACAACAGACTACAATTTCTTCTCAAGTGCTCATGGAACATTCTCCAGGATAGATCATATCTTGGGTCACAAAACAAGCCTTGGTAAATTTAAGAAAATTCAGATCGTATCAAGTATCTTTTCTGACCACAATGCTATGAGACTAGATATCAATTACAAGAAAAAATCTGTAAAAAGTACAGATACATGGAGGCTAAACAATACACTACTAAATAACCAAGGTATTACTGTAGAAATCAAAGAGGAAATCACAAAATACCTAGAACAAATGACAATGAAAACACGACGACGCAAAACCCACAGCATGCAGCAAAAGCAGTTCTAAGAGGGAAGTTTACAGCAATACAATCCTACCACAACAAACAAGAAACATCTCAAATACACAACCTAACCTTACACCTAAAGCAATTAGAGAAAGAAGAACAAAAAAACCCCAAAATTAGCAGAAGGAAAGAAATCATAAAGATCAGATCAGAAATAAATAAAAAAGAAATGAAGGGAATGATAGCAAAGATCAGTAAAACTAAAAGCTGGTTCTTTGAGAAGATAAACAAAATTGATAAACCATTAGCCAGACTCATGAAGAAAAACAGGGAGAAGAATTAAATCAACAGAATTAGAAATGAAAAAGGAGAAGTAGCAACTGACACTACACAAATACAAAGAATCATGAGAGATTACTACAAGCAACTATATGCCAATAAAATGGACAACCTGGAAGAAATGGACAAATTCTTAGAAAAGCACAACCTTCCAAAACTGAACCAGGAAGAATGAGAAAATATAAACAGACCAATCACAAGCACTGAAATTGAGACTGTGATTAAAAATCTTCCAACAAACAAAAGCCCAGGACCAGATGGCTTCACAGGCAAATTCTATCAAACATTTAGGGCAGAGCTAACACCTATCCTTCTCAAACTCTTCCAAAATATAGCACAGGGAGGACCACTCCCAAACTCATTCTACGAGGCCACCATCACCCTGAAACCAAAACCAGACAAATATGCCACAAAGAAAGAAAACTACAGGCCAATATCACTGATGAACATAGATGCAAAAATCCTCAACAAAATACTAGCAAACAGAATCCAACAGCACATTAAAAGGATCATACACCATCATCAAGTGCGGTTTATTCCAGGAATACTAGGATTCTTCAATATACGAAAATCAATCAAAATGATAAACCATATTAACAAATTGAAGGAGAAAAACCATATGATCATCTCAGTAGATGAAAAAGCTTTCTACAAAGTCCAACACCCATTTATGATAAAAACCCTCCAGAAAGTGGGCATAGAGGGAACTTTCCTCAACATAATAAAGGACATATATGACAAACCCACAGCCCACATCGTTCTCAATCATGAAAAACTGAAACCATTTCCTCTAAAATCAGAAACAAGACAAGGTTGTCACTCTCACTGCTATTATTCAACATTATTTTGGAAATTTTAGCCACAGCAATCAGAAAACAAAAAGAAATAAAAGGAATCTAAATTGGAAAAGAAGTAAAGCTGTCAATGTCTGTAGATGACACGATATTATACATAGAGAATTCTAAAGATGCTATAAGAAAACTACTAGAGCTAATCAATGAATTTGGTAAAGTAGCAGGATACAAAATTAATGCACAGTAATCTCTTGCATTCCTGTACACTAATGATGAAAATGCTGAAAGAGAAACTAAGGAAACACTCCCAATTACCATTGCAACAAAAAGAATAAAATACCTAGGAATAAACTTACCTAAGGAGACAAAAGACCTGTATGCAGAAAACTATAAGACACTGATGAAAGAAATTAAAGATGATACAAACAGATGGAGAAATATACCGTGTTCTTTGATTGGAAGAATCAACATTGTGAAAATGACTATACTACCCAAAGCAATCTACAGATTCAATGCAATCCCTATCAAACTACCAATGGCATTTTTCACAGAACTAGAACAAAAAATTTCACAATTTGTGTGGAAACACAAAAGACCCCGAGTAGTCAAAGTAATCTTGAGAAAGAAAAACGGAGCTGGAGGAATCAGGCTCCTGGACTTCAGATTCTACTACAAAGCTACAGTACTCAAGACAGTATGGTACTGGCAAAAAAAAAAAAAAGAACAAAAAAAAACAGAAATATAGATTAATGGAGCAGGATAGAAAGCCCAGATATAAACCGACACACATATGGTCACCTTATCTTTGATAAAGGAGGCAAGAATATAAAATGGGGAAAAAATAGCCTCTTCAATAAGAACACTCTCTAACACCATACACAAAAATAAACTCAAAATGGATTAGAGACCTAAATGTAAGGTCATACACTATAAAACTCTTAGAGGGACCTACTTCCGGGAAGATGGCGGAAGAGTAAGACGCGGAGATCACCGTCCTCTCCACAGATACACCAGAAATACATCTACGCGTGGAACAACTCCTACGGAGCACCTACTGAACGCTGGCAGAAGACCTCAGACCTCCCAAAAGGCAAGGAACCCCCCACGTACCTGGTTAGGGCAAAAGAAAAAACTAAACAGAGACAAAAGGATAGGGACGGGTCCTGCACCAGCGGGAGAGAGCTGTGAAGGAGGAAAAGTGTCCACACACTAGGAAGCCCCTTCGCGGGTGGAGACTTCGGGAGGCGGAGTGGGGGAGCTTGGGAGCCGCGGAGGAGAGCACAGCAACAGGGGAGCGGAGGGCAAAGTGGACAGATTCCAGCGCAGAGGATCGGGCCGACCGGCACTCACCAGCGAGAGGCTTGTCTGCTCAGCCGCCGGGGCGGGCGGGACTGGGAGCTGAGGCTCCGGCTTTTGTCGGAGCGGAGCGCCGGGAGAGGACTGAGGTTGGCGGCGTGAACACAGCCTGCAGGGCGTTGGTGCGCCGCGGCTGGCCGGGAGAGAGTCCGGGGAGGGGTCTGGAGCTGCCAAAGAGGCAAGAGACTTTTACGTCCCTCTTTGTTTCCTGGTGCACGAGGAGAGGGGATTAAGAACGCTGCTTGAGAGAGCTCCAGGGACGGGCGCGAGCCGCGGCTAAGACTGCGGAGCCCAGAGACGGACATGGGATGCTAAGGCCGCTGCTGCCGCCGCCAGGAGGCCTGTGTGCGAACACAGGTCACTAGCCACACGCCCTTCCAGGGAGCCTGTGCAGCCTGCCATTGCCAGGGTCCCGGGATCCAGGGACAACTCCCCCAGGAGAATGCACAGCGCGCCTTAGGCTGCAGCGTCACGCCGGCCTCTGCCGCTGCAGGCCCGCCCCGCACTCCGTGACCCTCCCTACCCCCCGGCCTGGGTGAGCCAGAGCCTCCAAATCAGCGGCTCCTTTAACCCCGTCCTGTCTGAGCAAAGAACAGACGCCCTCCGCCCTCTGGCGACCTACACGCACAGGCGGGGCCAAATCCAAAGCTGAGCCCCTGGGAACTGTGAGAACAAAGAAGAGAAAGGGAAATCTCTCCCAGCAGCCTCAGGAGCAGCGGATTAAAGCTCCACAATCAACTTGATATACCCTGCATCTGTGGAATACCTGAATAGACAACGAATCATCCCAAATTAAGGAGCCCTGTGGATGAAAGGCTCTTGGTGCTGCAGCCAGGAGTCAGTGCTGTGCCTCTGAGGTGGGAGAGCCAACTTCAGGACACTGGTCCACAAGAGGCCTCCCAGCTGCACATAATATCAAACAGCAAAAATCTCCGAGAGATCTCCATCTCAACGCCAGCTCCCAGCTTCACTCAACAACCAGCAAGCTACAGTGCTGGACATCCTATGCCAAACAACTAGCAAGACAGGAACACAACCCCACCCATTAGCAGAGAGGCTGCCCAAAATCATAATAAGTCTACAGACACCCCAAAACACACCACCAGACGTGGACCTGCCCACCAGAAAGACAAGATCCAGCCTCATCCACCAGAACACAGGCACTAGTACCCTCCACCAGGAAGCCTACACAACCCACTGAACCAACCTTAGCCACTGGGGACAGACACAAAAAACAACAGGAACTACGAACCTTCAGCCTACAAAAAAGGAGACCCCAAACACAGTAAGATAAGCAAAATGAAAAGACAGAAAAACACACAGCAGATGAAGGAGCAAGATAAAGACCCACCAGACCTAACAAATGAAGAGGAAATAGGCAGTCTACCTGAAAAAGAATTCAGAATAATGATAGTAAGGTTGATCCGAAATCTTGGAGATAGAATGGACAATAGAATGGACAAATTGCAAGAATTAGTTAACAAGGACCTAGAAGAACTAAAGATGAAACAAGCAACGATGAACAACACAATAAATGAAATTAAAAGTACTCTAGATGGGATCAATAGCAGAATAACTGAGGCAGAAGAACGGATAAGTGACCTGGAAGATAAAATAGTGGAAATAACTACTGCAGAGCAGAATAAAGAAAAAAGAATGAAAAGAACTGAGGACAGTCTCAGAGACCTCTGGGACAACATTAAACGCACCAACATTCGAATTATAGGGGTTCCAGAAGAGGAAGAGAAAAAGAAAGGGACTGAGAAAATATTTGAAGAGATTATAGTTGAAAACTTCCCTAATATGGGAAAGGAAATAGTTAATCAAGTCCAGGAAGCACAGAGAGTCCCATACAGGATAAATACAAGGAGAAATACGCCAAGACACATATTAATCAAACTTTCAAAAATTAAATACAAAGAAAACATATTAAAAGCAGCAAGAGAAAAACAACAAATAACACACAAGGGAATCCCCATAAGGTTAACAGCTGATCTTTCAGCAGAAACTCTGCAAGCCAGAAGGGAGTGGCAGGACATATTGAAAGTGTTGAAGGAGAAAAACCTGCAACCAAGATTACTCTACCCAGCAAGGATCTCATTCAGATTTGATGGAGAAATTAAAACCTTTACAGACAAGCAAAAGCTGAGAGAGTTCAGCACCACCAAACCAGCTCTACAACAACTGCTAAAGGAACTTCTCTAGGCAAGAAACACAAAAGAAGGAAACGACCTACAGTAACGAACCCAAAACAATTAAGAAAATCGGAATAGGAACACACATATCGATAATTACCTTAAATGTAAATGGACTAAATGCTCCCACCAAAAGACACATTGGCTGAATGGATACAAAAACAAGACCCATATATTTGCTGTCTACAAGAGACCCACTTCAGACCTAGAGACACATACAGACTGAAAGTAAGGGGATGGAAAAAGGTATTTCATGCAAATGGAAACCAAAAGAAAGCTGGAGTAGCAATTCTCATATCAGACAAAATAGACTTTAAAACAAAGACTATTAGAAGAGACAAAGAAGGACACTACATAATGATCAAGGGATCGATCCAAGAGGAAGATATAACAATTGTAAATATTTATGCACCCAACATAGGTGCACCTCAGTACATAAGGCAAATACTGACAACCATAAAAGGGGAAATCGACAGTAACACATTCATAGTAGGGGACTTTAACACCCCACGTTCACCAATGGACAGATCATCCAAAATGAAAATAAATAAGGAAACACAAGCTTTAAATGATACATTTAACGAGATGGAGTTAATTGATATTTATAGGACATTCCATCCAAAAACAACAGAATACACATTTTTCTCAAGTGCTCATGGAACATTCTCCAGGATAGATCATATCTTGGGTCACAAATCAAGCCTTGGTAAATTTAAGAAAATTGAAATTGTATCAAGTATCTTTTCTGACCACAACGCCATGAGACTAGATATCAATTACAGGAAAAGATCTGTAAAAAATACAAACACATGGAGGCTAAACAATACACTACTTAATAATGAAGTGATCACTGAAGAAATCAAAGAGGAAATCAAAAAATACCTAGAAACAAATGACAATGGAGACACAACGACCCAAAACCTGTGGGATGCAGCAAAAGCAGTTCTAAGGGGGAAGTTTATAGCAATACAAGCCCACCTTAAGAAGCAGGAAACATCTCGAATAAACAACCTAACCTTGCACCTCAAGCAATTAGAGAAAGAAGAACAAAAAAACCCCAAAGCTAGCAGAAGGAAAGAAATCATAAAAATCAGATCAGAAATAAATGAAAAAGAAATGAAGGAAACAATAGCAAAGATCAATAAAACTAAAAGCTGGTTCTTTGAGAAGATAAACAAAATAGATAAACCACTAGCCAGACTCATCAAGAAAAAAAGGGAGAAGACTCAAATCAATAGAATTAGAAATGAAAAAGGAGAGGTAACAACTGACACTGCAGAAATAAAAGAGATCATGAGAGATTACTACAAGCAACTCTATGCCAATAAAATGGACAATCTGGAAGAAATGGACAAATTCTTAGAAAGGCACAACCTGCCAAGACTGAATCAGGAAGAAATAGAAAATATGAACAGACCAATCACAAGCACTGAAATTGAAACTGTGATTAAAAATCTTCCAACAAAGAAAAGCCCAGGACCAGATGGCTTCACAGGCGAATTCTATCAAACATTCAGAGAAGAGCTAACACCTATCCTTCTCAAACTCTTCCAAAATATAGCAGAGGGAGGAACACTCCCAAACTCCTTCTACGAGGCCACCATCACCTTGATACCAAAACCAGACAAGGATGTCACAAAGAAAGAAAACTACAGGCCAATATCACTGATGAACATAGATGCAAAAATCCTCAACAAAATACTAGCAAACAGAATCCAACAGCACATTAAAAGGATCATACACCATGATCAAGTGGGGTTTATTCCAGGAATGCAAGGATTCTTCAATATACGCAAATCTATCAATGTGATACACCATATTAACAAACTGAAGGAGAAAAACCATATGATCATCTCAATCGATGCAGAGAAAGCTTTTGACAAAATTCAACACCCATTTATGATAAAAACCCTGCAGAAAGTAGGCATAGAGGGAACTTTCCTCAACATAATAAAGGCCATATATGACAAGCCCACAGCAAACATCATCCTCAATGGTGAAAAACTGAAAGCATTTCCACTAAGATCAGGAACAAGACAAGGTTGCCCACTCTCACCACTCTTATTCAACATAGTTTTGGAAGTTTTAGCCACAGCAATCAGAGAAGAAAAGGAAATAAAAGGAATCCAAATCGGAAAAGAAGTAGTAAAGCTGTCACTGTTTGCAGATGACATGATCCTATACATAGAGAATCCTAAAGATGCTACCAGAAAACTACTAGAGCTAATCAATGAATTTGGTAAAGTGGCAGGATACAAAATTAATGCACAGAAATCTCTGGCATTCCTATATACTAATGATGAAAAATCTGAAAGTGAAATCAAGAAAACACTCCCATTTACCATTGCAACAAAAAGAATAAAATATCTAGGAATAAACCTACCTAAGGAGACAAAAGATCTGTATGCAGAAAATTATAAGACACTGATGAAAGAAATTAAAGATGATACAAATAGATGGAGAGATATACCATGTTCTTGGATTGGAAGAATCAACATTGTGAAAATGACTCTACTACCCAAAGCAATCTATAGATTCAATGCAATCCCTATCAAACTACCACTGGCATTTTTCACAGAACTAGAACAAAAAATTTTGCAATTTGTATGGAAACACAAAAGACCCCGAATAGCCAAAGCAATCTTGAGAACGAAAGAAGGAACTGGAGGAATCAGGCTCCCAGACTTCAGACTATACTACAAAGCTACAGTTATCAAGACAGTATGGTACTGGCACAAAAACAGAAAGATAGATCAATGGAACAGGATAGAAAGCCCAGAGATAAACCCACGCACATATGGTCACCTTATCTATGACAAAGGAGGCAGAAATGTACAGTGGAGAAAGGACAGCCTATTCAATAAGTGGTGCTGGGAAAACTGGACAGCTACATGTAAAAGTATGAGATTAGATCACTCCCTAACACCATACACAAAAATAAGCTCAAAATGGTTTAAAGACCTAAATGTAAGGCCAGAAACTATCAAACTCTTAGAGGAAAACATAGGCAGAACACTCTATGACATAAATCACAGCAAGGTCCTTTTTGACCCACCTCCTAGAGAAATGGAAATAAAAACAAAAGTAAACAAATGGGACCTAATGAAACTTAAAAGCTTTTGCGCAGCAAAGGAAACCATAAAGATGACCAAAAGACAACCCTCAGAATGGGAGAAAATATTTGCAAATGAAGCAACTGACAAAGGATTAATCTCCAAAATTTATAAGCAGCTCATGCAGCTTAATAACAAAAAAACAAACAACCCAATCCAAAAGTGGGCAGAAGACCTAAATAGACATTTCTCCAAAGAAGATATACAGAGTGCCAACAAACACATGAAAGAATGCTGAACATCACTAATCATTAGAGAAATGCAAATCAAAACTACAATGAGATATCATCTCACACCAGTCAGAATGGCCATCATCAAAAAATCTAGAAACAATAAATGCTGGAGAGGGTGTGGAGAAAAGGGAACCCTCTTACACTGCTGGTGGGAATGTAAATTGATACAGCCACTGTGGAGAACAGTATGGAGGTTCCTTAAAAAGCTACAAATAGAACTACCATATGACCCAGCAATCCCACTACTGGGCATATACCCTGAGAAAACCATAATTCAAAAAGAGTCATGTACCAAAATGTTCATTGCAGCTCTATTTACAATAGCCCAGAGATGGAAACAACCTAAGTGTCCATCATCGGATGAATGGATAAAGAAGATGTGGCACATATATACAATGGAATATTACTCAGCCATAAAAAGAGACGAAATTGAGCTATTTGTAATGAGGTGGATAGACCTAGAGTCTGTCATACAGAGTGAAGTAAGTCAGAAAGAGAGAGACAAATACCGTATGCTAACACATATATATGGAATTTAAAAAAAAAAAATGTCATGAAAAACCTAGGGGTGAAACAGGAATAAAGACACAGACTGACTAGAGAATGGACTTGAGGCTATGGGGAGGGGGAAGGGTAAACGGTGACAAAGCGATAAAGAGGCATGGACATATATACACTACCAAATGTAAGGTAGTTAGCTAGTGGGAAGCAGCCGCATAGCACAGGGAGATCAGCTCGGTGCTTTGTGACCGCCTGGAGGGGTGGATAGGGAGGGTGGGAGGGAGGGAGACGCAAGCGGGAAGAGATATGGGAATATATGTATATATATAACTGATTCATTTATTTGTGAAGCTGAAACTAACATACCATTGTAAAGCAATTATACTCCAATAAAAAAAAAAAAAAAAAACTCTTAGAGGAAAACATAGGCAGAACACTCTATGACATAAATCACAGCAAGATCCTTTTTGACCCAGCTCCTAGAGGAATGGAAATAAAAACAAAAATAAACAAATGGGACCTAATGAAACTTAAAAGCTTTTGCACAGCAAAGGAAACCATAAACAAGACGAAAAGACAACCCTCAGTATGGGAGATAATATTTGCAAATGAAGCAACTAACAAAGGATTAATCTCCAAACTTTATAAGAAGCTCATGCAGCTCAATATCAAAAAAACAAACAACCCAATCCAAAAATGGGCAGAAGACCTAAGTAGACATTTCTCCAAAGAAGAAATACAGATGGCCAACAAACACATGAAAGGATGCTCAACATCACTAATCACTAGAGAAATGCAAATCAAAACTACAATGAGATATCACCTCACACCAGTCAAAATGGCCATCATGAAAAATTCTACGAACAATAAATGCTGGAGAGGGTGTGGAGAAAAGGGACTCCTCTAGCACTGTTGGTGGGAATGTAAATTGATACTGCCACTACGGAGAACAGTATGGAGGTTCCTCAAAAAAAAAAAAAATTGCACTACCATATGACCCAGCAATCCCACTACTGGGCATATACCAAGAAAACCATAATTCAAAAAGAGTCATGTACCACAATGTTCACTGCAGCTCTATTTACAATAGCCAGGACATGGAAGCAACCTAAGTGTCCACCGACAGATGAATGGAAAAAGAAGATGTGGCACTTATATACGATGGCATATTACTCAGCCATAATAAGAAACGAAACTGAGTTATTTGCAGTGAGGTTGATGGACCTAGAATCTGTCATACAGAGTGAAGTAAGTCAGAAAGAGAAAAACAAATACCGTATGCTAACACATATATATGGAATCTGAAAAGAAAAAGAAAAGAATGGTTCTGAAGAACCTAGGGGCAGGACAGGAATAAAGACACAGACGTAGAGAATGGACTTGAGGACATGGGTAGTGGGAAGCGTAAGCTGGAATGAAGTGAGAGAGTGGCATGGACATACATACAGTTCCAAATGTAAAATAGATAGCTAGTGGGAAGCAGCTGCATAGCACAGGGAGATCAACTCCGTTCTTTGTTGCTACCTAGAGGAGTGGGTTAGGGAGGGTGGGAGGGAGACGCAAGAGGGAGGAGATATGGGGATATATGTATATGTATAGCTGATTCACTGTGTTATAAAGCAGAACATAACACACTATTGTAAAGCAATTATACTCCAGTAAAGATGTTAAAAAAAAAAAGAAATGAAGTGCTACTTTAAAAAACGAATGGGGAGGAGACAGATTCATGTTTCAGCCCTTATTTAAAATGTTATTATTTGTTTCATTTTGTATCTTCATACACTTATTTCAGAATTATGGGCATTGATCATATTTCCTGAAAAGATTTGTATAGATAATTCAGAGTAGCAGTGACAGTGTAATTGCAATAAATACATGTGGAGGGATGTGGTTCTCCTCCCCATAATATTGGTATTTCTTAATTTTATAAAAAGCAGAGGCAAAATGCTACCTTAAGTGATACAATATGTGAAGTTGCCACAAGCATATACTTTGTCAACGAGTTTTGTTTAAGAAAAAACAAGGAAAATGAAGGAACCTGCAAGAGTCACTCCTGGTAATATTCTATTGGACTGCATGAAATGTTGAATTACCAGTGTCTCTCAAAATTTTGTCAAGTAGTGAGGATTTGTTTGAAATGATTTTCTTCCATCATCTATAAAATTGGTGAGTCAAATGTACTTAAAATCTGGATTGGTAAGCTTTGGAAAAATTATACTTAAGATATGAGCTTTGTTGTAAAGAAAAAATCAATGCTTAACAGAAATGAAAAGTTAAACTGCACTTCTACAGTTACTAGCAGTCCTTGAGGCAGACATTCAAACAGCTTCCCACCAGAATATCTATGAAAACAAAACAAAACAATAAACTTCGTAGTAACACCCAAATCAAACCCTATGAGAGAAATTATTGTTAGCATATAGAATAAACTTACCCTAGAGATAAGATAATCTTAGATATAAGATTGACAAAATAGGGAAGCACCATTCAATGTGAAAAAAGAAAATATAGAAAAGATTCTTTCTTCACTACCTGCTTTTTCAGATAATCTCTAACTTCCAGAATTCTGTGACTTCTTCGTTTACTGGTCTGTGTTCCTTTTGTGATAGACAAAGTAGATTTTCATCTTCCCACTCCCAGACCCAGTTCTCCAGTGAAGTATGGAGAAAGCAGATCATAACTGTTAAGTAGCTGAATAAATTAATCTCTATTTTCATTCAGACCTAGAAACACACAGGTGGAAAAGGATGCGTTTTGGCACAGTGCTTCTGTGAGCTTTAGCCCTGACCAGAAAAGCTTTAGAGCTAGACTCTATGAGTGGAGAGGATCTGGGATGGTGAGTATTAGAGAAATTGAAATGGGCATCCGGGAGTGTCCTCCGGCATCCATCCAAGGAGCCACACCAGAGAAACAACCCCTAGACACTGGACACTGGGAACTGTGCTCTGAGCTCCTGAGTCAACCTGCTCTTCTGCCCTACTGCTGTAAAGGAGATTCTACCTGCACCAAAGGGGACTATGAGTAAAGTCACGGAACAGCCCCATACCTTGGGTGTTGACCAATAACGGGAATTACCTTATCACGGATAGGAAAAATAAAAGAAAATGAACAACATGGAGTGGAGCCTGTGAAAAACACAATCATGGGAAGAACCAGAGTTAAGCTCTCCTTGGAAAATAATCTAGTATAAGAACCAGAACAAACTTGGGAAAAGGCATCTAGCATCTTCAATAGCATGCAAAAGTACGACACAGAAACATAAAGCCATGAGGAAATAACAAGCTGAGACAAAAACAAAACAAAAAAACTATGAGATGCAAAAATAATAAATTAGATGAGAAAGAAATGAATTGCAACAATAGAATTATAAGCCACAATGGATATAAAAGAGGAATTAGATCAAGATGGTGAACTCTGATCATATGACTCCCTTTCCTCCTTATCACAAGTACCATGAAATAACACACACACAAAAAGGGTTTTTTTTCAAATAATTGATTTATAACAGTGCAGGAAGAGAATCTTTGTAAGGTGAAAGGAGACAGTATTAGATTTATGAAAAACTAAAGCTGAAGAAAATTATAACTAAAACTATATGGAAATAGATCATTATGTAGTAAGGGTTGTTTGGGAGGAAGAAGTTTTAAAAGCAACAGTTAGTGGGTACAAGGAGCCCTACAACTTTCACCAAGAAGAAAGTTGCGATTGGAGAAAATAAACAGTGAGACTCATCCTCACCAAAACCACCCTCTAACAACATCCTGTATTTACGCTTTTACAAGCAAAACATAGCAGAGTGGAGGCAGTTGCTATCAGAATAACAGGCCAATCAACAGGGATTCTCACATTCAAAGATGATCACAAAAATTTAAAAATCGCAACTATTTGCTATCCTTATCTGAGGAAAACTAACACCATGAAGAGAAACATGTCACCAAAAGAAAACCCCCAGAAGTAAGATAAAACACACACACACAAACTGAATTGGGCAAATAATGTAAATTAGGCATAACCATCTTTAATAATCTCAGAGAAATTTAAAGACTATATCCATGAAAAATGAAAAGCAACCAAGAGATCATTTTAAAACAAGGTTTTATTGTGAAATACGTTAAACATATTCAAAGAAGTGATGATATAATTAATGCCCATATTCTTCTCACCCACCTTCAACAATTATCAACTCATGGCTCACCGTATTTCATCTAAACTCCCACTTAACCCTCTATCCCAATTTATTTTAAAGAACTTCCATATATGATACCCATTTCAACCATAAACATTTCAGGGAAATTTTTGTCAATTAAAATTTTAATTAGCAAAATGAAAATTTCATAGATAGGCAAAATTACCAAATAGACACAGCCAAAGATAAAATTTAGCGACCTTGGAGATGGAACTAAAAATTTCACTGGAACAGAATGCAAAAAAATAAAGAGACCATATGATTCTATAGAAGCAGAACTTGAGACAAGGATTTGCCTGTAAGTGATTTGTTAAGGGAGTGCTCTCAAGGCAAACTTATAAGGGAGGAGGGAAGCAGAAAAGAAAATAGGAAGAAGTTAAGCAAGAACATGAGTTCAAATGATGTCTAGCTTCATTCTGTTTCAGGGAGCACTCAGAAAAAAAAAAACTGCACCAGAGACTTTGTCTCAACTTGAGGCAAAAGATTTGGGCTTTTATATAATACATTGGTAGTCTCTGGACACTGGACATTTTATAAGCAAAGCAGCTACAAGTGACCAAGAAAATTCTCTAAAGAAACTTATAGGTATGAACTGTCAGCAACAATTCAGGTAGCAGTTGGGAAATGTGCTCCATAAATCAGTAATAGTGGCACTTGGAATCTGGGTGGAGCATCAACAGTACCAGCCTCTGATAAAGTATAACCAATCAAAAAGTTAAGTGACATGGAGAATGGATACAGAATTTTCAATATCTTCTAATAGAAGTCATAGAAGGATAGAAGAAGAAAAAGGATAAAATAAATAATGAAATTATAAAACATATTTTCCTGAATTTCTTAAGACTGAAAAGATTCATCAACTGCCCAACAGAATGAATATGAAAAATAGGTATAGTTGGACATTTCTGTTCTAAAACCTTAGCATAACATAGAAAGAAAAGTTTTCAGAGAGGGAAAAAGTCTAGCTACTATGGTAGAGATTAATTTTATGATTAATGTTCAGACTGTGACACCAGAAAGGACAGTCATCCGAAGGCATGAATGAGCAGAATAAATTATAGATTTACTAGTATGTATCTTGTTGAGTTATATGCAGGTTACTGAATTTAGTATATTAAGTTCTTTACACTGAATGGTATATTACTTAAGCTATATACCACTATGTCTCACACACAAGGAAAAAGTGTGTAGAATGAGTCACCAGATTTTTGGTTGGTTCCCCAGACTTTTACACTTGATTAAGACTTCTCTGTAGATCACTTGGTCTAAGGCCCACTGGCTAGTGCACCCCTGTAGGACTGATGGAAATCAGAGCAGCTGTTCTAAACTGCTGGCTGCTCAATATCCTTCCCATGTGCTGTGCTACAACTCTGTGTCTATATCTTGAAGGTATATCAACTTTGCATATGGCAATGATTCAAGTATGATTTCTGATTATAAGCATGCAGTCCATTAACCAGGATAGTACTGATTCATTATATCTTCAAAGAAAAAAAATCATGTCAGTCAGACATCATATTTATAACATTTGATGCTAAAATACAATGGGGAAATGACTTCAAAATCATAAAAAAAAATTTAACCCCTAATTTATGCACAGAAAACTACTATTCAAGTGTAGTCTAAAAAAGTATGAAGTCTAAATTTTAAAGCATGCAAGAATTCAAAAAAGGAAGATGTGAGATACAAGAATCTGTGAGAAGGAACTCTGGTTGGAAGAGCTGGGTGCAAGGCCTCTGCAGGTAGCTCCCTGTGAGCAGGTGAAACCCGACTAAGCATAAAGGAAAAAAAAAGGCACCTCTCACCAATTTTGCTGTTGGAGAAGGGCACTCACTTATTCCTAGTAAAGCTAAGGTATCTCAGTGTGGTGGATGGACTCTAAGTTGGCCCTCTGGCTGCTCACCCCTGCCATGTGGCTGACAGGGTCTTGGTGCTCTGGCTGGGTGTCAGGCCTGTGCCTCTGAGGTGGGAGAGCCGAGTTCATGACATTGGTCCACGAGAGACCTCCCAGCTCCATGTAATATCAAATGATGAAAGCTCTCCCAGAGATCTCCATCTCAACGCTAAGACCCAGCTCCACTCAATGACCAGCAAGCTCCAGTGCTGGACACCCAGACAACTAGCATGACAGGAACACAACCCCACCCATTAGCAGAAAGGCTGCCTCAAACCATAATAAGCTCACTGACACCCCAAAACACACCACTGAATGTGGTCCTGCCCATCAGAAAGACAAGATCCAGCCTCATCCACCAGAACACAGGCACCAGTCCCCTCCACCAGGAAGCCTACACAACCCACAAGAACCAACTAGAGCCACTGGGGTCAGACACCAAAAACAACGGGAATTACGAACCTGCAGCCTGTGAAAAGGAGAATCCAAACACAGTAAACTAAGCAAAATGAGAAGACAGAGAAACACACAGAAGATGAAGGAGCAAGGAAAAAACCCATCAGACCAAACAAATGAAGAGGAAACAGGCAGTCTACCTGAAAAAGAATTCAGAATAATGATAGTAAAGATGATCCAAAATATTAAAATTGAATGGACAAAATAAACAAACGTTTAACAAAGATGTAGAAGAACTAAAGAGCAAATAAACAATGATGAACAATACAAAAAATGAAATTAAAAATTCTCTAGAAGGAATCAATATCAGATAACTGAGGCAGAAGAATGGAAAAGTGACCTGGAAGATAAAATAGTGGAAATAACTACCGCAGAGCAGAATAAAGAAAAAAGAATGAAAAGAATTGAAGACAGTCTTAGAGACCTCTAGGACAACAGTAAAGGCACCAACATTCGAATTTTAGGGATCCCAGAAGAGGAAGAGAAAAAGAGAGGGCCTGAGAAAATATTTGAAGAGATTATAGTTGAAAACTTCCCTAATATGGGAAAGGAAATAGTCAATCAAGTCCAAGAAGCACAGAGAGTCCCATACAGGATAAATCCAAGGAGAAACACGCCAAGACACATATTAATGAAACTATCAAAAATTAAATACAAAGAAAAAATATTAAAAGCAGCAAAGGAAAAACAACAAATAACATACAAGGGAATCACCATAAGGTTAACAGCTGATCTTTCAGCAGAAACTCTGCAAGCCATGAGGGAGTGGCAAGACATATTTAAAGTGATGAAAGGGAAAAACCTGAAATCGTATCAAGTATCTTTTCGAACCACAAAGCTATGAGATTACATATCAATTACAGTGAAAAATCTGTAAAAAATACAAACACATGGAGGCTAAACAATATGCTACTAAATAACATGAAATCACTGAATAAATCAAAGAGGAAATCAAAAAATACCTAGAAACAAATGACAATGAAAACACAATGACCCATAACCTATGGGATGCAGCAAAAGCAGTTTTAGAGGGAAGTTTATAGCAATGCAATTCTACCTCAAGGAACAAGAAACATCTCAAATAAACAACCTAACCTTACACCTAAAGCCATTAGAGAAAAAAGAACAAAAAGCCCCAAAGTTAGCAGAAGGAAAGAAATCATAAAGATCAGATCAGAAATAAATGAAAAAGAAATGAAGGAAACGATAGCAAAGATCAATAAGACTAAAAGCTGGTTCTTTGAGAAGATAAAATTGATAAACCATTAGCCAGACTAATCAACAAAAAAGGGAGCAGACTTAAATCAATAGAATTAGAAATGAAGAAGGAGAAGTAACAACTGACAATACAGAAATACAAAGGATCATGAGAGATTACTACAAGCAACTATATGCCAATAAAATGGACAACCTGGAAGAAATGGACAAATTCTTAGAAAAGCACACTTTCTGAGACTGAACCAGGAAGAAAGAGAAAATATAAACAGACCAATCACAAGCACTGAAATTGAGACTGTGATTAAAAATCTTCCAACAAACAAAAGCCCAGGACCAGATGGCTTCACAGGCAAATTCTATCAAACATTTAGGGAAGAGCTAACACGTATCCTTCTCAAACTCTTCCAAAATATAGCAGAGGGAGGGACACTCCCAGACTCATTCTACGAGGCCACCATCACCCTGATACCAAAACCAGACAAATATGTCACAAAGAAAGAAAACTACAGGCCAATATCACTGATGAACATAGATGCAAAAACCCTCAACAAAATACCAGCAAACAGAATCCAACAACACACTAAAAGGATCATACACCATGATCAAGTGGGGTTTATCCCAGGAACGCTAGGATTCTTCAATATATGCAAATCAATCAATGTGATACACCCTATTAACAAATTGAAGGAGAAAAGCCATATGATCATCTCAATAGATGAAGAAAAAGCTTTTGACAAAATTCAACGCCATTTATGATAAAAACCCTCCAGGAAGTAGGCAAAAAGGGAACTTAACGTCAATATAATAAGGGCCATATATGACAAACTCACAGCCAACATCGTTCTCAATGGTGAAAAACAAACAATTCCCACTAAGATCAGGAACAAGACAAGGTTGCCCACTCTCACCGCTATTGTTCAACATGGTTTGGAAGTTTTAGCCATATCAAAGAAAAAAAAGAAATAAAAGGAATCCAATCAGAAAAGAAGAAGTAAAGCTGTCACTGTCTGTAGATGACATGATACTATACATAGAGAATCCTACTAAAGATGCTACCACAAAACTACTAGAGCTAATCAATGAATTTAGTAAAGTAGCAGGATACAAAATTAATGCACAGAAATCTCTTGCATTCCTATACACTAATGATGAAAAATCTGAAAGAGAAATTAAGAAAACATTCCCATTTACCATTGCAACAAAAAAATAAAATATCTAGGAAAAACCTACTTAAGGAGACAAAAGACCTGTATGCAGAAAATTATAAGACACTGATGAAAAAAATTAAAGATGATACAAATAGATGGAGAGATACACCATGTTCCTGGATTGGAAGAATCAATATTGTGAAAATGAGTCTACTAACCAAAGCAATCTACAGATTCAATGCAATCCCTAGCAAACTACCACTGGCATTTTTCACAGAAATAGAACAAAAAATTTCACAATTTCTATGGAAACACAAAAGACCCCGAATAGTCAAAGCAATCTTGAGGAAGAAAAACGGAGCTGGAGGAATCAGGCTCCCTAACTTCAGACTCCACTACAAAGCTACAGTAATCAAGACAGTATGGTACTGGCAAAAAACCAGAAATATACATCAATGGAACAGGATAGAAAGCCCAGAGATAAACCCATGCACATATGGTCACCTTATGTTTAATAAAGGAGGCAAGAATATACAATGGAGAAAAGACAGCCTCTTCAATAAGTGGTGCAGTGAAAACTGGACAGCTACATGTAAAAGAATGATATTAGAACGCTTCCTATTGCCATACACAAATATAAATTCAAAATGGATTAAAGACCTAAATGTAAGGGCAGACACTATAAAATTCTTAGAGGCGGGTTTCCCTGGTGGTGCAGTGGTTAAGAATCTGCCTGCCAATGCAGGAGACATGGGTTCGAGCCCTGGTCCTGGAAGATCCCACATGCCACTGAGCAACTAAGCCTGTATGCCACAACTACTCAGCCTGAGCTCTAGAGTCCAAGAGCCACAACTACGGAAGTTCGCACACCTACAGCCTGTGCTCCACAACAAGAGAAGCCACCGCAATGAGAAGCCCGCACTCGCCGCAACTAGAGAAAGCCCACATGCAGCAATGAAGACCCAACACAGCCAAAAATAAATTAATTAATTAAATAAATTTATTTAAAAAAAAAAAATTCTTAGAGGAAAATGTAGGCAGAACATTACATGACATAAATCACAGCCAGATCCTTTTTGACCCACCTCCTAGAGAAATGGAAATGAAAACAAAAATAAACAAATGGGACCTAATGAAACTTAAAAGCTTTTACACAGCAAAGGAAACCATAAACAAGATGCAAAGACAACCCTCACCATGGGATAAAATATTTGCAAATGAAGCAACTGACAAAGGATTAATCTCCAAAACATACAAGCAGCTCATGCAGTTCAATATCAAAAAAACAAACAATCCAATCCAAAAACGGGGAGAAGATCTAAGTAGACATTTCTCCAAAGAAGATATACAGATTGCCAACAAACGCATGAAAGGATGCTCATCATCACTAATTATTAGAGAAATGCAAATCAAAACTACAATGAGGTATCACCTCACACCAGTCAGAATGGCCATCATCAAAAAGTCTACAAACAGTAAATGCTGGAGAGGGTGTGGAGATAAGAGAACCCTCTTGCACTGTTCATGGGAATGTAATTTGATACAACCACTATGGAGAACAGTATGGAGGTTCCGCAAAAACCTAAAAATAGAACTACCATACAACCCAGCAATCCCACTACTGCGCATATACCCTGAGAAAACCATAATTCAAAAAGAGTCATGTGGGCTTCCCTGGTGGCGCAGTGGTTGAGAGTCCGCCTGCCGATACAGGGGACACGGGTTCGTGCCCCGGTCCGGGAGGATCCCACGTGCCGCAGAGCGGCTGGGCCCGTGAGCCATGGCCTCTGAGCCTGCGCGTCCGGAGCCTCTGCTCCACAATGGGAGAGGCCACAACAGTGAGAGGTCCGTGTACCGCAAAAAAAAAAAAAAAAAAAGTCATGTTCCACAATGTTCATTGCAGCTCTATTTACAATAGCCAGGACATGGAAGCAACCTAAGTTTCCTTCAACAGTTTAATGGAGAAAGAAGATGTGGCACATGTATACAATGGAATATTATATATGGAATATTATTCAGCCATAAAAAGAAATGAAATTGAGCTATTTGTAGCCAGGTGGATGTACCTAGAAATTGTCATACAGAGTGAAGTAACTCAGAAAGAGAAAAACAAGTACCTTATGCTAACACATATATATGGAATCTATGAAAAGAGGTTTTGAAGAACCTAGGGGCAGGACAGGAATAAAGACGCAGACAGTTGATCAGGGTATAATGTGGACATGTAACATTTTACAGCCTTTCAGGAAGGCATTCTGACAAGATGTTTTAAGGGTCTTCAATACAGTGTTTCACTCCTAGGAATTTCTTTTAAAGATATAATCAGCAAAACTTCTGAACTCATCTAAATGGTGAAAACATTATGGCACCTTCATAAGACAAATGACTTATCCAGTATTAAAATCCAAGTTTAAAATGAGTATAACTACATGGGACACGACAGTTACACAATATTAAGTGGACTGGATATAAAACAAAGTATAAAATATAAGCTCATTGCCAAATTTTGTATGAAAACTACATTTATATAAAGTACTGGGTATATAAAAATAATTATATATAAACATAATACTTATAAACTGATAGGTATTTATAGAAAATAATTAATAGTTATTTATATATTTAAGAAAAAAGACCAAAATAACAGTAGGGGTTATGAAATTACGAAAATGATTTTGGGGAAGAGGTGTTCATTTTCTTCTTGAAACTTTTCCATACTTCCTTAATTTTCTACAAATGAATATGTATTCCCTTAGCTAATATAAATACATAAATATAACCAAATGAAAAATAAATGGTTAAGAATAATCCCATTGTCTTTCAGGTAGAATCCAATTAAAACTTCTAGCTACACTAAAGCAGTGTTGCTAAGCCTTCATCAGCTTTTCTTAATAGAGGGAAAATGCTAATTAATTTATAGGTAATATTTAAAGTTTATTTTATGTAACATGTCAGCAGACACAGTTAGAAAAGTGTGTTTTACGGTCCTACGGAAGGTAATAAATGTCAGACACATGTAGATACAGTTATAACTTTATGAACACCGAGGATAATTTGCACAAGGAAAACCTTGCCCAAACACTAAATGAAAAGACATGTTTTCCTAGCACGGTCAGGGGACTGTTTTTAACTCCATGTGCAATATAGGTGAGATAGAGGGTTAAGCACTGTAGTGCAATGGTCTGACAATAAACCCCCTGCAAGTGTGCTGTTTGATGGGGTGTTAATTGAGTAGCAGGTGAACATAAATAGAAAGCACCAAGGGTGTGCAGGGGGGAATCTTTTTGTTGATGAGGGAACATAAAAATGCTGAGCTTTGCAATAAGAAACAAAGACGGTCCGGGGTTTACTTCTCTGACTTCTTTCTACGTTCCATTGCATAGGCCTCTCTAGTTTAAAATGCTTGCTAGGGAATAATAACATTGCTTTTAAAATGTGTGGATGATTACAGAATAAGTCGGATGGGTTCCCGAAGCCTATGAAAATCTAAGGGTTTGTTTTAGTGTTGTTTGTTTGCTTAGGGTTAGATACGATGTTTTGTATGATTGTTGCTTCTTCCTGAAATAATTGGCTCAGAATGTTTCAGGACATATAGAGTAGCTGGGTCACTCAGCACCTAACGTGAAATTTCATCAGGATTTCATCAGGACATAGACAGCAAAAAAATATTTAAAAAGCAGATAGAAACATGAAGAATGATTCAAGCTTTCTAAAGTTCAAGATTTTTTTAAAGAAAAGGGATTTTTCTGTATAGTTCACCTAGACAGGTTGTATGAGATTATACAAGAAAATCCTTGAATAAAATATTTTTTAAGTTCTAATGTGGATATTTCTTTTTTTTCCAGGAAATTGTCGTAACACAAATACATACAACCACCGTATTAAAGATTTACTTTCTCTGAGAAGTACCTGCAGGTCCTTGTACACTAACATATTCTCCAAGAACGTTGCTCATTTGAAAAGAATGAGGTCCCTGCACACTATATTGTTACTTCTAACAAGGCATTAAATACATCCAAGATGCACGTAAGACATTTTAAACTATTAAGTTTTAACAATGGTAGCTAATATTTGTGATGCATTCCTGTGCACAAGGAGCTGTGCTAACCACTTCACAAATACTGTCTCATTTGAGCCTCACAACAATCTTAAGAGGTAAGAACTCTTAATTCGCATTTACAAATGAAGATACCAATCTGTAGAAAAATCAAGTATCTTTCCCATAGTCACATAACTAATTAGTTGTGAAGCCAGATTCAAATGTACATTAACTGCCTCCATAGAGAGCACAAATCCTTAAATTGCTATATTATACTCTCTCCTTACACTAACTCTTTCAAGTTCCTATAGAATATTGAATATTCATTCAATACTGTATGTTGCTATTCTAAGAAAGTTAAGGTAGAATCACAAAAAGTTCACTTCCCAACATCGTCTCGAGCAGTGATTCTCAACCTTTAATGTTCAGAGGAATCACCTCGAGATCTTGTTAAAAGGCAGATATTGATTCAGTAGGTCTCAGGTGGGACCTGAGAGTCTGCATTGGTAACAAGCCCCCAGATGATGTCCTTCCTGCTGCTAATTGAGTAGTAAGTATAGAGGATCTGTTGGAGATGGGTGGAAGGAACAGGAGCAAAGTTCCAGTTATTTTTCTGTACCTTCTTTCCATTCTCTAATTTCTGTGAAGTCACAATCGAGTCCAGAATACCCATCTCAGCTTCCTGCCTCTTTCTACATCTATCTTATTCTTCCCTCTTCTTGAAAAAGACAACTGGAATGCTAATATAAATATAAATATAAATGCCGTCATCAAATTCTGGCAGAGAGATAGCCAGTTCAGATGTGCATTAAGGAAAAATAATCCTATGTCTTCTTGGTACTATTTTGTAGATTGCAGACTATGTTTATAGAAGTTCTAAAGTAAGTCTTATAACCAAATCCTATCTATCACTAAGCTTGCAGGGTACAATTAGACAAACGTCCATCTCCAAAAGCACCATTTTGAGAAGTATTAGAACAATTCAGCAAGAATGAGAACCATACGAAGTAGAATGTGTAGTATCTTAGGAGTCAAGGTATTTCCCAGGAACCTAAGGTTCACCCTACCTCTCACCCAACCCCATCCCTTCATATTCAACTGTTAACCATATACCCTGTAGATTTAACCTCACAAACAGCATCTCTGCTCCATCTGCCACTGCCTTGGTTTAGTCCATCGCCACTTCTCACTTTGCCATAGTTGCCAGATGTGCGGAAGGAGGAAGGGTCCTATCTACCTTCTGGACTACTTCAAGACCATTCTCTACACTGCTGCCAGAGAAACCTTTCTGAATTAGTAATCTAATGTCAACTCCTTGCTTTACACCCTTCAACAGCTCCCTATAGCATTAAAGTTCCAACTTCCCAGTTTAGCATATATGGCTCATTGTGATCAACTCCATCTGCCTCCATGGTCCATTCCTTCCATTACCTCACACAGACCCCCCTACTAGAGGCATACCAAACTAGAATATAGCTCTGCTATTGCATCATGGTGTTTTACACCTTCATGCTTTCCCACTGCTATTTTTATTTGGAAGTCTTTCTCTTTCTTTCCTGCCCCCTTCTTTCCAGCCCTCTCTGGTGATTTTTCAAGTATTCTGGAAAATCTGGAAGGTCTCATAACCCTCCCATTAAAATAGAGCAACTATAGTAGGAAAAATAAGACCCCATGGACTACATCTACAATAGCACTAGGTTTCAAGATCTACCCACAAATCCAAAAGATGATTGGGTGTGGCTAAATAAAAACTACAAGACCCATACAGTATCAAAACTTATGTGGGAGAGGACTTCCCTGGTGGTATAGTGGTTAAGAATCTGCCTGCCAATGCAGGGGACATGGGCTTGAGCCCTGGTCCAGGAAGATCCCACATGCCGCGGAGCAACTAAGCCCATGTGCCACAACTACTGAGCCTGCAAGCCACAACTACTGAGCCCAGATGCCACAGCTACGGAAGCCCACATGCCTAGAGCCTGTGCTCTGCGACAAGAGAACCCACCACAATGAGAAGCCGGCACACCGCAACAAAGAGTAGCCCCCGCTCACAACTAGAGAAAGCCCACGCGCAGCAACAAAGACCCAACGCAGCCAAAAATAAATAAATAAATAAACTATGTAGGAGAAATCAGAAAAAAGGCAAAGGTACCAGTGATAACCCCAAGAGCTGGAAAACCCCCAACCCACTATCAGGTATTCACTGGAAAGCACAGTGGGCCTTGTTCAGAACAGCAGGAGAAAATGGGAGAGGATTTTGAAAGTTTCAGATCAATTGATGAGTGCAAGATGTCCAGTCAATGGTCCTATGATCAATGGTCCTAGACAGCTTTGGGGTCTGAGGCCTATAAACTCTCAAAACAGATAAAAAACCTTTACATCGTAAAGCTTAGCACTGAGGAGAACCTGCTGGGATGATAAACCAAAGTGAGCAGAACAGACACTATGAGGGCAAAGAAAAGAAAAGAGACAAGAAAATTGGGGAAAATGACAAAGCAGAAATATCTAAGAATGTTTAAGGCCATTTCTTCATTAAAGTGGCAAAAGAGGTAGCTGTTCCAGCCCACTCTTCTCACCAAAAAGCACAGAAAAAGTCATTTCACTTCAAAATGAACAACAGCCAAAGAAAACTACAGAATCCCACATAAAAACAGTATAAAAATAAGAGAATAAAGAGTGAAATAAATCCCTCAGATAATGGAAGCATACCAGGAAAATATGCCCACAAAACAGATAAAAAGCTTAATGTTTCAAAATGAACTAAAAGTAATTAAGTAATGATAGAACCTATAAAGAACAACATAAATCAGAATGTGAAAACTCATAAGTGAGATGATTGAGAAAAAGAAGATTTAAAAAGAGAGAGAATTAAAGGAAAGAATTAAAAGTGAAAGGAAAAAAATTATCTAAAAAGTTAAGAAAACAAAAGCAAATAAACATATCAGAATATGCTTTAAGAGAAACAGAATATGGAAAATAGCAAAGTTTTATTGATATCAGAAATTAAGAATGATATTTTAAAAAGTGTTCAAGAGTAATCAATGGATAAAGATCCAATATAAATATAATAGTCCTCTGAAGAAGAAAAGCAAAGCAATGAACAGAAGAAATACTAAAACTATACTTGAGGGAAACTTTTCTGAAATAATAAAAAGATTTAAAAATAAATATTGAAAAGGCATATCACAGAACTGGGAAAACAATCCACAAAGGCCAACACTGAGACATATTTCTACTAAATTATTAGACTTAAAGAAAAAATGTATATGTATATATAATGACATCCAGACAAAAATACCAAGGGAAAAAAAATCATATTGTCATCAGACCGCTCAGCAATAAATCTGTATGGCAGAATATAATGTTATATTTAAATTACTCAATAAAAGAAAGCATAAGCAAGGACACAAACTGAACTTCAGGTGGAAAAGCTACGAACTACTATGAACTTGCAAGTGCTCAGGGAATATCACTTCTTTGAACTCTTCCTGAAGAATCTGTCATAGAAGGAGCTTCACATAACAAAAATAACTTGAGAAGCTTTGGCATAAGGACTAGAAGTAAGCGTAACATAGTTTTCTATAGAATGAAGGCTAATGGTTGTAAGAATATAATGGCTGTGTACTCTAACCATATAAATAAGGTACAAGTATCAAAAACTGAGAAGTACAATAAACTCACTGGTCGTTTAATAGGTATTTATTCTGTTTACAAGGATACTACATCAGCAGTTGCTGGATGAGAGGCAGGAAAGAAGAATAAAGTGGTAAGCAGCTGGTTTCACTATTTCTCATAGCAGGAAACAATAGTCAGAGTCAATAGGCAAAAAGAGGGAAGGGAGATGGATATTTTATAAAGATAATGTTAGTACAAAGGTAATCATTCAAACAAAAATATAAACCTTCCTAAATGCCAAAAGATATTTTTAAAACTTTTAAATTTACTTGTAGAGGAAGGAAGGAAAGAATTAGAACAACGTAATCAGAGATAAAGCTAGAATCCTTTGATTCTTCCTTGCTTCAAAGATTTAATTTTATATAATTATAAAACAACTTTAATTTACCAAAATACAAATTTAAAAATAAAAGTATAAAAATTACCTAACTGAATAACCAGTGGTGGGCATAGCTACACAGAAGGGAACTAGTTCAAGTGACTTTAAAACATGGTAATTTGATTTTGCATCCCTGGTGGGACATGCCCTAAGGATTAAAAATAAAACAAAACAACAACAAAACAAAAAATTAAACTGGTTTTGGAAATCAATTGTTGGTAGACATGTTGATATTCTTATTCCAAAATTATTGTGTGATTAGTATGGGATAAACAAATGAGAATTTTGTTGGTGTTATTAAAAGCAGAGACTTTTCACAGTGAGAGAAAGGAGATACTAGTGTAACATGGATAAGGTCACATAAAAGTCTTACAGTCTTGGTTGTGAATTGGAAGTATCAATATGAACTCATGATTTACTTTTTTCAAAATATTTCCTAACTCTATCCTCCAAAATGTCTATAAACAACGACAAGCCCAGCCAAAATGAGTGCCTCTAGCCCTCAGAATGTGGGCTCTAAATAGGATCCCCCACTAAAAAGAACCAGGGATCCTTGGAGAAATTGCTGACTCCAGGTGTGGGATGTGAAATATTCAAGATGAGCCTTGAACCCCTAATGAATTAATGAGCTACCTGGAACAGTTGTCAGAGTGTGGCCACTGGGCCAGCAGCACCAGCGTCACCTGGGAACTCGTTAGGAATGCAAATTCTCTATCTTTCCTCAGAACCACTGAATCAGAAACTCTGGGGGTGGGGCCCAGCAATCTGGGTTTTAACAAGCCTTCCAGGTGATGCTGATGAATACTGAAGTTTGAAAACCACTAGCCTAGGGCAATGCTTATCAATGGCTTTTAACATCAAAAAAGAGAAACAGCCAGACATTATATTCCTTCTGACAAAAATACATATCGTCAATCTATGAAATAATACTTCCCTCCACCAAAAAAAAAAAAAAAAATTGAGTCTGAGTCAAATTAAGCTCTAGTTGTAACTATCAAGTTATGAGATATAGAGAGGAACATAATGAACAATACAGTAATGCAATTAACAAAATCCAAACTGAGGGAAATTCTCTAGGTCAAATAACCTGGTTTTTCCAACAAAGAAACTGTGAAACATATATATAGAGAGAGAGAGAGAGAGAGAGGGAGAGAGAGAGAGAGAGAGACCTACAAATTAGAAGAGACCAATTATAGTAATATATGCCTTACTTGATTCTGATTCAAATAAATAAACTGTAAAAGAAGAACATTTATAGTACAACTAGATAATTTTGAACTCTAATCATATTGAGGCTTTGCAGTTGAGTTTTTTGAGGATGGTGATACTGTGCTTATGTTTTGGAGATACATACTGAAATATTTAGAGATGAACTCATATATTGTCCAGAAATCATTTTAAAAATAATCCTAGAGAAGGGGTGGGGAAGTGGATAAGGGCAAATAATCTGGCCATGAGTTGATGGAATTGATGATTGTTCAAACGGTGTGATGTTACTTAGGCGTTTATTAAAATAGTCTTTTTATTTTTGTATATTTGAATTTTTCAATAATGTACAGTTTTATATCAAGCATCATCTCTTCCCCAAAAACTCTTCCCTTGGCACCACTCTCAACCTGACTTGGATAACCTTTTGCTATGTTTCCCCATCACTGTATATAACTCCTTCTCTGCTGTGAACAATTCCTTGTGGGGAGGTCTGGGCTTTGTTTGCCTTTATAACCCCAGTGGCTATACAGTGCCTGAACACAGCATCTTTTTCAGTTCAGGGTCCTCATGGGAAACAGAAAGCACACTCAAACAGAGTAATTGAAAGGGTTAATTAAAAGAATTATTTACAAGGATGTAATCAGGGTTAAGAGAAGCAACCAGGGTTGGAGAGAGCACCTGGGCCTGGTGACGCAGGAGGCTATTACTTCCTCTTGCCCAGTGGGCAAGGGATAGGGAGATCCACCTGCAACCTAGTGAAAGCTGTAGCTGTGGCCTTTGTTAGAGGAACAGACCTAGGGCCCTTCTGAGGGGTTGCCGGGAAATAAATACCTCAAAGTAACTCTAGTATCTTGTTGGTACCTCCCATTAGCTGAATCCAAATCTGAGTGACAGCCTATTAACCAGTCACTGGGAAGAAGGGTAGAAAGTGGATCTGGAAGGTGAGATGCAATGTCACAGAGACAAGAGGCTTCTTAACAGATTTAGAAGGTTTCCAGTCACGATTCTCAAACTGTTTGCTGTATGTATGCACACACATGTATGTGAGTGTGTGTGTAGATGTGTGTGGGGGAAGGGACACTGGACAACACCTTTCTCAGATGGATTCTCATGCTTTCGGTCCACAGAGCACAGATTTAGAAACAAATCAGATCACTGTGGCAGATTATTAAAATAGCTGCATTTTTCTATCAATTATTTGAAAGAACCTTTGTCTTTTCTGCCAGTCTCTCCTATCTAATAAAGAAAATTTATTTGGATGCATACTGTATCACCTCCAGTAGTATTTTTAAGCAACATGCTAATATCAGAATATCAGTGTAAATACACCAGCAATTGTCAGTTAACCTCATGCTATTATTTTTAGACTGCCTGCGGCAGTGTATCAGTACTGTCAGATGGAAAAAAAAAATGACACAGAATAAGGCATTTTCACATTCTTTTCCACGAGCCAAGACACAAAATGGGCTCACTATCAACATGTGGTTTCTTACAGTTCAATATGAATATATCTTTAGCTCTTCAATAACTGCTGTGGAGTTGTGTAATTTAACAAAATGTAAACACGTGTTCCCCCAGGAATGATATGCTGCCAGGCAAGTAGATTTTTCCCCCTCAATCCTTCCTTGAAATAAACTAATTAAGCCTGAAGATTCCAGGGCACAATTCTGAAGTAAAATGTTTTTTTCTGAAGATCACATGGTTGCTTCTACTCCATCAGTTCAAGCTGATGGCCTTGTTAAAAATATTCATATCAAGAAGAGATTTTTTTTTCTTGTCCTAGATTCTCATAGAACCTTTATCTATGAATATCTACTAATACCTATGGGAACTAAAAAGAATCTTATTTTGAAAAATATTATAAATCTCTATGCTTTGGACAACATCTGCAATCAAAGTGCTTTTATTTACCTGGTGGCAGGGACTTAAATTGTGGGTATTTAAGTTACAGTACCAGATTTACAAATCCAAATATTGAAGCATTACTAAATATCACAATAGATGATAAAAAATATACTATCTTTCATATGCAAAGATGGTTTAACCCTCTACCAGGAAGATACAGAATGTACATTCTTGTTCTAACAAAGGTGACGGATTTGTATTATATAGTACACAGATACCTTGTTCTCCTTGAAACTAAAGAGAATTTATTTGTGTTATAAGTGACTATGGCTTTTACTCTAAATAGCTACCAAGATACACAAGAATCAAAGCTACCACTTACACCATAAGGGCCAGCTGAACTCCCTAATGCACCTGAGTCATTTGAAACAACTGTAAAGTGGGGTGGTATGGTTAATAGAGTACACAGTCTGCAGAGAGAAGCTTGTGGTTTTGGTTATTTCTGTCACTTACAAGCTGTGTGAATGTGGGCAAGCAACTAAACATAATTGAATCTTAGTTTTCTTATTTATAAACTACTTATAATCACTTTTCCCCTTACAGAGCTGTTATGACAATCAAATAATATAATGTATGTGAAGGAACTTTATAATTTGCTTAGTGCCGTATAAGGTAGTTCACTGGCCTCTGATTTAATTGTTTTGTCTGATCTATCAACATTGAGATTTGCCAACACAGGATTTCTAGTTCTAGTTCTGTTTTCATTGCCATTTGTCTTTCATTTATCCTCTCTTTCTCGTCTTCCCATTCTTCTTCTTGATTTAAAATATTAATTCCCTATAAAAATCTCAAATCAAATACTATGGAGAAAATAGTTTAGCAAAAATTCACTCTCTCTTATTACCTTTAAAAGTGAATCTAGGGCTTCCCTGGTGGCGCAGTGGTTGAGAGTCCACCTGCCGATGCAGGGGACGCGGGTTCGTGCCCCGGTCCGGGAAGATCCCACATGCCGCGGAGTGGCTGGGCCCGTGAGCCATGGCCGCTGAGCCTGTGCGTCTGGAGCCTGTGCTCCGCAACGGGAAAGGCCACAGCAGTGAGAAGCCCGCGTACCGCAAAAAAAAATAAATAAAATAAAAAATAAATTAAAAAAGGGAATCTATTTCTAGCCCAGCTTTAGGGATTGAAGCCAGAGAGACCACAAATATAAAGTCAGGCCAAGAGACAGCCTCAGAATTGGGGACACAATGAAGCTGATGAGGTAAAAGGCCAGCCTAGAACAGCCTCATGTAGAGGCAGAGAGAGTGTGTCTCAAAGAGATGTGAGCCTGCAGCACTGGGGGCTGGGAGACTCCAACACTATGCACACAGATGCCAGAAAGAGAAAAGCAAAGCCACCTCAGAATGTTTGGGTTCACCTGCAATTTCTCTGGCCAATGGCAGCTTGTAAAGAATTATGACTGGCTAAATGCTTTATCAGGAAAAGCATTTGACTAATAGTAAGAACTAGGTTCCACTTTCTGATTTGTTCCAAACTACCTCCATAACTACTTTGAGCAAGTCATTTGACCTGTCTGGGCTTCAGGTCCTCCAACTGTGAAAAATCTAGATTATTTCTAAATTCTCTCCAAGCTCTAAAACACTACAGTAGTCATAAGTAATTTATTTCTATTTTCACTATGCAAACAAAACAAGGTACACTTGCCAAAAAATTAAAATACATAAAACTAAGTGAAAAACAACCACAATCACTAAAATTTGTGGTTGATATGGTTTTTAGGTTTTCCCGTTCATTTGGGAAAATTCAAGGGTTCAATAAAAGTCAAATTAATGTCATTTTTACCTACCTCTTCAAGATGATCCCTTAACAGGAATCCTGACAAACAATAAGAGTTTCTGCCTGCAGCAGCCAATCAAAATGTATTATTAGAGGAACAGTCCATGTAATCTCATGTCAGTAAATCTTTGGTGTGTGGAATTTGTAATGTTTACCTATAGAGAAAATTATAATCCTTTGAATCTGAAAAATTATAATTAGAAACTCCTCCTGTGCCACATTCCAGAGTTCTTTTCAGTTTTGCAACACAGGCCACAGAAAAGGAAACCACCAGTCCACTATGGAAGTGTCCTTCACTTAGTATAAAACTCTAACTTAGGGCTTCCCTGGTGGCGCAGTGGTTGAGAGTCCACCTGCAGATGCAGGGGACACGGGTTCGTGCCCTGGTCTGGGAAGATCCCACATGCCGCAGAGCGGCTGGGCCCGTGAGCCATGGCCGCTGAGCCTGCGCGTCCAGAGCCTGTTGCTCCGCAACGGGAGAGGCCACAACAGTGAGAGGCCCGCGTACCGCGAAAAAAAAACCACAAAAACTCTAACTTAGCCCTAAGCCTTTTCATCTGGAGAGGAACCCTCTCTTCCCCACAGCATCTATTTTCATCTTTCTTATCCTCTTTCTTGTACCCACAAAAAATTATTATAAATATGAAAACTCTGATAAACTACTGAAGAGATAAGAGCAGATAACTTTTGTTTTGCTTTGTTTTGATGATGTTGTTTTAATCCAGAAAAACATTGAGTTGAGTTAGTGAAACAGGAAGAAGAATGAATCTAACCTGATGAGGAGTAGGGGATGTTAAGCAAATGACTTGTTGTCCAATGGGGAGTCAATAAATATTTTATGTCAATAAAATCAGGAGCAAGCAAAGCTAATATATACACATGTATTTATTTAGCCATAAAATACTATATAAATACTATAATTATTATCATTATTTTAAGGAGAGAAAAAAATGGAAAGGAACCAATAAAATTACTTAAGAAAGAGATTCTTGCTAAGTGCTAGTTCTGCCCCCACCAAAAATGTGTACATGGCTGGAAGGTAGCCCTTTGAGTTTCTCCGTATGATACTATAACCCTTGCTCTCTTCTGAGTTTATCTTCCTTTCCTCCACCCACATTGCATTGATGCCTAAATAACACCAGTCTCAGTTACATACTCAGTTCAGTTTGGGGGTCCACGGTTCATAGACAGACTCTTATAAACTCATTGAAAGAAGTTCATGTTTAATTGAAGATGCAAGAATCATTTAGAGGCACCTTCCTTTAGCAATTGCAAAGAAGCGGTGTTTTCAGCTCAGCGTCTCAGGAGCTCTGTTGGAAAGCACAGACTTTAGACTCTCAAGATCCAGCTCCTAGTGTTCTCTGGGGCTAAGATGGCAAATGTGAGCCCATCAGCTTCTCTTTGACCCTTGACCATAGACCGTTCCACAGCTTTGTCCATCTATCTTGTGCGTCTGTAGCTTTGTCTCCAAGAACACTGGTGAGATGATGATAGGGAAGAGCCACTGTCTCGACTGGCTAAAAGTCTAGAAAATCAAAAAGTCCTTCCTAGAGATAGAGATCAAGCAGCATCACCTCCCTACGCGCAGGACAATTCACCCATTATCCAAGGAAAGACAGATGAATCTCTATGCTGGTGCTTTGTCCACTGCTAGTCAGCCTACTATTTCTGGTGTTATCACTAAAACAAAAAATTAAAATGTTGAATGTTGGTCCCAGAAAACTCAGCCTTGAAGAATTTTCCTACTCTGCAAGTAGCCTTCCTGCCATATCTGCAAGCAAAGGACTAAAGGAGCTCACAGGGCCCCAGAAAGCCCTTCCTAGTGTCATGGCCCATCTTTACATGTTAGGAGCTATTCTGTAGAACTTGATGCTTCAAAAACATAGACATCTTGCTCTTAATGCCCAGGCAGAACACAGGCCTGCCATTGCGAATACTTGATAGTTTCCCCCAGTTTGAGGTCTACGGGGACTGGGGAGATGGGGAAACAAAGGAGAGGAAACCTCTCAGAGTCACAACAACAAATTTATGCTCATCGGAGGAAAGACAGTTCCAACTGCCTGAGTTCACTGCTAGGCTCTGAATAGAATTACCTACATGTCAGTCAGTCGAGGTAGTTTAAAATACCTGTGCTCCTAAAGCCAGGGTGTCATTATAGATTTAGCACTACCAGCAGCGTTCTCTTTGTCACACGATGAAGCAATATGGCTAATTAACGCTCACTAGGGAGCCTGAAATAACGATGCCTCTCTCTTCCTAGAGCCAATTACCCCAAATATTCAGATTACCTACCTACTATTTCACTGAAAGAAATGTCTGGGACTTTTTTTTATTTAATTCAGGCATTATGTATCATGTAACGTCACATTATGTGATGTTGTGTCACAGCCTGACAGCTTACAACAAGGGATATGCTGAATATATTGGGTAGTTAATACCTGCCTGAAGTAACAAGACAACCAACTTTCCAAAGAAAGAAAGTCTGAGAAATATCTGCTATACCTCCTGGGATATCTGGAGGGAGTACATGTCTGATTCACTCAGTCAACCACTGTGTGTCACTGTTGCTTCTTGTAAAGACACATGAAAGAGTATTTGTCTGCAGAGACGGCACACCCATCTGCACAAAAACTATATATGGGTTTGTACAGAATCCTTAATGAATACTCATTCATAAAGATTCTACTTTTTTCAACACTGTTTAAATGATCTCAGTCATGTAGGAATTAAGTATCGAGAGGCAGGGTAATTATAATGGAAAGGGTATGTATGGGCTTGGGACTGAGCAAACAAGTTGAGAACCTGAAATATGACCTTTCTTCATTTATTCATCTAGTTATTCAGGAAATATTTATTGCATTCCTATTCTCTAAAGGTATCCTGTTAAGGGAACATGGAATATGCCCCGGTTCCATTTTCTTTGCTGTTCCTGAACAAGTTAAGCATGATCCTACCTCAGGGCCTTTGCACTGACTGATACTACTACCTGGGATGCATTTTTTCCAAGATACCTTCATGACTAACTGCCTTACCATCTTTAAAGTTTCCCAAATGTCAACGTCTGAATGACGCCTTCCCTGGCCGACCTATTTAAATTCCCATCCCCTTTTCCTTCCAGCTCTCCTGGTTCTATATTTCCCCCATGGAAGAAGAAATTTAGACAGCGTTGTCAGAAAAATCCTCTTTGAATAGGCAACACGGAAGCAGAAAGATAAACGATGAAAGACAGCACAGAGAGGAATGGAAAAAAGAGATGGCTCACTTTTCTCCTCTGTAAACCGGGGATAAATACCACCTAACTGGTAAGGAGAGGATTAAATGAGATAACGTACGTAAAGAGCCTAGAATGTACTTTCTAAGCGTTCTAATTATGCCATTTCCCTATTCAAAACTTTCAGTGGCTTCCCATTTTCTTCTGAAAAAAAAATCAAACTTTCAGATCAATACAAGATGTTCCATTACCCCATTTCCCATCCCCAGTTTCTCTTTCAAGCCTCTTCCTTTCATCACCAACTTCCTCAGCTTCCACCAACACATACACACTCTCTCTCTTCCAACACGTCATATTTATTTAACTCTGTAAATAACCCAAGCGCCAATGTCCTCTTTACATATTTCCATTGGTTGTCCCTACCTGGAATAGACAGTGTCCTGTCTATTCCAGGACAAGCCTTCTCTTAACATTCCCAACATGTTCTTAACATGTCCCATGCACCCTCTGCCCTTCTCTATTGTGGTACCTATTATATAATATTAAAATTGTCACTTTCATTGTCCTTTCTCCAAATTATACTGAAGATGATTGAGGGTAGAGCTGTATCTTATCTTTCTAGTTCTCAATACACAGCCTGGGACATAGTAGACCCACAATACATACATTTGAATCAGCAACTGAATCCATCCAATAGGTCAGCACTAGATAAGTGCTTGACACATAGTTTCTTCGTAATAAACGTTGGCAACTGTCCCTCATTCTCAACTGATTTAAGTTTAAATGTGAATATTCAATTTGACTGTCTCAATGTACATTGGTTGCATGAATCTGTACTTATAATTATATCAAATTTTATATCATTTAATAAAATATTTTGTTTAATGGTGCAACAAATATACTTTAAGATGTATTATAAGCAGAAGACTGATTTTACTTGGGAAAGAAGCAGGCATAAGGTCATAGATGAGAAAAGTAAGATCACTGCCTTCAGTGAACTTATAAGCCACAAAAGAAGATAGAGATATGTGAACAACTCATCAACTATAGTTTCAGACAAAATGCCTCATCATAACTGCATATAAGAAAAAAAACTGTTGACAGGATTACAAAGAAATGGAAAATAAGAAAAAGGAAAGGATGGACCTTTAAGGAAATGTTATGGGGGTGAGGCTGGAATGTTAGGCACATTCAATGGGTACAGGGTCTGGATGCACACAACACAGAGTTAAAAAGGTAGATGAGGACTAGACTGGAGAATAAGGAATAGGAGAGCTCACTGGGATGTTTATTCCAATATCCCAATGCTAAGAAGTTTGGAGTTTATTTTGCAGGCACATAGGATTTCATATCAATATGGTGATGGGATCTAAGACTGTGTGCCAACATGTACAGAACAGTTGAGGGTGAGGTTAGAGAAGAGGAAGTGGGAAAAAATGGCATTCTGAATTCAGGGAGGCATGTTAGGAGGTTATTATAAAGTGTAAAAAAAGCATGGGGAAGCAATAAATTAGAGCACGACGGCGATGTATAGAAAATACTCAGTGCAGAGGCAGATCTGAGTCTATCTGGCAAGTGACTGGTGGGATCAACAATAATCCATTATCCTGGAAAAGGAAATGCATGAAGTATAATTTAGGAAGCAGTGGGGAGGGGCATATCACTAATTATTATGCAGTCTTGAACATGATTGGTTGGCTGCAAAGGGACATTAGGTATTCAGGAGACATCCAGATAAAGGTCAAACAGAGCAGGTAGTTAGTTATGAACTAGGTTGAGATTTAATCAAAAGAATTCTATTTTTGCTAATATAAGTAAAGCTACAAGAAACATTTACATGAAGATAGTTTTTTCTCTTTTGAATTATTTCCTTAGGACAAGTTTCCACAACTATAGCACTTGTCTGTTACTAAGGCCTCTCCCAGTCCTCTTATCCTTTTACTTCAAGCCAGCAATATATTCTACTTCAGGGATTCTTCAGAAACCTTGACATTTGTTTTGCTTTCAGTTTTGTTCCAACATCCCCAAAATACCACATTCTTTGTGACAGCCCCCAATAATATACAGCAATCCCTTTAATAATTCTATGACACTTTCTCAAGACAAGATCTCAGTGGTTCAGCCAGTGCTTTGAGAACAGTTTCTAAGTCACTGTGATGATTTTGTTCCCAAAACCTCATTAACGTAAGCCAACTCTGTCCAACGGCAGTAAAAGTGAACCATAATGAAACACTTGATTTCTTGGACTAAATCCACAGCACTACTATGCTATTAACATATAAAGATATGAATTACCAAGAATCAAGTTTAGATGTGGGATTTCCAAGTCTGCCTATTTCTGTTGACAACATAAGTATAGAAGCCATAAATAGTATTTTTGCCTTTCACAAACCCTGGTACATCCAACAAACATATCTCTGGGTCTTCCTCTAGTTGCTGTAAACGCAGCCCCTCACATTCTAAGGGGATAATCAGTAAATATAGAAGGTAATTCCTATTTTCATTGGCTACACTGAAAAATCTGGGACAGACATATCCATCCTGAGTATTGACTCTGACGAAGGTTTCAGACATGATGGATTCAACAAAAACCCCAAGCAAACTGTGTTAAGTGCCTTACCTCTGCATGTTAAATCAATCTGTTAAGAAACTATATTCTACATCATTTGAGTTTCTTTCTTCTTGGTTCATCAGAATTGCACTTTTTTATTGTCTGGTAAAATTTGCTTTTGCAAAGCTTTCTAATTATTTCTTTTAAAAAGACTAAATAAGAAATTATATTTTTCCCAGAATAAATGAAAGGATTCACTTTAGTCCAAAATTCCAAATCCAAAACATTTGGAGAGATTTTACAAAGTGGCACAGCATGTTCTATTGGCCTTATAGGAACAAGATGATCCAGGGAGAAGAAACAGCTCAGATATCACCATCAGCATTTCTTGACCACGGAAGGCAATATGTGAGATCATCCTGCCACACCTCCAAAAAACTCCTTGGGTCTTTTTGTCATCTCTTGTCTTACTTACATATAAGAGTCATTTGAGTGCTTGCTCACCATGTGATGGCCACCATGCTCAAAAACGAAAATATAAAGTTAAGACACTTCATCGTAAGACACTAGGTCATTTCATCATGGGTTAATAGATAACTTTGCCCATATGCCCTCTTATTGTCTTCCTAGCCACCACTTCTCTTCCTTCAATACTCAGGTCAAATGTCACCTCCTCTGTGAAGCCTTATCTAATGCTTCTCCTCTCTGCCCAGGAGAAGTAGCACCTTCCTCTTAGCTCCTCCATAACTCTATCCATAAATGAATTTTCTTTTTTTTTTTTTTTTTTTTTTTTTTGCGGTACGCGGGCCTCTCACTGTTGTGGCCTCTCCCGTTGCAGAGCACAGGCTCCGGACGCACAGGCTCAGCGGCCATGGCTCACGGGCCCAGCTGCTCCGCGGCATGTGGGATCTTCCCGGACCGGGGCACGAACCCGTGTCCCCTGCATCGGCAGGCGGACTCTCAACCACTGTGCCACCAGGGAAGCCCTATTCTGCTGCTTTTTAATGTATTTGTTTATATTAGTAAAACTCCTGTGTAAGGACTATGCCTTACTTATTAGAGATAGGAAATAACAAACGGAAATTGGGAGGGAGGCAACATCCATTACAGCATAGAAATGAAAAGCTCAGACTACAGTGCTAGACTGCTTCGGTTCAAATTCAATCTATGCAACTCACCAAATATGTGACCTTGATTTATACCTGAATTAGTTACTTAATTTCTGTGTATTAGTTTTCTTAGCTGTAAAATGGAGAATATGGTAATATTGACCTCATAGAGATATTTCTTGGCAACTTAAAAGACACAACTCTATAGAATGAAAGTAGGGGAAGAGAGCTTGGTTTAATTAACTTTTCTATCCCCTACATTAATCATTAAGAGAGTCTACTCTCTAAACATTGCAAGAAAATTAGCTCAATGTGAGGTTTCAAGTTTTTTTGTGTACTATAGATATACATTTCACAGTATATTAATAACCTGCTACTTCTATCAAAGAACCAAGTTGCACTGAAATATTTTAAATGATGTATATATTTGTATATTTATATATATTACAATTAGCAAGTTTGATTTTATAGTCAGAGAGAAGTCATTTAAAAAATAAACTGATATATGTATGTTTATTTATTATAGAAAAATAAGAAAAAAGCAAACATAACTTATAATTCTTTAACCCACAGTCCTTCAAAACCTGTTATTAAAATTTTTATGACTTTATTCTGTTCATATTTTGGTTTATAATTCAATTTTATTGGATAGATTTTTCATACAACATATTTAGTGAAAATTTTCCCGTTATTAAATACTATTTGAAAATATAATTATTCTTCTATATTTATTTATCCCCTCATTATTTGATATTTACGCAATAATTTTTTGACAAATATCTTGGTACATATGTATTTTCCATATATTATACAACACATTTCATAGCATTTTCATATCTTAAACTTGCAATGATCCTGGGAAACAGGTCAAATGTTACAATCTTTATAGGAGAGGAAACAAAGGATTATGTTTTAAGTGATTTTCTTAACAAGTGTATGGTGAAATCAAGACCATAAGCTAAGCTTTCTGACTCAGTTTAGTGCCCTTTCTACTATTCCATTTCATTTGTAAAAATGAAGTTACAAAATTATTATCAGTATAAAATGAACTATGGGGTGGGTTGTGTGTGTGTGTTGATAGGTATGTGCTTATCTACTCACACACTCTTTCATGATCCCTTTTGTAATCAATGGCAAATATATGTGATATGCTCCTAAGGAACCAGATCCCCCATCTTGTGCTCAAATTACCACTGGGCTTTTATCCATTCAGCTAATCAGCCAATTTCTGCAACAGAAATTAAATAGATATCGGCAACATTAAAGCCCCACTGAGGGGCAGAGAAGGGAAATCTCCAGTGGACAGAAATCTGAGAGGCATAAGGTGGTCCACTTTGCCTGGCAAGAGTTATGACCAGAGGTAGGGATCTACATTGATTTCTGGTCCATAGCTATCAGTTTGCCTGGATAAGCCAGGACTGAAAGGAACAAGGTTAGAGCACTGACGATGTAAGACCATAAGGCCAAGATTTTGCTCACTGCTGTAACCCGAGTGTTAAGAATAGTTTGATACATTACATACCCTCAAAAAGATTGTTGAATGAAGATATAAAGGCATTTAGGAGAGACAGAAGGATGTAACTCTCAGAACTGGCCTAGAATTTAAGAATATTTGTGTTCCTATGAATTGTCATCCAAGGAATCCAAAGGAGAAAGGGTCCTTTAGTGAGAATGTATCAAACCTTTCTCTCAATCAGCTTTTCTCCGTAACTTCTCAGGACTGGTCCAAAGCACCCATGAACAAACTGGCCGTGGTGGCAGGGCTTGATGTTATTTACACATTCAACCATTAGGATTTACCCTGCCTTCCAATAGCAGAAATCTATGCTAAGCTTCCACTATGGCACCAGTTCCTACTAATTGATAACACTGGATTCATGCCCCAAAGAGTGGATAGAAATTACTTCTCACTAGAAGAGAACAGAAAGGATATGTCTTTCCTGCCTGACCTGCATCTACAAGCCCACATCCATAGTCTTATTTTATGCCATATTTATTATCACGATATCCTCTTATTGCAATCAAAGAAGTCACTATGCAGAAAAAGAAAGTGAAGCAGTGGATTGAGACCCATGGGATTCACTGATGTACCCCATCATTTGGAAGCAGCTGGACTTATAGAATTGTGGAATTGGCCTTTACAGACATAACTGTGGCACCAGCTGGAGGATGACAACTTACAAGCTTGGCACTGACCTGTATGATGTGAAATGTGCTCTAAATCTGCAATTATATATGACGCCATTTCTCCCATAACCAGAATGCATGTACTTGGAAGCCAAGAGGTAGAAGTAGGTTTGTGATTTCTCTCACTATAATGCCTTATAATTCACTTGGAAAATTTTTGCTTCCCATCATTGCAACTTTGGGCTTTGCTGGTTTTGAGGTATTAGTTTCTAAGAGAAGAATGCTTCCACCAAGGAGACATTTGAAAATGAGCTGAAAGTTGATGGTCATTTTCATTTCCTATTGTTACTGAACCAACAGGAAAAAAGTAGGTTAATATATTGACCAGGGTATTTGACCTTAACCCACAAGGGGAAATAAGATAGACAATGGGTCAAGGATGCTTGTATCTATATCCAAGGGATTATTTAGGGGTGCCCCTAACACTTTCATGTCCAACAGTAAAATTGATTGGAAGCCTGGAGCAATACTGGTAGGACAACCAAGGAATCATATCCCTTCAAGAATTAAGAGTGGAGTCATCCTTCATTCAGTAAAGTAAAAAACCAGCTGAAGTACTGAGGGAAAATGGATTATTTAAGGCATAGTAGTGGAAGGAAGTTCTAAATATTAATTATGGTCTTGTGACTAGTTGAAGTAATAGATTTCATTAGCTATCTTTTTTCTTTATTTTATGTACACTTATGTATAGTAACCTATTTAATTTTTCCTTTTATACCCTTATGCTTTTTTATATCACAGCTATAAATTTATATTTTATTCATTAGTTTATAGAATACCAAGGTAGGATTGTGATTGAACAAAAAGGGAAATGAGTATCACTCGGAGATGTAGTCACAATTAATGGGACAGAGGTTTCCCTTTCAGTGACAGTGCTGTTTCACTTATCCAACAGATAGTTGGATTCGTGTGGGATCATGCTGGTTTTTTATTATTATTTGTTAATATTTATGTACATTGAGTAAGGGGATGATTATGTCCCATATTGTGACTTTACACTCAGCACCCATTCCAATATCCTTCCAATATACCTCCCTCTGCTTCAGAGGCTAGAAAGCTACGAACTACATTTCCAAGACTCCCTTGAAGCTAGAGTTCTGAATGTGAAATTGATTCCCATCAATGACATGCACTTGCATGAGTTTTGGAAACTGGAAGTTAAAAAGAACAACTTTGCTGGTATTTTGGTTGTTGCAATGAAACAAGGTTATAAAGATGTTAGCTGTTATTTATAGAAGTGTTCTGATGTCTGGCTCCTCGTAAGTATTAAGACACATTTGTGTTGGCAGTAATATCACGTTTACTGGACCACAGCTATGGCACTGGATTCCTGAACACAGTTCCCATGATTTCCTCTTGATTCCCAACACCCATGATTGCAGTCCAGGTAGTGGCATGTCATTTCAGCATCTTATTCCAGAAATTATTCTTGGATGGTCAACATAGAGTCTGCTTCTCTCGTACTTCCAATAATTTTACTGAAAAGTTTTAATTCCCCATATTAGAACATTTTTGCTTAAACTAGCTGGAGCAGGTTTTGGCTGTTGCAGCTGAATCCTAATGGAACCTAACATGCAATCCGCAGAGGGAAAATCTCTGTCTTATATGCAAACAATGTTTACTTTGTTATATTTTGAAGCCAAAAATGGGAGAAAACACGGTCTTTCAGGTTATCTTCTTTCAAACCCAACTTCTACCCTAATAATCTCCGACAGTGGCACCACCATTATTCTAGTCATCCAATTCAACATCTTGACATCACCCTTGAATCCTTTCTTCATTTCCTTCATCTAAATCAGTCAGCATATCTTGTTGAATCTTCCTTTGAAAACATCCATTATCTTTACTCCTCTAGTCCAAATACTCTTCTCACTTCACATCTTATTCCTATTATCACCTTCTAACTGGATGCCTTGTCTCCATTATTCCCACACGAAGAAAACAAAGGCAAAAACAGTTGGAAAACCTTGGTTAAAGGTAGAAAATTTATTATTCATATTTTCCTCCAATCCCTTTCCAAATCGCACAAAAATTAGTGTAAAAGGATTTTTAAAACATAAACCCCAAGAACAAAGATGTTGGGTTAAAGGCAATAACAGCAAAATGTTGAAAGCTAGAAAAGGAATAGAAGAATGGTAAATGACATAGAAGACATAAAAAAGCTGAATTCTTAACCAGAAGTAGGGAAGACAAAAGCAACCTACAGAACTCTCAAAACATTCAGAATTCTACAGTACAATGTTCCTCCGGAAATGGATTGAAGGTGGAGCCAAAAATTATAGAAGTAATTACAAATTTGGCTAAGAAAAAACGAAGTGTCTAGATCTCCTCTATCACTCTGTACAGCTGGGCCACTGCCCTCCCTAATCTTGCAAGAGGACTAAAGGTATGTTTTTGAAAAAAAAAACAGCTAATCATCATTGACTGAGATTTTCAGGTATATCATACTGAAACTGGGAAGATTAAGACAGTGTATATCCTGAAGGTTGAGACTCCCACCTTTGTCAGATCTGAGAATGTGGTCAGCCAGACTTACACACATAAAGCACGAGATTTAAAGGCACTTCTTTTCTAAAGCTCAGAGGAAAGCTTTAGAAAAGTAATCAGTTCAGGCGTTACCCATTAAGCAACCCAGCCAGATGAGCCTAATGATCCAGAGGATATGCCTGCCCTGTGAGCTCAGACTTCCCCCTGAAATTTTTTATTTCTTCTTCTTAAATCTGAGTGAACTACTAAGACATTTTTTTTTTTTTAAGCCTCTAATGGAAAAGCTGGAGACCAAGGATCACAGGTAACAGAAACTTGGAGAAAAAGAGCATTTCACAACTGCCATTTATATATAATCAGATAGATAAGAAAAGATGTTACAGCTACAAAACAAGGAAAGGATGTTGTCTTAAAAAGGAAGTTTGAGAGTAAATGAAAGCTTTTGGAAATTAAAAGCAAGAGAGCAAAAATGGAAAAAAAAATTCGAAGGATCAAAGATGAAACCACAGGAATCTCTCAGAAAGAAGAGAAAAAGGACAAAACATCTAAAATAGGCGTAAAAAATAAGAAAATTAGAGGAACATTCAAAATAACAAAAAGACCCAAGAAGAGAGAAAATAGGAGGAGGAAGCCATCAAATACATAATTGCAGCATTTTTTCCAGAACTAAAGTACATGTGATTTCAACATAAATGGTCTACCGAGAGCCCAGCACAGTGTATGAAAACAGACCCACACTAAGGCGTATCTCTGTGAAAATTCAAAACAGCAGAACATACAGAAAATCTTAGAGAGGAAAAATTGGTTTCAAATAACTACATTGGAAGGATAGGAAGACAGGAAGTGGTTGCCTGAAAAGCAGGACATAGCAATATAAGCATGTTATGCAGAGCTAGGTAAACAAAAGAATCTGAAGTTAAAAGTATGAACAAGTATGATTTTTTTCCAAGAAGCAGAATAGAAGAAAGAGGGCTAGAGGATTACTGTGTTTCATAAGAAGCCCTGTAGAATGTTTGCCACTTTAAACTATGTCAATGTGTAATTCTGATGAAATAAAAAACTGAATTAGGAAAAATAGAGAGGGAAAGAGAGAGAAAGAGAGCCCAAACAAAATCCTCTTGCACTTTACCCTGCATAATTCTTTTGTTAAAATGCCACTTTCAGCATTTTGTTCCCTATTTTCCAGCTTTCCAAAACTCCCGTTTAGAATCCCTTTGCTAATGGTTAAAGTCTCTGAAAATATGATTCCATAGCTCTTTTTCTTTCAGTCTAAATCTTCTGTTCTAGTCAAAGTGGTCTTCTTATTAACCCTTAAATATAGGAAGGTTTGCATCGTTCATTATTCTCTCATCACAACATGGGTAGCCTTCTCATTTTTCTCTTTCCTACTGACACTCAACACACATGATTAGCTCTCTTCTTTGAATTCCTCTGAATTTATAATTTAATGTGATTTATTATATTAATATTAGCATGTATTAGTTCTGCTCATGACTGCCAAGTAGATATACACTCCTGTGTCCAAACAGGACTTGAAACCATACCAACTATAAATCCCAAAGCACTGTTCATTAATCAGAAACAAAATGAAAGAATGAATGAATATATACATAAATGCAAGAAGCTAATAAATAGTAAGTAAATATTCAACTCAAACCTGAATTTAAAAACATGATATACCTTTTCAGCTTTAAAGAAAAAACATGTTACCCACAAATTGCTACTTCCCAGGGTTTTTCTCTGAACTAAGAAGACATTCTTAAGGATTTGTAAACACTCTCATTTTAAGAACTGTATAGACTTAAGAAATGAGGAATCAGCATTCAATCAAAACTTCTGGAAGCATCTTGTCCACAATAATGAACCACAAAAATCTTATGAATCTTATGACCATGGGTAATTTTTACAATATTTTCTAAATATTTTTTTCCTGGAATAAAATTTTCAATTGAGAAATAATTTCAAATGCCATAACAAGTCATTTTTTAGCTGAGAAGAAAAATAGATGCATCTGATATTGTAAGTGAAGCAAGAGGCTGACAATTCCCAATCATTAGAGTGCGTACCAAAGTGTCTTCTGGGGGGGTCACTTGCCAGAGAGAATAATGGTTCACTTGGACTTGGTGACAAGTTGGTAACCTTTCTTTTATTATTCTCTTCCTTTGCCAAACCACAAATATCCAGGCTCAATCCCATTTGTAGTCTTAGCCAGTGATTATACACTCCCACCCACAACAAACATACAAAAAAGTTAAAATACCATCCCTTCTTATGCTTTGAAATTACAAAAAACTCTCAACTGTATTTTCTGTCGTCTCTAATTTGTTTTATTTAAACATGAGGGTAAAAATTAGGCTCTTGTATTTTAACCAGCAAAACTGACTCCAAATAAAACTCAGATTATTTAACAAGGATAGTGGATTATAAGTCACCAAAATTGGCAGGAACTAGAGTCAATGGGTGTGAAGGACACATAAAAAAAAATTAAAGCAGAATGATGAGAATGTTCAGTAAGGTGAGGAAGATAACCAGCCTGAGCCACACACCTTCGGGCCTAGAAGGCTGTGTCTGGTGCAGGTGTGGTGCCCCTCAGAGACCTGTTCCCTGTCCACCACTGTCCCTCTGGAGGCCCTTGTGAAAGTCACGTAAACTCTTCTTCACTGAAAGTATAAATGTGATTATTTAAGAAATAATAACTACCATTTATGCTGTCTACTTCCGTTTACTAAAAACTTTTCTAAGCGATAAATATTTTATCTTGTCTAATTCTTAAAGCAAACCTGTGAGTTATTCCACTTTGCAAACAAGGAAAATGAGGCTCAGGTAAGTTCAACCATTTCCCCAAATTTACACAGATATCAAGTGGAGGAGGCCGAAATTCCACTTGGCTCCCTTTAATCCCAATCTGAGTTATAAGCATAGATAGAAAAGTGTGTTTTGAAAAGCCTTTGAACACAATATTGTATTTTATTCTCAAAAACACACAACAACATTTGGGGTAGGATAAGCAGAATTTTTAAAGCCATTTTATTAATAACTCAAAGAGATTGTGATTTGCCTAAAGACAATTGTTAACTGAATTAAAATGACAACTAACCCTATTTAACTTCTAGTTAAAAATCACTGCATCAAAAGTGCTCACCACCAGAGACTGGAGATTACCTAATTCAACATTCTCATTACAAACAGGTAAGGACTGGCCTGAAATCCAGCCAACTTCCCAGCAGTTCAGGGCTCACTCCTCTGCAGAGGGCACTGCCTGTTTTACACATACACACACACACACACACACACACTTACACACACTTACACACACACATACACACCATGTGTTCCTGCATGCTCTGATAGTGCTAACATTCAGGATCTTTTGACTAATAGGGAAATATTTCTCTTTTTAAGCTCAGAGGAGGAAATAGCATGACCATTTCTCTTTTTAAATTTCCACTGTGCACAGTATAGCGAAGAGAATCTGACAGAGATTGACAGTGGAGTACCACTATGATGACAAAGATCTGTCAAGGGTGCGATCAGAAAAGAGCCCAAGATATAAATATTCAGAATTTTCTGCTTCAAGCTGGTGCTTCTAACATGCCACTGCTGAGAGATCCACCCCTTCTCCCAGCCATGGGCCCCTCCCGCCAGTCCCCAGTGCTATTACCATAGTATAGCTTTCATTCTGAATATCCAAAGCAAAAGATTTGTATGATGTTTAACATTTTTGCTGAGCCAATTAGGAAAAAAGAAAGTGGAAGTTAGAGAAAGAAGAAGAAAAGTGGAACTTTTTGCTCACGATAACAACAAAACCACATACTACTTTCGGCCAATACACTATATTCACAGTCAATTTAGGGATCGTAGAATTAGCTACTGAGATACAGCAACCCCTGAGGTGAAACTCAGCAGTCCCAATAGCCAAACAGCTCAAAACGTTAACTTAAGGTGGGAAAAAAGAATAAATGCTTAAGTCAGCCCAAACTGCCAAAGTAGTGGCACGTCAGAATTTCAATTCAGTCAGAGAAATCATAAAGTCTTAGACCTGGAAGAAATTTTAGGAAACAACTCCAATCTCTATGTTATCCACAGAGGGAAACCAAGGCTGACAGAGATGAAATGCTTGGCCCAAGAATCACACAGTAAGTGTCAAATCCAGAAATAGAACCCAGGTTTTCACATCCCACTAGAACTAATATGTCACAGTAAAGTAAACTTGGGAATAGTTAGGATCCATTGCTCAGTCCTTTTATGCTGACACTAAGGAGAGAGACTACCACGCCTCCACCTGGAGTCTCTTACTACACAATGAGAAACAGACTCTTCTGAGCCAGGCAGGGGGCCTGAGTTTTTAGGAGGATGTGAGACTCCTCATTTCTTAAGGCCTTGAGATCACAGGGGCCAGAAGGGCTAACAATGAAGCACCTGAACAGGACAGGGAGTGGACACAACTGCTGAAAATATTTCTTGCACTCCTGAGATTCCAGCACTATTAGGAATATGGTGATGACTGCAAGAGCTGCCTCACAAGCTTAGAGAGCTACTAGTAGATAAGAACAATGAATACATAAGCCAGGAACTATGCTGAGTACTTTCATGTTGCTTCCTTGTTTAAACTTTACAACATCTCTGAGAGGTAGGGATGATGATCACTATTTGTAGTGAACACTGTATGTTGCCCACCTCTTCTTGTACGTTCTTAACAAAACCAGGACTTTCTTTTTTTTCATCTCTCAGTACTCACAAAAATTTTCCCACAGTGAAAACTCCAGGTTCAAACATTCTAGAAACAAATCATTCAAATCTTATAAAAACTGTTCCATAGAAAATAAAAAATAAAGAGATACCCACTAATATCAATATATTTATGAAGCTAGCATAGCCTTGATACCAAAGCCTAACATTGATAGCTAGAAAAAGAAAGGCTGTTATAGGGCTTCCCTGGTGGCACACTCGTTGAGAGTCCGCCTGCCGATGCAGGGGACACAGGTTCGCGCCCCGGTCCGGGAGGATCCCACATGCCGCGGACCGGCTGGGCCCGTGAGCCATGGCCGCTGAGCCTGTGCGTCCGGAGCCTGTGCTCCGCAACAGGAGAGGCCACAACAGTGAGAGGCCCACATACCACAAAAAAAAAAAAAAAAAAAAAGGGTGTTATAAACAAAGGTGAAAAATCCTAAACTAAATAAATTCAGCAATGTAGGAAAAGACTAGTCTCATGACCAGACTGAGTTACCACAAGATAATTCTAAGCTTAAGCAAGGTTAGTGGACTTCCCTGGTGATGCAGTGGTTAAGATTCCACCTGCCAATGCAGGGGACACGGGTTTGAGCCCTGGTCCAGGAAGATCTCACACGCTGTGGAGCAGCTAAGCCCATGCGCCACAAGAGCTCTGTGCTCTAGAGCTCGTGAGCCACAACTACTGAGCCTGCGTGCCACGACTACTGAAGCCCACATGCTTAGAGCCTCTGCTCTGCAACAAGAGAAGCCACCACAATGAGAAGCCTGCACACTTCAACAAAGAGTAGCCCCCCGCTCGCCGCAACTAGAGAAAGCCTGCGCACAGCAACAAAGACCCAACACAGCCAAAAATAAATAAATAAATAGATAAATAAATAAGCAAGGCTAGTTTAAGATGAGAAAACAAATCAATTAATTAATCTATTAAAATTAACATTAACTAACGAACTATGAAAAGATGTAATTTTTAAATAGAGGCAAAGAAATCACAGAATTCAATGTTAAATCTTGCTTTAAAAGAAAAATCTCTTAGCAACACAGAAATAGAAGAGGATTTTCTATCTAAAAAAAAGTCATTTAAAATGTTGGTATATTGAAATTTATACCTTTGATATTCAAAACAAGGAAATGATGTTCTCTAGGTCAAAAACTTGAGATCCTGGCCAATGCAGGTTGGCAAGAAAAAAGGTAGAAGGATTGAAAAATAGATATAATTATTGTTACCAAAAATGATATGACTATGTACCCCCCAAATATAAAAGAATTTATGATAAAATGTTAAAACATATGAGAAAATGTTTAGCAAATTTGCTGGATATAAAATTATTATTTTAAAAATATATTTCATTTCTATGTACCAGGCAGAAACAGAAAATCAAAATTTTAAGGAAGTTATTATTTAGGGTACCACCAAATATATGCATAGAAATAAATCTAACAAAAGATGCTTAAGACAATTTTGGAGAAAATTATAAAACATTATGGAAAAACATGTAGCTCTAAATATATGAACAGATATACCATATTCATGAATTGAAAGACAGCATTGTAAGGATGTCAATTTGTACAAATCTGATGTATAAATTCAACGTCCTGTTGATAATACCACAACACTTTTTGGAGAAATCTAATGTTAAACCTGAAGTATACATCAAATATCAAAGAGCCAAGAAAAGCCCCTTGAAGAAATAGAACAAGGCAGAAGGACTTTCCCTACCATATATCAGGTCTTACTATAAAGCTGCAGTAATTAGGACAATTTGGTATTGATGCTGGATAGCTCAGTGGAACAGAAGTATGTGTATAAAGACCTACACACACAATGCGCATGGTATATGACAGGTACTATTGCAAATCTGTGAAGAAAGAATAATTTTTTCCAAAAAGTTTTGCTGGGGTTGCTATTTATCTGAAAAGGGGAGAATATAAACAGATTCATTTATGTACTTTTAATATTTTTTTTAAAAAAAGGAGGGCTTCCCTGGTGGCGCAGTGGTTGAGAGTCCGCCTGCCGATGCAGGGGACATGGGTTCGTGCCCCGGTCTGGGAAGATCCCACATGCCGCGGAGCGGCTGGGCCCGTGAGCCATGGCTGCTGAGCCTGAGCGTCTGGAGCCTGTGCTCCGCAACGGGAGAGGCCACAACAGTGAGAGGACCGCGTACAGCAAAAAAATAAAATAAAATAAAGGATAAGCTATGAAACAACTAAAGTTTACCTATACAAGAAGGATGGAATAGAGTAAGGAGAGAGGGACAGGCACTAGACTTCTCTAAACATCCATTATTTTGTAGATTTGACCTTGGGACCCTCAATATGTTAGAAAATTATAAAAGTAAACTAAATTATTTTAAAAGTAATTCCTAACAACTAAAATCAGAAAGAAACAAACAAACCTAACACTATATCTAGTTGGTGACAGAACCACTGCATAATGAAGAATTAACCTCACCCAAAGAGAGGTCTAGCATTTACCCTGGGCTACTGGGAGGTAACCTCTAGGCCCCTGTAATATCCTGCCTGAATAAACTGTCTTTGTTCATTGGGGGTTTTGGCAACCAATCAGTCTAACATTGTGATTTATGTTGGGGACTTCGAGCTATGACATATCAGCTCTGGCCTGCAGGAGTGTAGGCCAGCCACAAGGGCAGTATGTGGTTGAGTTCCAATAAAAACTCTGAATGCCAAAGACTCAGGTGAGCTTCCCTGGCTGGCAGTACACTCTGGAGTTTCATCACACATTGTAGTCTGGAGGAAGGAATGCTGCCTGGGGCTCTGGAGGTGAAAGGACAACTGAAAACTTCACATTTGGACCTTCCCAGACTTCAACCTATGTGTTATTCCCTTTGGCTGGTTCTATTTTGTATCCTTTTATATAATAAAACTCTAATTGTAAGCACAGCACTGTCTTGAGTCCTGCTAATCATTCAACGTGAGTGTGGTCCTGGGAATGCTCACAGGTGGTCTGAAATGAGGGTAGCTCTGGGAGCCCTGAACTTGTGGCTGGTGTCCTAAGTGAGGGAAGTTTTGAGGGGAGCTTCTCCCTCCGACTTTGAAGTTTGACCCAAACCCTTTGCAACCACATGGAGAACAACTTCAGTAGTCCCCCTTATCCACAGGGGATACATTCCAAGACCCCCAGTGGGTGCCTGAAACCACAAATAGTACCAAACCCTATATATACTGTTTTTTCCTATATATACATACCATGAGAAAATTTAATTTATAAACGACGCACTAAAGAGACTAACAACAACAACTAATAATGAAATAGAACAACTATAACAACAATACTGTAATAAAAATTACGTGAATGTGATCTCTGTTAAAAAGTCAAGAACTTTCACCTTTTCACTTAAAGGAAGCACTTTATGGCTTCTCTTTTGCTGCTCTGAATTGCCAGCATCACTACTCTTGCTCTCTGGGGACATTATTAAGTAAAATAAGCGTTACTTGAACATAAGCATTGTGATACCGTAACAGTTGACCTGATAACAGAGATGGCTACTAAGTGACTAAGGGGTGGGATACACTGGAAAAAGGGATGACTCATGTCCCTGGCAGGATGGTGCAGGACGGCACTAGATTTCATCATGCTACTCAGAATGGTACACAATTTAAAATGTATGGGCTTCCCTGGTGGCGCAGTGGTTAAGAATCCGCCTGCCAATGCAGGGGATATGGGTTCGAGCCCTGGTCTGGGAAGATCCCACATACCGCGGAGCAACTAAGCCCATGCGCCACAACTACTGAGCTTGTGCTCTAGAGCCCGTGAGCTACAACTACTGAGCCTGCATGCCACAACTACTGAAGCCCACGTGCCTAGAGCCCATGCTCCAGAAGAGAAGCCACCACAGTGAGAAGCCCATGCACCACAACGAAGAGTAACCCCCGCTCGCCGCAACTAAAGCCCACGTGCAGCAACAAAGACCCAATGAAGCTAAAAATAAATAAATAAATACATAGATAAAATCTATACAAAAAAATCTATTAAAAATATAAATAAATGAAAACTATACTCAATGTCTCTTAATTTCCCTATTTCCAAGCACTTAATCACTGGCTGCATTCCACATAATTTTCTTAGATTTCTTTTCCAATTCATTAGTTCTCTCTTTTCTTGTGTCAAAACTGCTCTTAAAACCACCCATTGAGATTTTAATTTCAATGTTTATATACTGAATTTCAGAAAATTTTATCTGCTTCTTTTTCAGATCTGCCTTATCTTTTTCGTATTATCCTTTTTTAGTCAAGATTTTTATTCTTTTTAAATTATTTTAAGTACTAATTTTATAGTTTTTCCAGATTATTCTCTTGTCACAAGTTCACAGAACTCTAATTTTTCTGAAGTTCTTTGTTTTTCTGCTGGCTCCACCTCCTGACTTTCTTGTTTCCCTCTGTGCTATATAAGTTCAATTGTGAACTCAGCATCAGTGGGGATGACTTTTCTCATGTGCGTCCTGTGCACAGTGAGCTGTGAAATTATCCCTGTGGTATAATTTTTAGCTTCCAATTTCCCCTTCTGGCACATGTACAGCATTTAATATATTTCATTTTTGAACTATTTTACCCATAGTTTCTGAATGTTTTGAATGGAACAGGGTGCTGAACTCACTTGATCTGCCATGTCACTGAAAGCCAATTATTTCAGATAGATCAATCATACCACTGTAGTCTTACTACCTTTATTGGCTGCCCATTTTCTACCATCCCATCGGCAATCCCAACTCCTTATCTTGGCTTGTAAGACCTTCCAAGATAAGGCCCATTCATTAGTGGTCTTGTTTTATACAGGTTACGAGTGCAGATCTAAAATGTTACCATGTATTTCAACACATAATAGTCAACAATGCCATCCTGGCTATATCCCAAGAGGTAAATTTATGTATAACATAAGCCTCATAACATTCATCCAGATATTCTGATAACATCAAATTTTAATAACAATAGTTCTAATCATAATCATTATTATAACAATAATAATAATAGATAAGGTTTGAGGGTATTTGGTATGTACATGGCATTACACGCTTTACATATGTTTTCATATTTAACTCTCACCAAAATCCTGTATTATTAATCCATTTAAGATTGTCTCATTACAGCATTACTCACTAATATCCTTGAGCTGACAGCACTTTCTAAAACACAAAATAACCAATGTTTGTGCCATAGGCCTCAATGTCAAGCTTCTAGAAAAGCACTGAACTGTGGCTCTAACACAGGCCAAGTATTACTGCTGCTCTTCTAAAGATTTCTCTTTTCCTGAACAGTGTAAAATGAAGAAAAATATATAAACAGACATAAAAAGCAAAGTGAATATGGTACATTGTAATATAAAGCTCTCAGTGTCTCTACTATCCTTTTCTTCTCTTTACCCCAGTCACCCCATATCATGAGAGAGTGAGAAATGGCACATCATGGGAAGCCAAGCACAGCAATTAGCTGCTCAGCATGCTTCTGGAATCAAAGACTTAGTCCACTGTAAGTATTTTGCTTTCTGAAATATTAATTTTTCTTTCCATAACTTTTATTTCACTTAGTGGATTATCTCAATGACTTAATCAACAGTGAGAAAAAAATGTCAGGAATAGTAATAAAATGCATATGAATATAGCTCATCAGGGCCTGAAAACAACATATTGGCTCTTAGATGTTACAATTTAGACTTTACCCTAGAGACTGTTGGCAGTTTAACAGATAGATTGATTCATCGATAGTGTAAATGTAGATATATGTAAATTTAGGTATATGGAAGTTTATATATATATATACACACACACATGCACACACACACACAAATTTACATGTTTACGTGTATCCAGTTGATTCACTTTGGACAACAGCTTATTATCTCTTCTCTCTTTAAAGCTTCAACACCACTTCCTTTTCCTCGTTTTAAGCTGATTAAGTTTTTCTTATTTTATTGAAAAACAGAAGGGATGAGAAGAGAGTTTTCACATGCTCCCAGTGTCAAATTTAGTCACTTACCTGAACCTGCCCATCTACTCTGCTTATTCTCCCATTATAGTGGGTTTAGAGTGTATATGCTCTATCTATGCCAACCCCTGCACTGTGTACTAGGTCCCATGCCCCTCACCTACTCCAGGACCTTACTCCTGCAGTTGTCCTCTTCCTCTCCTGAATCATCAGTTTTTTCTTCCCTTCTGGATTATGCTCCACACACCAGATAGAGTAATCTTGCAAGAATATTCATTAAATTATTTCATCCTCCTGTTCTCTTCTATCTTATGGCAACTCATACCTAGAATAAAATCCTGAATCCACACCACTTCCACCCCAACTTCCCATCACTTTTCCCCTTGGTTATTCTATTCCTCACACCCTAAGCTAGTTCTCACTGTGGGTCTTTGTTCTTCTTCCTATTTGTTTCTTCAGAATTCATTCATGTTTTACTTTCTCCTTCCATTCTAGTTATTATTCAAATGTCACATCCTCAGAATGAGCTTCCTTGACCCTCTTATATAAAAAGGTCTCTGACCATAAACATTTACCAACCCACTTTATAAATTTTTTTGTAGCATGTATCATTTCTTGACATCAGTTTGTTTATCTATTTAGTTATTTGTCTACTTATTGTTTGGCATCCATGCTAAAATGTAAGTCACTTTAGAATAGGGACTTTGCTTTTTGTTTACTACAATATCCACAACCTAGGACAGGACAGGCACAGAGCAGGCATTCAGTGAATATATGCTGTCAGAATAAATGAATAAATATAAAATGTATTCATACAGTACTTCATTATTATCATTTGAGGACAGATTCCATGATACATATATAGATAAAACAATCCAAACAGTATAAACACACAGTGAGAGAGTTAAGCTTTCTCCATTGAAAAGTTTCTGTATATACCTTTTCACACAAAAAAATAAGATCATGAAATACATATCTTGTTAAATTATTTAAAAGTCTCTCCCACTATGCCTAGTATTAGATTTTAAATAAACACAACTTTTTTTATTAAAAAAATCTGTTTTAAAAATTTTTTGACACTAAGAAACAAAAACATATAATATATACTATTTATTTTGTTCATGACTGCTAAAGGTTCCTCTAGCTTATACAGATTGTTTGCTAAATAGACACAGGAGTATTTAATCAAAAGTGAAAAGAGAATATGATTCCTCTTTATTGTACCATTAACTAGTTTTGTAAAGTGTTGAAACAGATGCACTCTGAAGTCCCTTGCAGCTATAACATTCTTTGAGACTAGGAATTATTCATTTTTATGACACACTAAAATTGTCTAACGTCATGCAGTTAGTATCACTAATCAAAAAGGGAAATGATAAAATAGTGACCTATTGATTCTTTATCTCTCTGAGATGCTCAAAATGTTCTAGAAAATCTTACATTACATTCAATGAATATATAACAAACAAGCAAATAAACCCTACTGCTTCTACTGTAAAGTTCTTCATTTTGAAATATACAAAACAGATGAAACTTATAACTGCTTTTTATAATAATGCAAACATTTCCATTCAACCAAAAATTTGAAAATATTAACAAATGACAATGACATATAATGTCACTTATCAGGTCAATCACCTAATTATCTACATTATTTTCATACCTTTAACAATGAACAGTGGATCCACTCCCTTCTCATTATTGACTTAACATCACTCCAGTACTTGGAAAAAGTTTACTCTCATTTCTCAGCCTGGTACACATCAATTCGAAAGATAATCCTTTCTAGGACTAATGGCAATTTTAATGCTAATTGAATCCCCTATTTCCTTCCCAGAACTTCCAACCTGCAAAAACACACCTGGTCGTGACAGTTTGTTAAGTGCAGTTTAAGAGTACAGCAGAAATTTCTCACACTGAGACAAAATGATAACCTGTCATCTTTCCAGTTTTTTCCCAGGCAATGTAGGAGTTTAGAATCCTCCATAGTACTGGAAATGGAAATGGGCTAAATGTGTCCCCTATGCCCAAAACTTCCCTCACTATTTATTACAGATACATCATCCAGAAATTTACTCAAATACTTTAACAATATTTTTGGCCTAGATCACCTCTCTTAAAAATATGCTATTTAAATTCTGCTACCCTCTACCACAACTTACCCAAATAATACTAAGTTAACACTAAAATTACATATTATGTGTTAAAGTAATATATTTTATAACTACGTGATTGACTTCCTTTTGTTATATTTTACTAAATGATACTGTATTTCGCTACTCACTGCTTTGGAGGCATCCAAGGAAGTCGTGGCTGAGAAGTATGGTCTTCACAGTTTGGGGCAAATCTTTATCTTGATTTTGAAGTGGGGAGAGGTCACTTCAACCAGCTTTTATTTCTTTACCTCCTGGTGGCTTGCAATAAATTCCAGCAATCTGTCTAAGTTCTGTCTGTACATCTCACTCCCTTCAACACTACTTTTCCCAAATTCATGTATATCAGGTATATTTAGATCTTTATCAAAGCATGTATTACTCACACCTTCTGGTCTGATGATAAAAACTAAAGAAGGAACTTATCCAGTGATCTGAAACAGGTTGTCCTCCCCTATAATGGATATACACACACAGTCTATGAGGAAAACCAGCACTTTATGACCTAACGTTGACTTGAAGCTCAGTCAGATCAAGTCTGACCAGGGAGTATCAGAATCACATATTTACATACTTCTTCTCCAAACAACAGCTCAAATACCATTTTATTTACGGAGTTTCTCCCACATTAACCCCAGGCAGAAGAAGGAAGGGTAAGAGGTATAACCCAAAGTGGCCCACTAAAAGTGGAAGTTTCTTTGAAGACTATGTTTTATTTTAAAAATGAATGTGAATTTATGCTCTAACCATAATATACATATTATTTTTAACATTTAAATAATATTTTTAGTTATCATCAATAAAAAAGTTTGCTAATTTTGTCAACAGTCAATGGGATAAATGATGTTGTATTGAATCCATCAGTTTAGGATAACTGCACAGAGATAAAGCAAGAAGGCATTGTTCAAAGGTTGAGCATCCAAGCACTGCTTCTTCTCTGACTCAACATCACACTATCCTGAGATCCCAGACTCACTTAAATACGTGGACACAAATGCCAATGGTTTTCTTAATGCTTTTTGAGCTATTTCCAGGAAAACCCTGGCAGTGTTATGCCCAGAATCCTGCCAAAGATATGGCACAGTGTTTGATACTCATAGTGGGAATTTAAATAGCTGTATCTTACTACAGGGTCAGATCACATGTGCCTAATGATGAAACTGAAATTTCTATGATGCATTCTTTACCATCTTAAGAAAATATTTATCAAAGACCCTTTATTCAATTAAAAAAAGCCTTATAAAGACTCCCATGTTACATAATTGATGCTAAACCTGAAATTCATTTAACTCTCAGATTTCAATTTCAGTTCAACTATGTCAGGTAATCTAAAATCATTTAGAGTCCTACCATATGGATGTTAATTGAGAGAGTCAGCTAAACAAGTCAATGTAATCAGCAGCTTTTTATTATAAGGGTGAAAATATATTCATTCTTTCCAGGTTTTTGTCCCTTACTGTGATATCTCACTTTCTCCAATTTCTTAAACACACACACACACACACACAAGATCAGCTACCTTTTCTAGGACTTTCCCCATGCTAAGTAATAGCAATGTTGATGTAATAATAACGATGATAATGGCAGCAAACATTTATGGTATATTTACTATGAGCCAGTGATTTGTAATTGCTTTACATAGGTTATCTACTTAATACTTTAAGCAACTCCACTTGGTACGTACTATAATTATCTCCATTTTACATTAAAAAAAAAAATGAAGATTTCACAGGTAGAAACAGGATTCTAACTCAGGCTCTCCAGGGCTCAATCTGTAACCATTATGCTACATTGCATTCATCTATTTAGAAGACATTTTCCCAGTCACTTCCCATTTCATTACAAATTTACAGGGATAAAAATGATAAATGTATGAATATCCCAGGCCTTTCTTCTTTCCTCTTTCCCTGCTTGTTAGTAAGATTTCTAACTTCATTGACTTTAGCTTTTTATTTCTTCTGCCCTTGAAAGGGTTCCTTCCTCCCCGAGCGTTTCTCAGATTTTTGTGAATGAGGGAAAGAGGACAGAGGGGAAAGAAGACAGCATGGGGTTCCAAGGTGTGGTCTGGGAGGGTATCTCTAGAAATTTTGAGGAGAAAGGAAAAGGAGCAATTATGACTTATGAGAAAGAAACAAAAATTACTACACTATATCCCTTCATTTTGTTCAACAAACACAAGAAATACTCTTTAGAAATTTGTTTGCTGTGAATCTGTTCTTTGGACCACAGTGACACTGGGAGCCAACTGTGAGGGTTGGTGTTTTAAAAGGAATTTTTCTTAAAAGAAAATTATTCAAACAATTGCTTTAAACAAACCTTATCTTGTAGCACCTTATTGTATACATAAAGAAAGTCAAGAAGCTAACCACAGGCGTAGTGCTCTGATTGAAACTGTGACGGCTCCTGCTGGGGAGAGAGCACCTTGGCTTTCATAGCAGGCTTTTCATATCTTGAATTTTGCCCCATCTGGGCTCAACTGCATATGTTTTTCCCAGTCAACACTGTGACTGTGAAAATGCTTATTGACTGAGCACTTTTCTACCATTTAGTGTAACTCTAAATACTTTTCAAATTAGCATGTCTTCATGTACATCATCATTGTAGAGCATAAGAATGAATGCTTTCATGCTACATATTCAAGAACTAGGTTTAACCTTAGATTTTTAAACAGTTGTTCAGGAATATATTTGGGCCACAACAAAATACCTCATTTGAACAATCAGTAACAGCAACTTTTTCAGTCTGGTTGTTTCTTTGTGATCCAAAACAGACGTGACCAGGTCTACAACAAAGATTATCACCACACTTTTGTCCCTTATTTGAGTTTCAGTTTTGGTGATAATTCTGAAATTGCCCTTGAAGGAGGCTTAAAGCAATTTTGTTGTTGTTTACAGTGAATGTAACTCTAGCAGATGCTGGGTACCTTTCCTTCCTCTTAGGAGAAACCAACCCTGCTGACACCTGGACCTCAGACTTCTAGCCTCCACAGTTTTGAGAGAATAAATTTTTGTTTTTTTAAGTTACCTAGTTTGTGGCACTTTGTTATGACAGCCCTAGGAAATTAAAAGCGCTCCCCAATGGACTCCCTTTCTCGTTTTCTCAGAGAACATGCGGGAAGAACAAGTACCAGACTATGCATTTAGAGACCTGTGTTACTAAGCTGGTTGCAGGAACTTGGATATATCATTTAATTGTTCCAGGTTTCAGTTCCTTCATCTGAAAGATGAGGGTACCATCCAACTCAAAATCTCTAAAGTATGAAAACCAACACAGGATTTTTCGAGAGAGGATATTTTTATATTCAATTGTGCTTCATCTGCTCTACAAAAATACAGACTTAAAAAACAGTTAGTTAATGGATGACTATACACATGGAAAAGGGGTTCTTAATATTAAAACTACATTGAATGCAACTTTTCTTTAATGGCAGGTTTCCTATCTCCTTCAAAGCACAACTCTATTTACTAAAATTTGAGTTACACAAATCTTTTCTAAGTATCTTTTATAGTGAGTGATATATGATTACAGCAGTAAAATTCATTCCCATTACTTTTATAGGCAGTACTTGTGCTGCAGGATTAGCCATAATGTATCTATTCCCGAAGAATTTTCTATTACAATTTTTTGGGGGCCATGGTATCCCAGATGAGTGCTTAGGTGCTTTTTGCAAAAGAAAAAAAAAAAAAAAACTGTGAGGGGAGAAATGGTTTCCCTGAAAAAGTTTCTCGATATCCAATCATCTTATCACATGTGCCAATTTAACTCTTGTTTGTGTCTAAGAATAATTGCAACCTATGCCCGGGACATGGAGTCAGTACTGACAGATATCCTGAACCATCTTCAAGATGGTTTGGTGTAAGCCATAACCTTTAGCTGCTCTAGAGGTTAAATGACTAAGACACGAATATCTAAATATGATGGGTTTGATACTGAAATGACCAGAATGAAGAAATCTTTCATCTCCAATCTCAGCATCATTTGCTGAATAGTCATATATAGTATATGCAGTGGGGAGAGTCATTATTTTCTTTACAAGCTCAAAAACCAGCCCATGTTACCAGGAAGTAGAGACCATGATGAGTGTGTGGAACTTTCCTTTTTTCTGGGAACTCAAGTCTCTCCTTCAAGAAATAATAACAGAGCTATAGTTATATATATAAAATTATCTGATTAAAGTGGGACTTGCAGTCACAACTGAAGGTTAATTAAAATGTCTTCAGGAGGAAAAAAAAAACAAACTTTAGGTGACTACATCCATGAAATGGTTGCTAAATGAAAGGCAAATGAAGTCTTGCCTGCTTTCAGCCTGAAAGTGGCTTGTCTGGCTAAGGGCTGCATATATTTAGTTCAGGTAACTACTCCAGCTCAGCTCGACTGATACAGTTGTTGTTTCAGTGTTTGGCCAAATAGCTTTTTATGTTGCAATCAAGTAATAGATACAAGATTGACATGCAACAAAGAAAAAGAGCTTTCAGTCAACATGGACTAAAATCCATTATTGTGGTGTTTACACTGTGCCAGGGATCTGTAAACACATCTTCATTGATCTTGCAGAAAGATAGAAATATCTCTCCTTGTATGGCTCAATCAAGACCCTTTTCAGAAAAGTAAAGTGCAAACAATATTGAAGAAGCAGAAAGAGACGGACATTACAGTCAAACAGTAAATAGTGGTTGAGCTCAGGAAACCTATCTATAATATTTCAAATTCCTGTCAGCACAGATGAAATGTATAACCTCTCTATTACAACCTCAGAAAGATCAGAAAATGGGGACCGTGCATTCCTCTTATTGTCATCCCCCTTTTACCAACTGACCAAATCAATAAGGAAAAAAAATCTCATTTACAGTTTTGCATTTTCAAAGGTATCTAAGTGGATAAGCCTTTGAAAAAGATCTCATCTGTGAAGGTCAATAATTCACTCCTTCCCCTCTCCTATAATTGGGATCTGCTGCCATTTATATGAAAAAATTTTGTTGACTATAAAATGGAAAAAAATAACATGGTGGAAGTAGAACTGGATCTTCCTGTCAATTTGAAGTTTTATTAGAATTGCCCACTGCATCAATTCTAAACTTCCACTTTCATTTATGTTTACATACTTGCAATTAGAAGCTATTTGGGCACTGTAGACACCAATAAATAGTTTGTATGGATTCCTAAAAAGGTTGGCAGGATGGTCAGGAGCTCAGCATAGTTTATAAACAGACTCATCTGTTATGTAAATCTTCATCCATAATCGTTATTTATCCATTATAGCTAATCAGCATTATAAGAAAGGAAAAGTGAAAAGAATGGTAATGTCTTAAAAACGATGGCTCTTGTACCTGCAGATTCCTTAAATTTAGCCATCAACCAACTAGGCACTTAATCTGTTGTTCCTCTTTTTTTTAAATGCCTAAGAGAAATCAATACTGTACATTTAAAAACAATGTTCTCATTTAGATACAGAATAAGCAAATAAGAAACAAATTGGATTACCCTTTTACACCACTTATTATCTTGCCTCTTCCTTTTCCTCCTTTCCTTCCCAAACATAAAATTCCAAAGAAAATAAAGACTATTTAACTCAGGATGAGGTAGAGGTTATGCCTAAGTGTACTGAAACAGACGTGACATGATACTTTCAATACCTGAGATTCCTGTGTAGAGAGCGTTAATGAGGTGTTAACACAGCTCATGGCATGGTCCTTTGATGTAGGTTTATAATCAGAGTCCCAAGCAAATACTCAGCATAAGGCAATGCACGATTCTATCTTCAAGACCCCAGGAAGAAGTTTATTAGAACAAAACCAAACCCAGTCATTAGTAAACTGAATCCTCACCCCAGTGTTCCATGCTTTACCCCACATTTCAGAGAAGACTTGGGAACTTGGTGTTGCTTTATAAACAGATGCTTACTGATCTAGTATGTATTAATCACTGTACTATCTATGGTTAGCTTGTGCTGGAAAACACCAGTTAGAACATTTGCACAAACTTAAGTCCCTCTCTGGAATATGGGATGAATAATTTCTTTTTCGAGACCCAGGACCAAAGAAAAGGAATATGCACACTCCAGAACTGACATATACTCAGCTGGACAATGTGGTAAAATTGTACAATTGAATATTGTATTTATTATACATTTTCTTCTTACTCTCTGATTCCATTCTCTGTTAGATGAATATATCCCCCGCCTTTACTGTCTCCAGCCCTTCTGGACCAACTTTCAAAATCCAACTATCCTCCAAGTCCCAGGGAAAAGCCTGTTCGCTCCAAGGTTTCTTTCCATAATTCTTCAGCCAGAAATGCTCTTTTCTTCATCTGATGTCCCATCAAGAGTTGTTCCTGCCTCCCACGATGTTTGCACCATACCTGTCATTGAACAAGCTTATTTGGGCTCACAGTTCACCTTCCCTACATGCCAGAAGCTGTGTTTTATTTCTTTTTATTCCTACCCACAGCACTTAATAAGCTACCTTAAGCATAGTAGTTGTAAAATAAATACCTACTGAACTGAATCACACATGTGCAAATTGAATGCTAAACCAAAAAGTAAAGGGACTCCTTAATTTTAAGTAAAGCTCCAAAGCACTAGCTCAAAAAGAGGAGGGATTTCTCTGAAGGACTGTATCAATAATAGTTTTGTAAATAGCAAATAATTAGCAAAATCACCCCAATTTGTTCTCAGGTTTTCTAACCAGAATCTAATTTTGAATAGCCAAATTTTGAAGGAAGCTGAATTGAACTCTGAGATTTAAAATTCTCTAATGTCAACCATTTGTGATGGTTTTTATCATGGGTTTTAAATAACACTTTACTGAAATATTTATTGCCTATATGCGTATATGTGTCATGGTTGAGAATCCAGCTCCATCCAAATTGGCCCTGGAGAATGGGATGAATTTAACTTGAAAGTGAGGCCTAAAATGTACCAATTTCAGAGAGGGTAGGAATTCAATACCCAGAAACTATGCAGAGCCTCAAAACATAAATCCTATTTCATCACTTTTCTTCTACATGCAGCCTAAATAAATCTCTCAGCCAACTACTGTCTCATTTCTCTCTTCCATGCCAACTTGTGTGCCTTGAACAGCATCCAAGTCCTGGAACACCCAGCCATTTGCCTTCCCTCAATTTAAAACTATTTTAAAGACCATCTTTAAGAAGCTTGTTTCAATGAACTAGGTGGCCAACCACTAAAGATGATTTATGGCACCTATTTCCTGGACTAGTAATACTTAAGATCTAAGAATCAAAGAGGATATAAAGAGATGATGGGTTGGCTAACTCTTTCCAGCACAGAGTAAAGCAGTGCAGTGGCAAGCACTGCTCTGTCATTCACAAGATAGCGGCACTCTGGCGTCATGCTGATGGTCCAATTAGAGGCTTGGGTTCTCAGAGTAATACTAAACTAAACCAGTGTAAATTCAAAGAATAACTGGGCTTAAAATTACTGTTTTTTTTTTTGTTTGTTTCATTCTTTCTGTTCTTTTTCTTCCCAAACCTCCATGCCTTAAGATACTCAGGAAACAGTAGCCCCGAATAATACAAAACTTTGGCATTCATGTACTTAGCATTCAAGATTTCGACTAATTGTGAGCAACCCCAAAGACTCATGACACGTGCTAATATGTAATTTTGCTAGACTGAGGTGTGGGAATGAATCCCTTGGCTACTGAGTGAGTCTAGCTGACTTCCTGGCAGCTTCATTCATCTTCATGTAGCTGGATGTCTGCTCCTATTATTTTGTGAAAATTTATGGGTCATATTTTATTCTACATTTTTGGTGTGATTTGAGGAAGATCATTCTATCATATTAGGTGATCATTTCTTATTTGTATGTTTAACAAATGAACTGCTAAATTTATAAGCTGACTGGAAGTATTTGGTGACCCTAAGTGCCAGGATGACATGTGTCCTACATTGCCTTATGCTCTTAAGATAGAATGCCATGAGTAACATCTTTTCCCTTATTTATTACAGTGCCTGCAAACATCTTTTTAGGAAAACAGCCCAGCCATAAACACATTCCAGACAGTTGAAGCCTGACCTCCTCTCTTAATTCCTTCTAGCACCTTCTCTCTAGAGTCAGGAGCTGCTTCCAGTATTTCTTATATTAACTCAATGATCTATCCCTTAAAAACTTCCATGATGAGAGTGGTGAACTCCAACTTCTCAACACAACGGAGTAACAAAGAGTCACAGGGACTAGATTTATCCTCCCTTTTGAAACAACAGCAAAAAAGAAACAAAATGTATTAAACAGTGGTTTTCAGACATCAGACATCACAGGACAAAAGAAGGCAAATAAATGAGATGAGCCCTAAGACTGCCCCAGTTTATCACTTGGATGGATTTTCCAGCCCACTGCAGTGGGCAGGAAACCAGAACCACATAAAACCTAGCCTCATATTCATAAGTTGAGGAGACAGAGCTGGGAGGGAACAGAGTCCAAAGCAACTAGATAGAGTACACAGGGCAGAGTACCAGGAAAAAGATATCTGCATAGAGAGCATTCCAAATCTTCAGAGGGTCTCAAGTACTGATCAGTGCATGAAATGAAGGAACTAACTACCTAAGGCTGCAAAAAGATCTACCCAAAAAGGAACTGAGAGAACAATTCTGACAGCTCATACAGGGCCGGGAACAGTTCACTTTACCACAAGGCAGAGTAGCAAAAACCTTGTCAATCACAAAGTATCAAATAGCATACTCAGAAGTGTATTGGCTCATGGTCAGACAAAATTAACCCTGGGTTAAAGGCAGCTCTGGTTGGGCCTTAAAAAGCTTCAAAGGAAGATTCAAAAAATCTTTTTTGAGTACTTTAACTGCATCCCATAACACGTTTATGACTATTTACAGAACTACAAAAACATCCAACACCCAACAGTGTAAAACTTACAATGTTTGGCCTTCAATCAAAGTTCACAAGGCATGCAAAGAATTAAGAAAATATAACCTTTAATAATCTAATCAAAACCTACCCAGAGAGCCTCATCCACCAGAGGGCAGACAACAGAAGCAAGAAGAACTACAATCCTGCAGCCTGTGGAACGAAAACCACATTCACAGAAAAATAGACAAAATGAAAAGGCAGAGGGCTATGTACCAGATGGAGGAACAAGATACAAACCCAGAAAAACAACTAAATGAAGTGGAGATAGGCAACCTTCCAGAAAAAGAATTCAGAAAAATGATAGTGAAGATGATCCAGGACCTCGGAAACAGAATGGATGCAAAGATCGAGAAGATGCAAGAAATGTTTAACAAAGACCTAGAAGAATTAAAGAACAAACAAACAGAGATGAACAATACAATAACTGAAATGAAAACTACACTAGAAGGAATCAACAGCAGAGTAACTGAGGCAGAAAAACGGATAAGTGACCTGGAAGACAGAATGGTGGAATTCACTGCTGTGGAACAGACTAAAGAAAAAAGAATGAAAAGAAATGAAGACAGCCTAAGATACCTCTGGGACAACATTAAACACAACAACATTCGCATTACAGGGGTCCCAGAAGGAGAAGAGAGAGAGAAAGGACCCAAGAAAATATTTGTAGAGATTATAGTCGAAAACTTCCCTAACATGGGAAAGGAAATAGCCACCCAAGTCCAGGCAGCGCAGTGAGTCCCATACAGAATAAACCCAAGGAGAAACACGCCGAGACAAATAGTAATCAAATTGGCAAAAATTAAAAACAAAGAAAAATTACTGAAAGCGACAAGGGAAAAATGAAAAATAACATACAAGGGAACTCCCATAATGCTAACAGCTGATTTCTCAGCAGAAACTCTACAAGCCAGAAGGGAGTGTCATGATACACTTAAAGTGATGAAAGGGAAGAAACTAAAACCAAGATTACTATACCCGGCAAGAATCTCATTCAGATTCGATGGAGAAATCAAAAACTTTACAGACAAGCAAAACCTAAGAGAATTCAGCACCACCAAACCAGCTCTACAACAAATGCTACAGGAACTTCTCTAAGTGGGAAACACAAGAGAAGAAAAGGACCTACAAAAAACAAACCCCAAACAATTAAGAAAATGGTCATAGGAACATACGTATCGATAATTACCTTAAACGTGAATGGATTAAATGCTCCAACCAAAAGACACAGGCTTGCTGAATGGATACAAAAACAAGACACATGTATATGCTGTCTACAAGAGACCCATTTCAAAACTAGAGACACATACAGACAGAAAGTGAGGGGATGGAAAAAGATATTCCATGCAAATGGAAATCACAAGAAAGCTGGAGTAGCAATACTCGTACCAGATAAAATAGACTTTAAAATAAAGAATGTTACAAGAGACAAGGAAGGACACTACATAATGATCAAGGGATCAATTCAAGAAGAAGATATAACAATTACAAATATATATGCACCTAACATAGGAGCACCTCAATACATAAGGCAACTGCTAACAGCTGTAAAAGAGGAAATCGACAGTAACACAATAATAGTGGGGGACTTTAACACCTCACTTACACCAATGGACAGATCAACACTTACACCAATGGACAGATCAACAGTGAGAGGCCCGTGTACCACAAAAATAAAAAAAAAAACTCAACTTAACTAAAAGGAGAAGATTCAATTCTAAGATGATGCCATTTTAAGGAAACAGAAGAAAAGGGTCATTCAACCATGGCTTTTTATCAATCTCTGCCCCTCTTAAACTCCACAGAAGTGTTCAAGAGTTTAAAATGCTCAGAATAATCCATTTATATTTATTAAAAAGTGAATTTTTCAAGGGCAGCACTGTGACTTTTGTGTTTCCCATCTTTTATCTCATTACCCTATATGTGAGCAGTGTTGGGCAAAAGGATGCATTCAATAAATGGATATCTTTTACTCATGTTACCCTCCAACCTCAGAAAGACCTCTAGTCCCTTGATCCCTCTTCTCTCTCTTAGCTATCAGCTGCTTCCTGCCTTTACTTCTTTCTCTTTCAGCTGAGAGCCCACGGCCCCATACTTTGAGCACTCTTTTGCCATCTTCCTCAAATCTCCTGCCACACCAATGATTTATTCTACTTGCTTGGAAAGCCTTCAAACTTGAGAAAACTCAAACATCACCAACTCTGGCCTCCATTCTGGCTACCCAATGCAGCTTAAAAAAAAGCACATCAAGCAATTGGTGCCAATATTAACATGGGGTCTTCAACCTTAGCTGTACCCTCAATGCTGCCCAATAGTCCTTGGTCAAACCATTGCGCAGAAATGGTTTCAAAGCTTTCCCACTCTCCTAAAACTTCTAACCCCGCCACAGACATCCTCTCTCTCAGCTGAACACCTTACATCACACAGAGAAGTGCTTGAAATTTCAGCAAAGCTACAAATGTGTCTGCACCTCTCCCTAGACTTCCTTTCTCTCCCCCTGGTATAACGGAAGAGGGGACTGAGCCTCCACCTAATCTCTGAAGCTCATGACTTTCAGTTGTCACAGAGACATGGCTCAATTAATGATTCCCTCTCTATCACCTCTTTTTTTTTTTTTTTTTTTTTTGCGGTACGCGGGCCTCTCACTGTTGTGGCCTCTCCCGTTGCGGAGCACAGGCTCCGGACATGCAGGCTCAGCGGCCATGGCTCAAGGGCGCAGCCGCTCTGCGGCATGTGGGATCTTCCCGGACTGGGGCACGAACCCGTGTCCCTTGCATCGGCAGGCGGACTCTCACCCACTGCGCCACCAGGGAAGCCCCTATCACCTCTATCTTTAAGTGGTTGAAGGTTTGTCCTTCAGAAGAAAGAAAATATGTATTCTATGTTGTTTCAGAGGGCAAAACATAGATCAAAGAATGGAAGTTTCAGGGAGTCACATTTTTTACTTGATAGAGAACCTACAACAAAAATTTAACAGGATGCATCACAATAAGTTCCATATCATGAGAGATATTCAAAGACAAGTTGAATATGATAAAACAATAACAACAGTTACTATTTGCTGAGTACCTGTAATGTGCCAGACACTATGCTAGGCATTTGCATAAATATCTCGTTTAACACCCACCACAACTCTGTGAAACGAGTATCATTATTCCGATTTCCTTCATAAATAAGCTGAAGTTCATAGAGAAAGGTCACTTACCCAAGATCACATACAGGTAAAAGTTAGAGGTAGGATTTGAAGCCAGGTGTTTCTGACTCTAAATTCCTCCACCCTACCACCACCACCATTCTTTCCTTAAGTCCATCGTCCATCCCAATGGAAGGAGAAGTCTAAAGAAATGATATTTAAAGCTCGCTTTCAAATTTAAGAATCTCTAATCATCAACCCATTAGTTCAAGATGGTTAGGGGAATTTAATTATAAACATCCCACAGAAAGACAGCCTTGTGAGCTTGAACTCTGAATACTGACAGGTGAATAAAAATGTTTCTTTGCAGCAAACATAAAGCCATCAGAAAACAGCATCATAAGACTAATTCCTTTATAATTTTTTAAGAATGCTGACAAAATGAGACATTATTTCCCGTATTTTAATCACTTCTATCTTTTTTGTGTTTCTATACCCTTCATTTTCTTTTTGTGCAAGAAAAAATAAATTTTGTTTCAGATTGCTACATGAAAGATTACAATTTGAAGAATTAATTAAATTTGAATTTATGATCTATTTTCAGTCTATTAAGAGTGATTATTTAATTCCATAAGGAATCCATAGGATTATAGTAAAAGCAAGATGCTTTCCTGGATTACAAAAAGCAAGGTGGCATTTCCCTGGGATTTGTCATACCTCAAGGTAGGTTAAGACATTCCTACTCAAATAAGCTCAGACTAAAAATGATTAGAGTGGAATTTTCTTTCTTAGAAAGTCCAATTACATGAGTATGTCCTTATTATAATAGACAGGTTAGCATTCAGATACTTTATTAACAATTCAGTTAGAGCTCCCAAGACCCCCCTATAGTACATATCTTCAACAATACCTCTCTTTACATTCCAACAAGTTGGTTTAACCAGTGAAAAAAGGTTCATTTCTTATCTGTATTCTTTTCAATCTAAGGCTTTCTTTCATTCCCTGTGCCTTCCTCCCAGATCACACTTCTTTACCTCTTATCTAAACTATGATAAACACTTTCTAACTTATCTCCAGTCTCTATTACACTGCCAGACTCAGTTTCCAAATAACAGCTCTTAGCTTGTCACTTCCCCCTAAAACAAACAAACAAAATACCCAGTGGATTTCTACTAACTACAAAATATAGTCCAAACTTTGAGGCAAAAAATAAGATACTAATGACCTAAAAATTACACTTATGAATCCCATTTCTAACAGTATAGCAGACTAAATGCCCTGACTGACCTGCATAGCTAGAACAACTAAAATGCTAAATAAAATGTAAAAATAATCTTTTGAAACTTATTGTTGGGCTCACGTGAAAAAATATTCGAGGACCTAAAACATAAATGACAGAGGGAATCCCTAATGGTCTTGAGCTCCTCTGTAATGGCTACATCATGCCTAAGAAGCAGTAGAAAGACCATAGTCCTCACCTAGAAGTAAGGATGGTTAACCCCAAGATACACTTGGATCCCAAAGGGCATTACACTTAGTGTAAGAATGAACAAGAAATAAACAGAAGGAGAAAGCTGGAAAACTTATCTTAAAACATCCTGGTGCTGAAGTGAAAGGAGGGAAATCTGCCTTGAGAAGCATATGTGGTCTCTGCTCATGGTTTTATAGGTCTGAATTCTCAATGCCTCTATAGGCCAAAAAACTTCAAATGAATCATTTACTTAAAGTGATCTCATGTTGGTAGTACCACCACACAACTCTCAAAAGCAAAGTCAAATTCCCTCTGGAAGAACCTACTTCAAATCAGGCCTCAAAGAACTCCAGTGAAAATGAGTGGCTCATAATCAAAAATCTAAAAAAAAAAAACATATCAAATTATCCTGAGTGGAAGTAAGCAGAAACAGCAGAGAGCAGAGTCCAATATACGCAAATCTCAGATACTGTAATTATGAGACAGATTATGAAATACCATGTTTAATATAGTAAAGAATTATTAAAGCTTGAAAATAGAGCAAAGAATAACAAACTATAAAGATGGACAAAACTGACTTAAAAAAAAAGAAATAGAACTTCTGTAAATAAAAATAAAATTGAAATCAAATGATAATTTTCCAATCTCATCACCCATCAGATTTCTAATTGTTGGCTAAATGTTTCCTTCCCTTTCTTACCTCTGTTCTTTTGCTCCCATTACTCTCCCATTCTAAGCTATATTTTTCTCTCTCTGCACTTTGCACTCATATCCATTGATTCCAATGTCAACTCTTCCATTTAGCCACATTAGACATCTTTCCAAGTGAAATTATTCTTATGTGTTTCCATGCTTTATTTATACATTATATGTGATAGTTAGAATATCTCTCTTTGCTTAGTTCCTGCTAGGTCTATTTGCCCAAATAAATTATAAACAACTTGAGGAAAAGAGGCCATGATACAAGCAACTCTGTTTGTCCCAACACACCTGGCTAAGTATCTCACCCAGAAAAGAGAGTCAATATATGTTGATTGAACAGAATTAGAGTGAAAAAGTATTTTTTTTCCTTTAATGTACTCCCATTCGGTAGTCATAGAAACTGAAGCAATGAACAACAAAGAGACCCACTGGGGCTAATTCTCACTGCAGATTATTTACAAAAGTGAATCTAAAATTGCATCCCCTGGCTCTATATCCTGCTGTCTTTCCACTGAGCCAGATTTATGATAGCAGGAGACCTATATTCTTTCTTGCATCAAAATAAGTCTCAGTTTTTCTCAAGTTTGTTATGATATTATTATGTTAATAATTTAAAAACATATTTAAGACCAATTCTGTCAACCTTTCTTTGTGGGTTTTTAGGTCATTAACACAAGTTGTTGAACTGAATTAGAGCTGAAAAATCTTTTTTTGTACTTTTGAGGAGAGGTAGAGTGATACAAGGTAGATGGTAGGCATATTGGGCACTAAAAAGAGGATGACTTGGGGTGAGATCTGGCTCGGGGGACCTAAGAGACTTTAAACTAGAATGTAGATTGTCTATGGGTTGTACAATAATCGAGAAGGTATTAGAGAGGGAAGAAAAACAATGAAATAGAAAACATGCATAATGATAAAAAAAGAAATAGGATGGAAAGGACACAACGGGAATTAAATATAGTGAATATCTTTGAGAGAAAGGAAAGCATTCACTGAAAAACAATGTGGATAATCTTATAAGCATCAGGTAAACAGTCTACCATTCTTTAATACTCTTTCTCTTGGATAATACCAAAATGGTTTCAATTTTTAAAAAGGAAATTTGGCATGAAAGGTTCTGTAACATGGCCTGCCCACTTATGGGATTTAGGGTAAAAAATGTAAACCAGCTGTGATATTGAGGTTTAAGAATCATCTGTTGTCCATATTCAGTAGCTTTTCCCATGGAATTACAAAAAGAATTGTATGATAGATAGTCTACATCCTAATTATATAATTACACAGTAGAAAAGAACAGCTGAAGAGGAGCCATTTCATCCTTGTGTCCAATGTCTGCATAATCTACATCTCACATAAAGGATGGAGCTCTTGCTATATAGTAAACCATAATTTTATTATAAAAGAATGAAATGTTGGCTTTCATATGGGATTAGACTACATATGCTCAAACCAGTAGAGATAAAAGTAGGACTAATCTAAAGCTTCAACCTGAACATCAACCAAATCCAAAAGAATTATTATTAAAATTTAAATTCTTTTAAATTTAAAAGAATTATTATTAAAATTTAAAATTATTATTAAAATTTTAATTATTATTAAAATTTAAATTTAAATTAGGGAAAAATGTTCCTAACTTAGTTCCTCTGCTCTTTTCATGTGCAGCTACTCTACTCCCAAAGCAGGAATATAAGAGTGTATCCCAGCAGATAAAGATATTAAGGGCCAATGCCAAAATTTTCCAGGTGTAAACCTAAGGTAAGTTTCTGAACCTAATGGAAAATCTAAGTGCTGAGCTCAGTGTAGGGAATCAATCATCTATTTTAGCAACTTTCTCTGTGTCCTTGATGTCAAGAGAGGTTATATGTGCTGTAACTCTCAGAAAACTCTCTCCCTTCCAGGTCAACAGATAGCAATTCTAAGTGCAGAAAATATTATCACAGCTATTAGCTATTCAAGAATGGAGGAGTGTGAAGTCAAAGAAATAAGACGATTCACAAGCTCAGCTCCCCTGGAAATATGACATAATGGAAAATATTACTTACAACGTGTTGGAGGGAAAGTAGATTGGGGAAAACTTATAAGGAAAGATGCAGAAGCCTCACTGTGCAAACCAGTAGCAGGTGACTTTTTGAGACAACTGTAGCAAAACCTTTTCTGACCTTAATTCCTAATCTTTATTAAAACCATAATGAACTCTAGAGTTATTTTGGTAATGAACAGGGAAGGGGAAGCTGACCAAAATAAACAAGTGAAATAATCATCGGCAAAATCTTTCACTTAAATTTTCCAGGGTAAAAACATCCTGGACCCTTCTCTACTCATTTTTCTTCTTTGTGTTTTGACCTCTCTCCATCGTGTGGGGTTTCTGGTCGGCTAGCAAAGCTCTCCTCACAGAGCCCATGTCTTTGCTTACTGCAACAACATGTCTTTCACTGCTACAACATGTGACATGCTCAGGCTTGGAAATGGATTCGGATCGGGCTACCGATACAAATTGCAGAGAACAGCTTGCTCAAACTCTGGGGGAAAGATGCTGACTTACAGTAATTGATAAGGTCATTCCTGCTGGATGATCCTCTAGTGGAGGAAAGGTAGCTACTCTGCTTAGGAGAGAACTGGGAACATCAGTTCCAGAAAAATGGCTTCACATTTCACATGACATCTAAGAATTATATCACTCCCTGTAGTCCACCGTATAATAAGAAGTCTGTAGCTTTCATTCTGTAAAAATTATTAATTATTTGTGGCTGAAAAATGAATCAGTGAAGTTAACCTACATTGTCAGGTTTGATTTATCTGGAGGTAAACAACATTCTAAGAGGATTTAGTGGGCTAGTGTTTAGTAAAACGGTATGTCCAGGTCATGGCACTACATAGATTTAATGTCCAAACATTTAAAAACTCCTTCATTATTGGGCTGAATAAGAAAATGACAGCCATCATTTAGTGACCTTAGAATGTCCCAACTATTTGTAACAGACTTTCAGTAGTGAATCTAACCTCCCATCAGGCTAGGGTTAAATAAATGACAAGTTATTTTTCTGAGTTTAAGATTAATATTGAGGGGCGCTGTTATAAATCTGTTCTTCTAAATAGAACATTAAATTACAATTATTTGGAGGAGTATGTGAGGGAGGAAAGAAGAGAGAAGTGAATAATTTTTTTGTTCTCTTTCACTTTATTTCATTTGGTTGGTATCTCTACATCCCATCATAATATTTTTTTGTCGATATAGTGATTGCTACAGTAACCACCTGTGCTAGACAAGCACCTGCCTTAAAAATGCAATTTTTAGCAAAGATTTAAATTGCAAACTAGAATTCCAAGGCCCCCTGCCAAAACAAACTCACTCTTCTTTTGAAGAGTATGTTGTCTCCCAAGGAAGGTTTTCCTGTACTGCACCCTGTATTTTGACTTAATAGTAAATCTCTCTTTCTTACTCTCTCACTAAATGTTTTTCTCTCTTGTCAGCTGGTTCAAGGCAATATCTGCACCAAGATCTCAAACAGCAAAGTGGGAGGCCCTTTTCAAATTCTAAAAACAAACTTCTCTCAGTTATTAGCTCACTCATAGTTCAGGGATCACTTTGTTCCCTACACACTTTTGCAGCAATGAAGATTTCCAAGAGAAAATTATGAATGTGACAAGCTCAACAAATGTAGAATATTTGTTTATGTTATTCAAGCTTTTTTGGGGGAGCATACAAGGGCTTATTTTATAAATTTGCTCTGAAAAAAACTAAGAAGCTCTGTCCTTTACTTCTCATGTCTCCTGGTTCCCAGGGTACAGTGGTGCCAATGGGAATGAGCCCAGGCTCTCAAGAGAGACCAGTTTGAATCTTTACTTAGTCAAAAGAGGTATCAACCCACCATGCTACCTCTTTTGGCATAAACCCATTAATCCAGGTAGTGCTAAGAGATGAAAATCAAATGTGAATTTTCCTAATGAAAACTCATGGAGTTTTGGCACCATTTCAATATGAGATATCAGAAAGTCAGTGTCCCTTCTAAGGGAATTTTTTGGTTTCTCCATGAGTTTTCATTAGGAAAAGTCACATTTAATTTTAGAAAAATGGCCAGTGGAGGCCCTAGGAAGTGTTTTTGAGAGATGAAGCAAATGCCAAGTGAAGACATCTCACTGAATGAATTCAGTTATAAGACAGGAAGAAACCTTGCTGAGCACTTCATAGGATTAAAATCTTTTATCACTATGATGTTCCACCATGAAACACACCCATCAGTAGGAGTTCCATAAACAGCTGGCAATAGGAATAATTAAAAGAAAAAGCAGTTGACTTTGTGTTTGACATGGAATGGGACTAAAATCCCTTACATTATTAATGAGTCTCATCAATTGCTAGTTTCTTTCTTATGACTATTGGGAGACACTCCTCTGCGGATCTCTTGTGTTTCTATGCATCTTGCTGGGTACACGAAGAGTTCAAGGTCCTGACTGCTCTTTACTGGGGCCATTTCCTCAGGACTGTACTTGTAGCAGTGGTGGAAAGATGAAGTAACCTCTCCTCCAGGGCAAAGAGCAGATTTGCTTACTGTTTGCTATAAATCTGTAGGTCCCACAAGCTCAACGTTCCTCAGCTACAACACAAACCCTCTGCATGTACAATATCCACTCTGCATTTCTTGTTACCACCACCTACCCCGGGACCAGAGGTCAAAGGGAACCAATACAAACATGATGCTACTTGCAGTGCTGTGAATAATAAAATCCTTTGTCTCTTGGATTCTACCAACATCCATGGAATAGCAACAGGCTAAGTTATTCGTCTGTAAGTTGGGTAAAATCAAGTCCCAAACCCAACAATGATGTATTTTGCATCTCCTGTGTATCTGTAAACTTCTTGAGGATAGTATTTGTTTTGGATTCATTTTTGTACCACCTGAACACAGTGCTTACATGGAATAAGCACTAAGAAAAATGTATTGAATAGTTAGATGATTGAATTTAAACTAACTTATTTACCAACATTACAATAGCAAATTTTGTGTTTAGGCTTACATGAAAGAACCTATGACTGACTCTAAAATAGACCTGGAATTCATGTTCAAGATAAAAAGTGGGAAAAAATGAGAAAAATATACAGTGACCCAATACAATATCAATAAGCTTAACTCTTATACCCGAACAGAAGAAAATAATACCTTACATTTGAACCATGATTTATATCTTCCAAAGTTCTTCCACAGTTCTTATTTTGAACTTCAAAACAAATAGGTAGGCAAAGTACTGTTATCCGCTAGTGAATAAGAAAAGTCAGTTCATAAGACAAACCCAAGGTTGTCCAGCTGGTGAGTAGCTGAAAAAGTTCTACAACCCAGATTTCCACTCCTCAGACTTAGGGTTCATTCCCAAATGCAGCATTACCCATAGTATCGTAATTTATCCATACTGCTTCTTCTGAAAGCATGCACTGATTAAATTTAATAGATAGAGTCCTACCAATCTTTTCAAATTTTTTCTGTGTGTATGGCTGGTAAAGAATGTAATTTCGTTATTTAATAGGAAAAACAGGCCTGCAAATCTTTTCAAGTATGACCTGTTTTGAATATTACAACATCTTCTCACACCCCATATACTGAACTCAACAAAGCAATGAAGCTAGAAGACTGAATAGATACATCTATTTCAGTGCAAATTTCAAAAGCTAGCCAATACACTCAAGATTCTCTTTTAAAATAAAACATAAATCCCACAGTGTAGTATCTATTAAATCATATATTTGGTAATAGACTAATTTTTTATTGTTTTATTTGGGAACAGGGCCAGGCTTAAACCACCATTAACACAAAACTTATTAGTTTTAAATTTCCCAAATCCTCTTCCTAGATGCTCTATAGTCAGGTGTGAACTTTTAAAGGACTGCTTTTTTGCACTAGTTTTCCATATTTTAAAAGCAGCTTAATTTATGACAATATATGCTATCACATGCTAAGTGAAATAAACTGCCTAAAAGGCAAACAAAATATACTTGTTATACAAATCAGAAATCATTCGCATATCCATGTTTTTCCCTAAGAAAAACTATGAAATATAAACAGTTAAAACTTTCCTTCAGGTCTCTGTGTCTCTCTGCTCAGCACTATCTCCTCCAGAGTATTTGGGGCTTTTATCTGACATATGAGATAAAACAACCAGTGTTTGAATAACTGAGTAGTTCTGCTTTCAGTGATGCAGCTTGTTGCAAAAAATAATCAGCTTGATATATCAAGATCATATTTCATAATTTCTAACTTCTACTTAATTGATAAACTCCAAAATTCTAGGCTGGCAAAAATAACACACTTTCATGTGTTATGGGGCGGAAGGGAGAGATGAGTGAGGTCATGAAAACTCTGCCCACATAAGGCTACTAACTGCTCTCAGTGAGTCCAGTGGTGGCAGAGCATCACTGCTTTAAGTTATTGTCCATTTTCAATTTGATTTAGAAGTCCCCTGAAGAAGGTCATAAATCACCCTGGATTCACCTGTTTTTAGGAAAATGCTATCCATACACTAATACACAGTTGTCCCTTGGCATCTGTGGGAGATTTGTTGGAGGACTCTCTGGGATACCCAAATAGAGGATGCTCAAGTCCCTTGTATAAAATGGTGTAGTATTTGCATATAATCTATGCACATACTCCCATGTCTAGATTACTTATAATACCTAATACAACATGAATGCTATGTAAACAGTTGTAAATACAATGTAAATGCTATGTGAAGAATTACTGGTGTGAGGCAAATTAAAGTTTTGCTTTTTGGAATTTTTTGGAATTTAAAAAATTATTTACAGTTTTGAATCCATGAATGTGTAATCCTCAGATACAGAGGGCTGGCTGTATGTACAATTAACCAAATTTTTGGCTGTGTGTATTTCTTTTGTCATTCTTAGTTGTATCACATACCTAAAATAAGAAATACCTATGAATTTATGTTATTTTATGTAAACCCTAGACTAGAGGAAGATAATCTGTAATAATATACCAGTGACATATGGTAGTGAATTTTCTAAAGAAAGAGTAGGAAAGGGAAAAGAGGGAGAAAGTAAGAGAGTGAAGGAGTAAATAAGAGATAGAAAAAAGTGAACAGAGAGAAGACAGAAAAACCCTCTTTCAAGGGTGCCCAGCAAAATGACCTTGTGTTCTTATCTACATCATGTTCCTGCTTCTGCTCAATTCCAAGCTTGTTCTCAGGTTACTAGCCTGGTAGAGACCACCGAGTTAATGAACCTGCCTATCTTTTACCTGACATATAGTCACACAGGGTTTTATTTCAGTTCTTACTGGAGCTACCACTCAATACACAGGCAATAAAATCAACCATATGGTAGTCCAATTTCAATTTCAGACCTTAAATGGATACTTAGGTATTATCTTCATATTAATAAAGACATAACTCATATCTGAGAAGACATAATTAACCCTCATAAGTACATCAAATCTAACAAAATCTAATGGTAGAATTTTCTTAACTGAAACATCACTTAAACAGTATCAACAAGTAACAACGTACAGACCTCCAAAAAGGCTAAGCCAGTCAAAAATAATGTATTTCCTACATCAGAGAAGACTCTCTTCTTTATGCTCATTAATTTGCCATTTATAATTTCCTTAGAAGTCTACTTCTCTATTCCGAAGAATAAAGAGTTCTGAGAACCCTGTTACACTGTATAATATGTAGCTACTTATCAACAATCTTGTCATTTGATAGCAAAAGGGGGAGGAAGAACTAGATGAATGGTGATTTTCCTCTTTCCAGGAACATGAGCAAGCAGAGTTTCACATGTCATCTTTCCTGTGATACTGCAGAACAGAATTGTAACTAGAAAATTTATAACTGTGAATGAGAGGAAATTAATGAAAATTAGTTGGTAACTTTGCTGTAATTCTGCTAATATCAAAAGTAAAGTAAGCTCTGCTAAAGACAATGTGTCCATCATATAACATAACTGCACTTCATTTGGTCTTGTAAACCAGAGTTATCACCTTGGAACATGGGTGTTCATCAGGAAATCAGAATGTATTTCTGCTTCTGCTTCTGCTTCATATTGTGAATCCAGCCCCAAAGTAGATGTTGCGGGAAACCCAAATGAAATTTTAAAAAATAGACTTCTATTATCAAGGACTTTAAAATCTGCTTGAAAGTGCTGGGTTCTGTCTCTTCTATTTATTCCTCTCCTTCCTACACAGCTCTGTATGTGATCCACTCCTAGGTGAGCAGCTCTCTGTTTCCTCTCTCAGAATTCAAATAGAATCTTTTATTTCCTCAGCCACATCAAGAAAATCAACTTGTTTTTCTAAGTGAATGAGGAGGTCCTCTCCAACTGGCATCAGCCTTTCCCAACCGTCACAGCAGAAAACCATCCTACAACTTCAGGCCCTCCTTGCTTTTCCTACTTCTTGCCACTTACCATGTTGATCTTAGGAGAGAAAATTCTCAGATATCCCTCTTTTTTCCAGAAGAAAATAAGAGATTTGAAGAACAGCAGCAGATTCAGGAGATATGACCAGTCACAAGTACAATGCCTTCACAAGACATTTTGTCCCTGAGAGTGAGTGGTGTAACTCATTTTGCTATGCAGAATGAAAGTACTTTAGGACTTGTAAGCTCTCTGTTCCTTATGGCATGAGCAAATGAAACACACAATAAGTGCCTAGTAGGAACATGAACCACTGAATAAACACAGAGACTATTTGACTGCCTGTGTGTTCCCTTTTAGATGTCAAGTTCACCCAACAAACACAATACGAGCTTTTGTAGACTCGTGACAAACTGGTTAAAAGTAATGGACATTTTTTCAAAAGATCTAACAACAGTGTGTCAAAAATATTTACTCAAAGTTTTCATTAATGTATTTCTTTTCAGCACTGCTGAAAATTAAGCAGTGCATTAATGACAAATTAAATCAAAGTCCGCAACTCAGTTTCCTAAATTTCACAATTAATAGGACCAAAAATAACATAGTAATTTCTGTAGGATGAGGAGACTTAACACTTAAAAATATTCCACATTATTGATAAATTCAGTTCATTTTCACAAATGGAGTTTGTTTCAATTCTCGGCTGTTGGATGATGGTTTGACTTGGAGCAAAGGCAATGCTACTGGATAACAGCTGAGGTGCGCTTGTTTGAGTAGGGCTGAAAGATCCGATGCAGGATTTCCAAGAGTGTGAATTACAATTCCAATGATATCAGAAGCAACTGAGTCTGTTCTTTAGAAGTGCGGACATAAAAGAAGTTTGAGGTTTTCTTATTTCGAGCTTTAATTGAGGTCTAGGTTGTAATTCATTTTCATCCCTGAGTGAGTGGTAAAAACATACACAGCAGGTAATTCACACCACCTCAAAAACTGTTGGTGCAGTCAGAAGACTAATCAGGGTAAGCTTCCAGTAGCAAATTATCAGCTACAAATTAAAACCTTGCCTCATGCTTGCTAAAAGCAACCTTCCTTTTTACCAACACACACATGTGAATATTAGTAACTGTTGGACTGCAGCAGGATGGGAAGATTAGGGATCCTACCTACTTGCATTAAAGAGAGCCTTGGAAAGGTGTGAAATAAACTAGACTTCAAACAATGTTAAATTTTTGGCTTAAAAATGAAGAGTCATCATAATCCCAGGTGGTGTGGTGTTTATTCTGAGAATGGAGATTTAATGTCACACACAAATAACATAATAAGCTTAGATCCCGAATAGAGTGTAAAACAGTTTGCATTTAGGTCCTGGGTAAGCATCTTCTTGAACTATATTTCTCAAAATAAACACAAAAGACTGCTGACAACAATAGGAATTAATTAAATTCCTGATATTAATTAATATCAAGGAAATAGAGGATTGTCAGATAAAAATTCTTTGATTCTTCTGGCTTTAAGCCATAACCTCAATATAATTTAAAAGTATACTTTTAGCACTTAACCTTCTCCATAATGTTTGCTTACATGATGTTGAAAATTGTTTCAAGAAAGCTGCAAAGTGGCAACGATAATACATAAAGAGTTCAAAATGGCTGCACACATCTGATAAATATATACACTATATACATAATTATGTTATTGGCTTAAATGACCATAATTGCACCTTTTGGACTGTAGATCCAGTTTTAGTTCCATCTCTCTCTGAACAAAGCTGTTACAAGAGCAATAGAGTCATGGGAATACACATAGTAAAAATATTGTGCTTCACTAGAGAGAATTTTCTAATCCCCCAAATCTGCACTATTTTTCATTTGGAAAATAAAGAGAGAGCAAGCAATACCTTGATGTAGATTAGCAAAAGAAAACTTTCCTTTAAGAAAAAAACACATCCTGTTTTTAGAGCTGTGTGAACCCACAGCAAATCTCTGACCTGCCCAGCACTTTGTTTTTCCATCAAGTGTCTGTCTTTAAAGGGTACCAAGAAACGCCTTTCTGAAAACTCAGATAAATCACTCAAGAGTTGCTAAGCTGATTTCCTGAATGCCAAATTTCAAGCCTGAAGCAAATTTAAACACTCTCATTGAAATCTCTGGAGGGGGTGAAGGAGGTGGAGAAGGGAACAGAGGTTTAAAAATGGAAATCTGGGAACAGCCTTGTGTACCACTGCAACGCCCTCACTCTAATCAGGAGCCACTAAGTCGTTCACTTCTCTAAACTCACAGAGGTTTAATGCACGCTGGACTCTGCTTGGTAATCATGTACATAGTCCTGGGTTCATCTACACGGTCACAGATATATTTCTGACTGACTGCATCATAAAAATTCCGTGTGTGTGTGTGGTATGTGTGTTCAGCTTAATTTACCAATTTCTCTATAATTGAGGCAAAATTATCATACATGAGGAAGGGTTGAGAGCTCTCAGCCTTTTTTCAACAGATCCCTGTTTACTTTTTAAGACCTGGCTGCTTTGTCCAGTTACACTGAAAGAAACAAGTATTTTCTAAGTTCTTCCTCTAAGTAAGGCAGTGTGCACTGAGGATCTTCTTGGGAAACGGTATGTTTGCAGCAAAGCCAGTCTTGGGTTTGGACTCCAGTTGGAAGAAGAAAACAAAACAAACCTGGGATGACCGCCTGTCTTACTTTAAAGGTCCCTGAACATTTCTTGGAAGAGTTAAGTGATACGCAAGTCTCATTAAATCTAAGATAACTGTTTGATCTGTTACTCAATAGATGAAACACAAAACTGTTCTTTAAAAATCAGTTAAATTGCTTAAAGAAACAACAAATTCATACATCAGCCCATTCTTTATGTTCGAAAGTGCAATTTATGGGGCTAAACGAAAGTAAATGTCATACCTTTAATTTCCTAAAAAGTTATGTACAAGTCTATTATTCCAAATAATCACATAACAGAGAACAGCTACCTTTCTGCTCAGTGGGGTGCCATTTTATAGACTTTAAAATTCACTAAGTTCAAGCAGCTTTCATTCTAAATAACACATGTGCTAAATATGTCACATTAAAAGTGCTTTTGGCATGTAAATGATCCGTTTTCTCATAGAAATGCTTTTAAAAGAATCTGAGCTCACTTTTTTTTTTTTGGAAATTCTAAGTGCATTGAATTTCATTGTCCTACAGAACCGTGCAGAGTTGAGTGAAGTGAAACTGCAGGGACAAACCAGCCGTTGTCAGCCTGTGTACTTATGTATCATTTGAACTGTCAGAAGTATATAGAGTTCTATTTGCTTCAACATTATTTTCTGTTCCAATCCAGGGGAAATTTTCTCTTTCGCTCTCTTTTTTTCCCCCTGGAACTAAGTGTTAGCAGGCAACGCCAGGTCTAAAAAGTTGGTGATTTACTGTTAAAACATAAGGCATGTGTATGAACAAGTTTCCTGTGTATTTACTTAATTCTTTAAACTTTTTGCTATTTCTTCTGTTCTTTAACAATGAACAATAAAGTTGATATTTTTATGGGTGATTTAAGGTGCTTACCCACAAAAAAAACTAATTCAAAATTCTTGTGCATAATACGAATAAAACTGAAAGCATCATCTCTCCCTCTTGTAGCTTTATTATAATGCTGCATACGGAGGAGGCTTCCCAGCCATACGTGCAGCCTACTAAGGGGGAGTCTTTCAGAACTTCTGGATTGATTATTCTTTCTCCCTCTTTGCAATGCCATATAGTACAATTTGATGATATCAGCTATCTTCTGCTTTTAGAGATCTTTTAATCTTGTGTATTAAAACAGAGCAACGTGAATGCAGCTGATATTCATTATGCAGTTTGTATAAATTATTTCTCATAGACTACGTAGCTTCAGGGTTCTCCCCGAATTTTACCTTCACCATCCCTTTCCTATAAAAAGCAAAAAATGTCTCAAGAAATAACTCATAAATAATATGTATAACAAGGCCTGAGATCAATTATAAGCAAAGGAGTTGGTTTTAGGGTAGGAAAATCCATAATATAACCTTCAAATGTAAAATGAATTTAGAATATGAGTGGGGTTGCCAGATTCAGCAAATAAAAATATGAGACAACAAGTCAAGTTTGAATTTCAGATGAACAACAGATAACATTTCAGTGTTACAATGCCCCATGCAATATTTGGAACATAATTACACTACAAAAGTATTCACTGTTTATCTGAAATTCAAATTTAACTGGGCATCCTATAATTTATTTGGCAACTCTAAATATGAACCTAGTTAAAATGTATAGCTTAAATAATGCAATATAAACTTTTCACATAAACAGGTCTATTTACTTTTTTGATTTAGGCAATGATTATCCATTACATTTATACACTTTACCCACTCTGATACCAACACATTCCTAAGGAACAGATTCAAATTTTTTCATCTAATATGATTACCCAAGAATGCAGACAGGCAGATACAGCAAAAGAGTTCCCTTTTATCTGTTCAACTAGAATTTGAAAAATTGCAAGTGTCTGTTTTATGGATATCAAAATGTTTCCTTCCCCTCAATTTCTCTATTTTATCACTTAAATATGTTTATCTGAAAACTCATTTCCTCTAAATATATGACTGGATTTCAATTTTCTAGTAAAATCAGACTATTCTATTGATGAGAACTGCTTTTAGAAAGAGGGCTTACATTTATTGAGCACCTATTATGAGCCAAAGGCTTTAATACTTTAAACTTTATTTAATCATTACAAGACCCTGAAAGCTAGATATCAATTATGATATTCATTTACAAAGCTAGCACAAGTTACAGAGCTAATATGGGTAGTGGTGTGACTGGTAGCCAAGTCAATTGAATGTGAAAGTCCATATTCTTGCCTCTATGAAAGGCTGCCTCAGAATAGTTGGCCAAGTCTTACTTCCTTCTGTCTTTTCAAGATAAGATGAGACTTGGGAAAACCCAAGATGGTAAAATCAGGATATGACTCTTGCACTAACTCAACACTGTAAGAAGGAACATTTATTTTTCATTTAGCTGCTCTTTTAGCAAACCTAAAATGGATCAGTTAATGAAAATTTTTCTATAACAGGTCCTTGGAACGAGAACATTTCTTCCTACATTTTTTCTGCCCTTTAGATTCATTTCCATAACATAGAATAGTTAAGAATTAGATACCCACAGAGCTCAATTTTAGAAGAAAAGTCTTAAGCCAAATCTACATTAAGCCTGTAACTCGTTCATAAGCCCCAGGAGCTACTTCTTTGCACCAGGCCCCTCAACAACCACTGGGAATTATTCATTAGCATTCACAGTGCGAAAAATGCATGGGTAACACCACTGCATTTTGTAAAATGCAATTTTTGGCAGGTTGACTAAAATCTTGGCAAGCACAACCATTTTCCCCAAATGTATTTGCATATAGGCTTACTGATTTTTATTACTCTATCTGGACTCTCTCCAAATTCTCCCTGTCCCTAAACTCACTTCAGTAAAGCTTTCTTATAAATGAAAAAGCCCTATTAGAACAGGTGGAAACATGAAACTAGCACTTTATGTATTATAAACGAAAAGCCCTAAAATATATTCAGAGGCATTTATTTACTGTGTTTCTAAAACTACATTTATTCTTGATAAAGTAGAAGTGTTTAACAGGTTACCAGGAAGAAAACCTTCCTAGGGAGCATTCTAAGACAAGAACACAAATCCTGAGAAAGTTGTGTAGGAAGGAAAAAGAGGCCCTGTAATTTTTATTTTAGTATCACCACCAAGCATTCAAAGGTTATGGGCTAATACACATAATTCACAAAGTTGATCTGAATATACACACATACACACACACACATACATAGTCAGCCCTCCGTATCTGTGGATTCTGTATCCAAGGATTCAACCAACTGCACATGGAAAATATTCAGAAAAAGATTCCAGAAAGTTCCAGAAAGCAAAACTTGAATTTGCTGTACGCCAGCAACTATTTACATAAAATGACATTGCAATAGGTATTATAAGTAATCTAGAGATGATTTAAAATATATGGAGGACATGAACAGGTTATATGGAAATACTATGCCATTTAAGTAAGGGACTTGAGCATCCATGAATTTTGGTGTCCTCGGATCCTGGCACTGATACCCTGCAGATACTGAGGGATGACTATGTATATTCAGGCAAACAGATGTACAAAGGAAACACTGACGAACAGGGTACATTTGCTCTTTCTCAACTATATTTACAAAAGCAAATGAAACTGAATGAGGACACTTTAAAAATAAGACTCCAAGTCTTTTACCACAAATCTTTAGATAATGTAGAGAGGAACAATGAACACAATCCACCAGGATGCCGGTCTTGCTTCTCCCCCCTCGTTGATGCCATCACGTCAGCCACATTGCCGAGGACAGCTTTTGAGTAATGCAGAGAATATTTGAGAGGATTAATTGAATTGATGGTGTTGCTGACCTTATGAAAGGAAACGTTACAGCTCTCCGATGTGTCTGAAGATTTTAATTGCACAAAAACAATTCTCATTTGATATAAAGAGTTTCCAGATCCATTGTGAAATGATGGAAATCTTTTTCTTTGTATAATTTATTTTACAAAATGGTTTTTGCCAAGAGATAACACTACAGAATCTCTGGATTTAAAGTGTTTCTGTGTGTTTTTTGAACAAAATATTGTACCATTTTATAATCTGTCTTTTGAAAATATTATTTAATATTTTTAATGCAGTCTTGCATAGACTTTTCCATAATTCATTTTCTACATTCAAAGACTCTGAGCAGGATTATATTTTTTAATTCAGAAAAATAGGTGCAATAATATATCTATTCTACAAAGGTAGTAAGAATTTAAGCGTAAGAAATCATGAATTTTCAGGAAGATGGTATTTTTTTTTGCATTCCTGAACGGTCAAGTTGTTCTCAGGTCTAAAGGTAGATTTTACCCTTTGAGGAAAGTGGTACGTGTATGCATAAATAAAATGATGTGTATAGTTTTTGTATATAACAATAAAGCTTTTTGTTACAATGAAAAAATTAAGATGACTGTGGGGTTTAGAAGTGTGAACACTAATGTGATTTTGTTTTGCACTGAGCTAAAACTTATCTAATATATAACTTCATGAAGTTATGAAAACCTCAGCTTTATTATTGCAAAGTGTATTGCCCTTCATGAATAAGGATGGCATTTATTAAGCCCAAGAATCAACTGAAACTGCAGCAAGAAGGACTCAAGTTGGATCTAAAGAAAAGTCGCCTGCCAACATGGTTATCAGTAGGTTACTGAGAGAGTTCATAAAAGTCTACCTTTAATAAAACTTTTGTAACTTTCAGCTGCGTACCGCTACTTAGGCAATCTTTAAGTGAAGAGATGACTCACGTGTCATCAAGCCCCTTTTAATCACATAATTTAAAAAAATGTTGGATGAAAGCCATGGAAAAGGAATATGTTAAAGGGGTTTTTTTATTATTCCTAAGAAACATAAGGAGAGCTAGCCTGATGCCAAAAACATTCTTCACGTAACTTCCAATAATAACATTTCCCACCTGATCCTAGTTCATGTGACCCAAAAAAACGCAAATAGAGAATAATCCTACAATATTAGTTTTTCTTTTCCTCCCTTTGAATATTTCAGAAATTAATTGGTAAACCCTGAGAAAATGTTCAGGTTTTCATGAACTTATTTCATGAACCCTTTCCATGGTTGCCTAAATTAGGTGCTTAAGATGACATTTGTACAAGAAAAAGGAATGCTTATTAATTTCTAGCACTTAAGTGAATGTAGGATTTGAACGCTGTCACCTTGTAGGGGACTTCAGGTCCTATTTGAGATGAAGTTTCATTTCATTTTTAGTATTACATCAAGACCAGTGCGGTATAAGAAGAAAACCTAGATTTCAGTGGACCCATGAATATTAAAGCAGTAGGAGCCAGGGCAAAAATGGAAACAAATTAAGTAGGCATGTATTATGAAGAAAGGCAATGTGGCAGAATGGAATAGAAGGCACTGGGTTAGCATACTTTGCTAGTCATGTGACCTTGGATGTATTATTTCATTTCACTGAAGTTCAATTTCCTCATTAACTAAAAAGAGTATTGGAGGGATTTTTGTTGTTGTTCATCATCACCTGTTTTAAAGAATGAAGTAAGAAAGTTAAGTAAACTATCTGCAATTTGGAAACTTTAAACTTTCTGGAAACCAAAAGTGGTCTGTAACTGATTTAGTGCAACACAGACCTGAACTGATACGAATATGCATACATTTTACTACAGATACATTAATGCAATGATTAAGGATACCGCCCAGATGCCACTAAACATATTAGCATAGTATATAATATTTGTGCTCTATTCAGTTTCTAAAATCCAAAAATTGTGATTCTAAAACACATCTGGCCTCCAGGAATTTAGATACAGGGATTGTGGGCCCATGTGGTTATTAACAAACAATTTCACTTTCCTTGGACTTTTAGGAAATTAAAATATTTAAGTCAAAGTTAAGTAAATTTTTAGAGTGGCTGTATCTAACCTTCACCTAGGTCATCGGTTAAATTCTTCATTTCATATGGCTTTACAGTGATTGGTCATATGGATAGGGAAGAATAAAGTTGCTTACAAACGTGAACTTAAAGAGGTCTAAAAATCAAAACTGTCTAAATAAACTGTTGCACAACGTGCCATGAAAAATTACACAGCATTCTACGAGTAAAGCTGGCAAGTCATTAGAGCGCACAGATAGCATTGTCTGGAAAGAAGAGAGGGCAAGGCTTCTCAAAAACAATCTCACCTTGAACCTGACGACAACAGGATTTGTATTTACTTATTCACTTAAAGTCCGAATCAACAAAACAGACCTACTAGCACTGATCATGGATTTTTCTATCAGAGTGCTGTTAAGGATGAATGGACATGTGTACAGTGGTGTATTAATAGCAGTAGTGTCCCTTTCTGTCCAGTCCTGAATAGGCTTTTACTCAACTAGACTATTCCTATTTTTTAACTAATAAGAATAACACCACTTGGCTTGAGATGAAACACAAAACAAGGAAGGGTTTAGACACTTGCAGTCCCTGAGGTCTTATAACAAAGGGCAGGGATTGCATCTCTTGGGTCCTGGCCTCATTCTTACATCAATGATTATGTTCAACCTCCTGAAATCCCTTCAGCTCACTGCTTCATTTCTTATTCTCAACTGTTGTGTCATGAGCACCTGCCAAGCTTCTCTTAAATTCCTCTTGGATGAATTTTCAGGCAGTTTCCAAAGTATCTCCCTTTTGTGATAAGGACTCTGCAATGTATTTCAGGTGAGGCGTTTAAAATCCCACTCATAATTGTTTGAAATCTTCCCTCATTCAAGCTGTCAGAGTTTGACAGCCCTGGTTCTGTTGTTATGCACTATTAAATGGGAGCTGCTCTCCAGCCTAGGGGTACCTCTCTTTTCAGTGGTAGGAAAATGGGCGAAGCTTATTGGGGATCCTTGGGGAGAGCAACATCGTATAAATGGGAGTTTCAGCAGGAGGAATGAAAATAATAAGTCCCTTTCTGAAAGCTCAAACCTACAAAATTCTTAAGTTTGTTGACATTGCTGCATTTTGATGCTCCCATTTCTATTTCCGAGTTTCAAAATAGCTTTGAAGTGTGCAATTTTATAGGTCAGAATATGAGAAAGGCACACAACATGTTGTTTTGTTTTCAGTTTGGGGTTTTCCTTAAAAGCCATAGAAGGGTAAATGTTTTGAAGATACTGAATATTTTCTGCATTTAGGTTGGGGTGAAGAGAGGAGGAAAAGATGCAATGGATTTTCCGTCTTATTTCTATTTCTGATAAATACCCTAATGACTTCTGTTGCAAGATTCAGAGGTCATTAGAAAGCAGTATTACTAATCTAGATGGAAACAAATTTCATTCTGGGCCAGTAATATATTTTACAGCTCGTAAACATGTTGTATCCAATTACCTTGATATGCTTTACTTGATAAGAGCAATTACAAAATATCTGGAAGAACTGATGTGCTGTGGGTAACTATTTTAATAATAATTGTGTGTGTGTGTGTGTGTGTGTGTGTGTGTGTGCCCTGACACACATTGTAGTGTTAGTGTCTTGAAATAAGAGACAAAGCAGGTTAGCATGCAAAGAACTGGAAGCCAAGAAATGTAAATTGAGCTACACTTAAAGAGGAGATTAGGAGCTTAGGTAAGCTTCCCTTGTTGGAAACACTTTGCAAGTGTTGTCACACATTGTTGCTAGGAGAATGCATCACTAGCCCTGTGACCCCACTGGGATAGGGCGGCTGAAAGCTTGCTCCTGGTTCCTCTGGACTGCTCCCAATGCACCTTTTTCCTCTGATAATTTTAATTTGTGTTCTTTCACTATAATAAACCATAACTGTGAGTATAACAGTTTTCTGAGCTTTGTGAGTCCTTCTTGCGAATTATAGAACCTGATGCTGGTCTTAGGGAGCCGCAGCACACCCTCTAACACTTTCTATTGCCTTTCCCTGCTTTATTTTCTCATCAAAGCACTTTACACTACTGAAATTACTCAATGACATTATGTGTTAGAATATGCCTTATCATATTATACATATTTTTATATCAATTATACTCTCTCCCTCTGCCCACCGCCCACACACACACACACACAGAAACACACATACACCATTAAATGTAGATTTCTTTGAGGGTAGATACTTTGTCCTTTTCACTGCTGAAGAGCCAGTACTCAGAATAGCACCTGGTGCAAAACAGGTACTCAGTAAATATTTGTAAAATGAATGAATGAATGAATTAACTAAACAGAAATATATGATTGGAAATGAAAACAAAGATCATGGTCTAGTCTAATGCTGTGTATAAATAGACCTTCATACTAGGAAAAGGTAAATCTCAATCTCCTAATGACTTCTAGCTTGGCTATTAACAATTTTGGCAACTTGTCACTTTACCTGATTTTCCTGTTCCTACAAGGAAAAGCCTACTCAAAGTAGTTAGGTTAAATAAAATGGGGAGTGAATCGGCATTATTTTGAAAAATGAACAGAATGTGTGAGCAAAGTTACTTTAATAACTCTCTTTTTAACATAACTATCAACTAGGTCAAATCAGTCAACTCTTCCATATTTACTACAGGGTTTGGGTAAAAATTAAGTAGATAATTAAAATCAAAGAGTAAAGTCCTGTTTTACGTTAAAAGAATAAACCAAAGGATTTTATCCTATAGATAGAATTATTATTATTCATCCACTTCACCTTGTGAACCTCCAGTTACTCTTCAAGACCCAGATAAAGCTCACCCCTCCCCACCTCACTGTGAGGTCTTCTACAGCTAAACTGTGCTTCCCTCGGTGCTTCCAAAGATCTCTTTACATCTCTCCCAACCACAGGTCACATTGTATGCATAAAGTATTCGTCTCCCTGTCTCTCTAATTTACAGGATTGTGAGCTCACCATAGTTAGGATAGTATTTAATTGTAGGATAGTATTTAATTGATGTTTCTGGTCTGCAAGAACTTTCCTATGTCCTCACATAGAAGGCACTCACCAAATGTTAAATACATAAATTAACTAACTAATGAATGCATGGATGAGTAAAGGAATAAATTAGTACACATTGATCTTGAGCTCATGCAGACAACTCAGCTAGGTAAAAGAGATAATACACAGCTCTATTTGCAAGGTCATCAGAAATAATTCGTCCTCTTAAGAGATTTGATGAGCAAAGTGTTGGACCAAATTTTATCTATGAAAAGTCTGATGCTTTTCAGGCATCAAACCCTCACATCATTGATGCTGTAAGGATGAGGAATAAAGTATATATGGCCTATTACCTGGTACATAGAAGAATAATGAAAAATACTTGGGTTAGCTATTATTTTTAAATTATAATTATTTTTATCAAAGATATCCAGATTTCTGAATAGGGTTCTTACATCTGAGTAAACAAAAAATAGTACCCTATTTTCAAAAAATCAACTTATGTGTAGCTTGAATCCCTAGTAAAATTGGCAGGAAGATGGTGGAAGAAACCTGCAATGATACTAATGATAAGAGTCAACATTGAAATATTCAGAGTCTAGTCTACCAACCTTCAAACTTCCTGAAGCTGTCTTGCTAGAAGGACTATTCGGAGGAGGGAGTTGTTTCTTTCAACGAATATTTATGAAGCATCTACCATGTGAGAGGCTTTGTGATAAGTTCTGCGACGATTACAGAAATGAATAAGCCATGGTCACTGCCCTCAAGGAATTTTCAATAAAGCATTTCTCCTCAGATGCCGAAGAGTGAGGAGTACTATCACAACACAAAGAAATAAGATAGTCTGGAACAGAGAATTACATGCTAACTCTTGGTTTAGTTGTAAAAGCCATATTCAAAAGTGATTTCTTTGTGAATGACAGTCTCATTTACATTGAGTTCCTGCTTTGAGGATCAGGAACTACAGATCATTTCATGGAGTAAACCACATGCAGATATTACCTTTCCATTAGTTTCTAATACTCCATGACCATAAGATGACAGAGGCAGATTAAAAAGAAAAAGGAAGAATTTGTCATTTATAACCCAAGTGAGCTCACCCCTGAACCATACTGGGGCCTTAAAAGAGACCGTCAGGGAAGAGAAAGTAAGCTGAGGTGAGTTGGCTATGGTAGGAAAACTGACAAAGCTATCCCCTGAAAGTCAAGGCCAGTGCATAGGAATCTTGTAGTAACAGTCCTATCTATCCCATTTAAAGTTAGTGGGAACAGCATCCAGCGACTACCAGGAAGTGATGTGCAATAATAATAACACCTGTGATTTATCGGGTGTATACTACATGCCAAGAAGTGTAGAAGTACTTAATCTTCAAAATCATGCTCTAAAATTATATATTATAGATGATAAAACAGACTTTTAGAAGGTAACTACCCAACGTCATGCAACTAGAAAATGGCACCAACTTTTCTTATTGCAGAACCTGTACTTCTGAAGATCAAGAACTAGGTGAGGGATAAGAAACAGTGGGCTGAGTTCCAAGGTCAGGACTCAGTTTCGACTGATTCATAAGGCAGAAGCCTAGTCACAGTGGCAACTATGGAAAAAGTCAGAGAAAAACATGCAATTCATTGAGTACAGATATCTAGGACCTGCAAAGTCAGGGCAATAAAACCAATTTTAATTCCCTAGAGGTTAAGTTCCAATGAAAAAAGGAAATGGAATAAAATAGAGCATATAATATTTAAGAAATACTTAGTATGAATAATATTTTCTTTCAGTTATTTAACACTGGAAATAAACAAGGTCATGTATCTGCTCTTTTAAACGTCTTTAAAAGTGGGATTCTCATATGGAATGGTTTAGGAAAACCTACACAGGGAAACAAAACAGACAGGGGAGTCAATTAAGGTGAGAAATCCTAGAGAACAGTAATATTATCAACTTGATGAGAAGTCAAAGGACAGATTGAATACAGAGGAAAATTACTAGCTTTCATTGAATATAAGATGCTACTATAAGCCCTCATAAAGAAATTGAATTGATGAACTGGTTTTGGTTATTATCATCTTCCTACAAACCTTTTCTTAGGAAAGATGCCGAGAAAAGAGATAAAAGTACCACATAAGTAGAATTTTAGTTCTAGTCCATCTTAGGCAACCCCTGAGCTTCGAAAAATGGCTCCTGTTCCCAGCATGCTCTCCATCCATTACCTTACTTAAATCTAGTGAGAAAAAGCTATCATTCTGCCACTAGATGGTACTGTCACGAATTGGTATGGACAGTACTCTGTGGACCCTAAACTCGTAAATATAACGATCTGGAGAAAAAGCAATAAAGATTTAATGTACACCAAAATGCAATAAACATTAGAGTGATGCAGAGAACAGTGCAACAAACAAACAAAATATACTGAAATAGTATTGTCCTACTGGGACATACATCAGTAAATATTCTACTTTATGACTAGATTCTCTCTAGATACGCTAAGATATAATGTTATTTGTCCAACATATTTTGGTTCCCAATATTTTTCCTTTCAAGCTATTGAAGTTAATATTTAACAAACACATTTTCTGCCAAGTTTTAATGTGATATCATCCTCTGAAGAAACAAAATCCAGAAATAATTTGTCTTTTTTGCAATATTTATTAGTATTTTGACACAAACCCTGAATTATTATTTAAAGTAAATAGGAAATCAAGGGTTCTGATGTTTTGAATTTTTTCAGGTGCTCTCAAGGTTAACATGTACTCTGTGGCAATGAAAAGGCAGATAAATAAAGGCTATCTGGTGTCACATAATCTGTAATATTTCCTATAACTGTGACTATTTTTTAAATAAAATTTTCTGGCTGACAAGTTTAATTTCCCCTTTTGGTTTTGTTTATACATTAGAGTCCCTGGTGTCATGGGACTGAGCACAGACCTAAGTGCTGCCAGTCTTTCTCCTTCCCTTTTGATTCTTTATCTGTCATTTACAGCTGTGAACTTCCCATGAGGTCTTTTTATCATAAAAATTATATATATATATATATATATATATATATATATCCACTTTTTAAAAAGTCTCAACTTGGTGAACTACCAGAGTCCCCTCAGGAAGTTTCTGAAACACCTACTGGAACAACATGGAAGACAGCAAGTTCCGTCCTCACACAGCTGGCTGTGTTTAAAAGAACCACAGGAAATGAACCAGCTTCCAACCTGTCAGGCACATCCAAAGGGCAAATGGCTGCAAGCCCTTGGGGACTGAGGGATCTCATTTGAGGTGGCAGGCACACCAGCTCCAGCCTTGAATGAATATGTGTGTGAGTGTATGTGTGTGTATAAAAAAATACACACACAGAGCCAATAAATGTGATAGGAACTCCCCAGACATTCTGGTCTAAATTTAAACAGGAAATAAAGTTAGGTCATTGTTACCTTTTGGTCAGGGTAAAGGTGACAATCACAATAATTTTGCAAAACACTCAAATGAGGAAACAGAAGGATGCAAAGGGTTGACAGTCTACTAATACAATCCAAAAAAATTGTTTATAATAAACATCCCAGGCCCACAGAAAGGCTGTGAAATCTAGAGTGAATTTTTCCATCCTTTAGCTGTGCCTTCATTGTGAAGGTCTGGACTTTAATTAGGGCTCTTCAGAATGGGCAGTGGAGAGACCATGAGCAGGGCTATTTGTGAGCATTTGCCGCTGTTCCAAGGGAAAAACTGTCCAGTCAGTCACTGAGAGTCTGACTCCTTCCAGAGCTTTACCATTTCTCCACAGTTGTTTGTTCTGAGAATACAGAGAGACCAAGGAAAATCTGAAACCCCACAGAAGCATTCCTTTCACAATGAGCCTCAACACTGAAGCATACAATATTTGACAGCCTTTTGTGAGTAGCAGAGTCCGTGGATTTTTTTTCTCCAGCAATGATATCCTTTCACCTCATTATAAAATATAACCTGTCATAGCTAAATGGAGGAGTTTTTTCAACAGGGCTGGAAAACTCATCTTTAATTACTGTATAGAAGAATGCTTCTGAATTATCAACTATGCAGAAAAAGGCTGAAAGGCAATCTGATCACTATAAGAAACAGATGCTCCTTGATAAAGAAGCCATGTTGTTGGGTTTTAGTTTCTCAGGTGATGATTCTTTGATACGGATGGCTTTGAAATCCACATATGATAAAAAAAAAAGAAAAGAAAAGAAAAGAAAGGAGCACTTTCATTAGTCTAACAGTATTGTGTGTACACTTTAACTCTCTGCACACAGACTGGTTTTAAGGATTTTATTGGTCACCATTCTTGGATTATAAATATCTAGATGTGCACTCTAAGACAATTTCTAATGGAAGTTTTCTTTACACCAGCTTAATGTGTTGGTTACTATCTTAAGTTGTGACAAACCTGGTTCCAAATTCAAGCTCTTCCCCTAACCAGTCGATGACTATGGCAATTACTAACCCTCTCTAAGCTTCAGTTATCTTCAAAAGGGAGAGAATCATCATACCTACATCATATGACTATTGAGAAGATTAACGAGATAATGAATGTGAAGAGGTTAGCAAAGTACTTAGCCCATTATAGCCACTCAATAAATGGTAGCAATTATTATTAGAAGCATTCTGCACTGAATTTCTGATAGTTTTGGCTGCAAATGAAAATTACATTTTCAAAGCCAGATTGAGTATTATATAGAAGTGTCCCTTTTTTGCAGGGGGCGGGGGCCTAGGACAAAAATACCTCAGGTGTACATCTCCCAGTTGCAGAAACAAGACAGTGGTTATAAAGGAGCCAAACCAATAGACCCCTGAGCATCTGGCACACTGATTCCTATTTTTATCAATGTTCGCTCAAAGTCAATATTTCCAGAAGCAGATTCTGCAGAAGTCACTAAAGCTATTTCTCAAAAACAAAAACAAACAAACAAAAAGTTTCCTATGGACAAATGACTCTGGGCAATACTACATATAACATTTCAGTCTTGGAAATTTACAATGCATGTTTTCATATTAAAGGCTTTAATAAGTCCTGCAGTGGAGAAACTATCTTTACTTTGATTGACACAGTTTCCCCAAACCTATCTGATAATGCAATTCCTTTTTTTCATTCAATGACTACTGATGTAGTAATAATTCATTGAGTGCTATTACAGGCCAGCCATAGTGTCAAGCATTTTACATGTATTAACTTGTTAAATCACAATAACAATACTATGAGATAGGTACCACTATTAACTCTATTGTATTTGCCCAGGATTACTCAGTCAGTAAGTGTAAGCAGGATTCAAAGCCCAGCACTCTGACACCAGGGTCACATTCTGAACCAGCACTTCCTACCTCTTCTCACAGTATGAGTCATATTACTTCTATCAGTTAGGATGCCTTCACTCACAAATAACAGGAACCTAAACCAACACTAATTTAATGAATAAAGGGAGTTTATAGTTGCATTAACTAAAAAAGTAGGGTGAGCTTCAGGCACCAGGGCTATAGTTCCAGTCACTCATCTCTGCCCTCCTTCTGTCAGCTTCATCCTTAAGTGGGCTTCCCTTACGGTAGTCACTCCCAGGTAGTCTTCACTTATAGCCAAAGAGGAGAGAAAGCTTCTTCTGATTAAGGCACATGCCCTTTAGGAGCCATCTGCTATCCATGGAAATGGGATGTGCTGATTGTTTTAGGTTTGATTATTCCTCAGCTGACCAGGGTGGGGTGGATTGGCTTAGGCCAATCAGGGCCCATTGCTGAAGCTGAGAGTAAGGCTAATTCCAGGCAAACCACATAACAGAGAAATAGGCTCCTTCTAAAAAGAGAAAGGGGAAATGGAGTCCTATGGATCACACTTTGAATAATAGGATTCCCACTCAAATCCGAGACAAGTGTTCTGTGGAATACACCTTCAAAAGTATCACTCTAGGCTTTTCTTATTCCTCTGATGTCTCATGACCAAATGGAAATAAAGATAATCAAGGAAACTGAAGTCACTGAAGAAAGACAATATATCCAAGCTTTGACTTTTCCCTGACAATTCTGGATCTTCTAGCCATCAATTTTGATCGTACTTAGAACTGAAATAGACTATAGAGCTACTTTGACAATTTTTAGATGAAAAACTGGAAGCAGAGAAAGCTGATTAAATTTTTTCCAGACCAAATAGAAATGGCTCTGAAATATATTTATTATTTTTATATAAAAATATCTGAGTATGTTCTCATAGCTTATAAAAACCCAAAGGATATAGAAATACAGAGAGTAAAAGTCACCTGCTTCCTAGCCCATTCTTTCTATAATCCTTCTCAGAGGTATTAGTTTGATATATATATTCCCAAGCTTTTCTCTACCTTTATTTATACACATGTGTAAAAATGTGTCTTTCGTGACATAAATAAAAACATTTCATTCCTTTTTTTTCCATTCAAATATACATCTGAAGAGCTCTTCATCAGTATGAAGAGGTCTTCATTCTTTTTCACTGCCGTATAGGATGCCAAAGTGTGGCTGAAACATCATTTAAGTTTTTCCACTTGTTACTTGGCAGACACTTAAGGGTTTCTAATATTTTACTATCTTAAAAAATGTTCAAATGATCATCCCTGCACATGCTACTTTGTGCACATGGGGAATTTTTTCTCTATGATAGAAACCCACCAGTGAAACTTCTTGGTTAAAGGGGGGGTTTGAGCACTTTAAATTTTGCTAGAATTTGCCAAATTGCCCTCCAAAAAGGCTGTTCCAATTTACACTCCCACCAACAGCCTCTGAGAGTACCTGTTTCCCCACTGGATATTAACAATCTTTCTGCATTCAATTTCAAAGAGTAATCAACAACAGGACTCCAGTTAGCTCTATGATGAAAGTGGCTCCCTAAGAGCTTTAAGAATGTATCATTAGACACGAAAGAAAACAATTATTTGATGTGAGCCCACTATGTGATTGGTATTATAATAATAGTAAAGAAAACCCTCATGAATGAATAGCTACTTACCTTAGCCCTTAAAAGACATTAACTATCTGCCTTACAGTGTTTTTAAGAGGTCAATAAAGGTCACTTATCCCCATTTTGCAGATGCAAATTTTAAAGTAAAAAAAGTAAGCAAAATTTTTATCAGGCTGTGTACAAGAATAGAAGAATTCAGTTCTTTTGAGTCCTTACTTTATTTTCTGGTGATGAGGCAGCCTCTCAAATTCAGAAGCAAAACTCTGATCTGTACCCCTTTGAAGCCAGCCAAAGTCCAGCTCCTTCCATTAGAAACATATTCCTGCCTTAACTTCCACTTCAAGCCAGATGATGATTTAGAAATACAGTGGATTCCAAGCCAATGAAACTTCAAATTCAATTCTCAGACACATGGTGGCCTTTGCTCTCTCCAGGAAAGGTTACTAGTGTTCTTTTATTGTCTGACCTTGGTGATCTGAAGCAAAATGAGCAGAAACTAAGATGCCATCTGCAGAACTCAATATTTATTTTTCTCTATGCTCCTGGATGGTCGGGGAAGAATTCATGGGCTTGCAAACTTGAAATCTCTGTACAGTAGGCAGCAGAAACATTGGCAACTTACTCAGGGCACTTTTGCGATCATCGATCATCGCTTTGAGCTCAGCCCCAGATACATGTCCCAGGGGAAAGCCATGTGGGTTTTAACGCATGACTTATTCCCTTGCAAAGAAGTCACAACTTACCCAAAGATACTTGTTTACAGACAATGTAAATGAAATCTCCAGATTGATGACAGCTGGCCCAGGAAAGGCACCAACACCCTGGAAGCAAACCACTTGCACACTTTGAGATGAATACGCTTTTCTGACTACTCAGTAGTTGTTGTTGTTGTTGTTTTTAATTTCAATTTCAGGTCAATGAATTGTAATAGCATCAATACAAATATAAAGCAGTTGGAATGCTTGTGACAAAGTGGCTTTCCAGACCAGAAATAAAAGTTTTCTGAAAGTAGTAGTGCTCAGCAAGTTTAAGAGTAAATGTCAGTAACTTTTCTTTCTATAAAGACTATTTTTCTCTCCTTCCTACTTCAGTAGCTTCACTTGGAGGCACAATCCTGTTCTACATCAACCCAGGCTCCATCAGCATCCAGTATGCCCTGTCTAAAGCTTTGACACATTTGTCACAACAGCTAAGGTTGAGGAAAGGAGTTGAAACAATTTTACAAGGCTTGTTATGACTCACATGGTCCCTGTGTAGTCCGCTTAAGATCCTTTGTTCCCATCCTTCCAATAAAACATGAGCCCCAGCCGCTTCCCTTGCACAGTATGAGCCAGAAAGGCTGGAGCCTTTGAGCTCCGGCTCTAGTCTACAGATCATTAGAGCAGATGATATTGTTCTGTACATCAAGCCTTTCATGCCAACTTCTAAATGAGGGAGAAAGACTGCAGTGATGACAATGATCTATCACTGTACCCCTTCAAATAAAGATACCCCTTTTAATAAAGATACTTATTGTAATAAATTTAAAGAGAATTTTGAGGTCTTGGGACCAAGCAGAGAGGGGGATGGAGGTATAGCTGAGAAGGGAGAGGGTGACCAGAGAAAACAAGGTGGGGCATGGAATAAGGATAGTAAAAAAAAAAAAAAAAATACATATTTGGTTTCCTAGGCTTATCCTCCTGCTGCTCTGTCTCCCACTAAGATCTACAGATCTGCAGTTCTTTAGAAGTTGTCAGATAGCTCCAACTGTTTCCTAAAGTTTAAGTATCACAAACTGAGGGGCCCTGAGTTAAGATGGAAACATCTATGGTTGAATGTGTCTATAAAAAACAAGCAAATGACAACCTGTATTTTCAGAGGGTCTTTCTCTCACGGTTCAAGGAATTTTATAGATTTGATCGAATTATTCCTCTACAACATCTATGGCATCTGGGAAGAAAGGAGGGGATGGGGCAGTGGGTACTGAGGGGGTGAAGGTATAAATACTATAGTTACTTTTTGCCTAGGGAAAATACAACATGAAATGTTTATTAAAATGCCCTAAGTCAAGATTAAAAAAAAAAACTTTTTAGCCGTTCTACCCTTTTATTCAAACAAAAACTGATGTTGAACACTAACATAAAAAACAAAAACAAGCCCCTCCCCTAAAAAAAATCACTGCTTAACTGCCCTTGCTGAAACTGTCTCAAGACCCACTTGCCTAATCTTTTTCTCTACTACACCCTATCTTACAAATTTCCATAGAGCTCAAGATTAAAAAGAAAAGCACAGCTTTCCCAGGTGAGGCAAAAAAGAAACTTCCAACGTAGAACATGAACCACTCTCCCAAAGTCCACTCCAAACAGGCAATACAACCTCCCAAGAATGACAGAAAGCCAGCTTCTGTTTCTACATGGCAGGAATGCAAATCGGGTCTTCCAGAGACCATCATAATGTGTGACCCAGTAGATCATCTTCTTAACACATTCTCCTTTGGGGTAAAATTTTTACTGAAAAGCCTTTTAATGACTGAATGGTAGTACTACATTTGCCAACCACAAAATTATGACTCTGGTTATCCAAGGCATTCTGAGTAAGACTGACCTTATTGACATGACTTATTATTTCTGTCCCTTACATCATCATCAAAGACTCCAAGGACACCCCCATTTTTCCAAAGAGTATCTAAAAACACCATTTTTGGAATTTCAGATTTGACAAAAGGGAACCCTACCCTTACTCCCACCCTGACTGAAATGTTTGCCTCTTCTCTGGGTGCTAAAGCAGTGTTGGTAGTAGTAGCAAGTACATGTGTGCATTTAAGGAGATATGAACTAAAAATACGGTCTTGCAGGTCTGTTATGACCAAGCAGAACATGTCTTTCCGTGACAGCTTAGTGACGTGACAGACTGGAGCAGATCCCACATCCTTTCTTGGTGCCAAGGGAAGATTTGTGCCCTAGAATGAAAATGATGTGATAAAAATGTGTGAAATTCTGTGGGAAAACAATTCAAGTGTCCTCATGTATGTTTTTCTGTCTTATGTAATGGGATATTTAACCCTATCTGCCATGTCCTCTCTACCCAGAGTGCCCTCTAAATATGCACTTTAAGAAAAATACAGTGAGTCCCCTACATACAAATGAGTTCCACTGAGAACGCATTCACAAGTCCAATTTTTTTTTTTTTTTTTGCGGTACGCGGGCCTCTCACTGTTGTGGCCTCTCCCGTTGCAGAGCACAGGCTCCGGACGCGCAGGCTCAGCGGCCATGGCTCATGGACCCAGCCGCTCAGCGGCATGTGGGATCTTCCCGGACCGGGGCACGAACCTGTGTCCCCTGCATCGGCAGGCAAACTCTCAACCACTGTGCCACCAGGGAAGCCCCACAAGTCCAATTTGTTTGTGAGTCCAACGAAGTTAGTCTAGGTACCCAACTAACATAATCGGCTATGTAGTACTATACTCTAATAGGCTTATAATACTTTTCACACAAATAATACATAAAAAACAAACAAAAAATAATGAAAACATTTTTAATCTTACAGTACAGTACCATGAATAGTACAGTAGTCCAGTAAAAAAGCTGGCATACAGGGGCTGGCATCTAGTGAACAGGCAAGAAGAGTTACTGACTGGAGGAGAGGAGGAGGTGGGAGATGGTAGAGCTGAGGGATCCTCAGCAGTAGGAGACAGAGGGCGAGCTGCAATTTCACTTACGCCTGACATTGATGGCACAGGTTCTGGTTCCTTGCTGGAACCAGATGCATGTTCACACTTTGAAAGTTCTCACCTTGAAGGTTCGTATGTAGCGGACTTACAGTACACCAAAACATTAAGGGTGAAATTAGCTTATGTTCTTGTCTTTTGCTGTTCCTATCAGTACGAAAAAATAAAAATTCTTTGTTGATGATAATGCCTCACTTTTCCATGATTTTTGGTAAGAAACTCAAAACGCCTTGTAGTCTAAAGTCATGCTCTAACTTTGACTGGCATGTTATCACAGTGACATGAGAAAAGGACGTTAGTGTGGAGAAAGGAATGAAAAGGATGAAGAGGAGGTGAGTTTGAAAGGATCGGGTACCCAGTAATGTTACCACTGTGTCAGGGTGGCCTATCAACCAGTGGTTACAGGTCAGCAATCAAATGTTAGAAAAGGAGCCCATTATTCTCAACCTACCCATCTATAGGAAGAGAATTAGGGAGGTTAGGACATTTTCACAAATCACAGTCATTATAAAACAACACTTCTTTTCACAGTGTTGAAAAAAGTTTAGAGTATAGTACAAAGTTTTCACAGAACTTTGCAGGTTCCAGCTAGCATTTGTCCTACTGTTATTGACCTACTAATTTTTTTCTTCATTCTATTTCTGCTCCTCAAACCCACAGCAAGTCAATAATAGAACTGGCAACAGGTACATGAAAGGTGCTCAACCTCACTAATTATTAGAGAAATACAAATCAAAACTACAATAAGGTACCACCTCACACCAGTCAGAACGGCCATCATTAAAAAGTCCATAATAACAAATGCTGCAGAGGGTGTGGAGAAAAGGGAACCTTCCTACACTGTCAGTGGGAATATAAATTGGTGCAGCCACTACAGAAAACAGTATGGAGGTTCCTCCAAAAGCTAAAAACAGAGTTGTCATATGATCTTGCAATCCTGCTTCTGGGCATATATCCAGAGAAAACTATAAATCAAAAAGATACATGCACCCTAATGTTCATTGCAGCACTATTTATAATAGCCAAGACATGGAAACAACCCAAATGCCCATCAACAGATGAATGGATAAAGAAGACATGGTACATACGTATGATGGAATACTATTCGGCCATTAAAAAAGAATGAAATAATGCCATCTGCAGCAACATGGATGGACCTAGAGGTTATCATACTAAGTGAAGTAAGTCAGAAAGAGAAAGACAAATACCATATGATATCACTTATATGTGGAATCTAAAATATGACACCAATGAACTTATCTATGAAACAGAAACAGACTCACAGACATACGGAACAGGCTTGTGATTGCCAAAGGGGAAGAGAGATGAGGGAGGAATGGATTGGAAGTTTGGGGTTAGCAGATGCAAACTATTATAAATAGAATGGAAAAACAATAAGGTCCTACCGTATAGCACAGGGAACTATAGTCAATATCCTGTGATAAACCATAATGGAAAAGAATATGAAAAAGAATGTATGTATGTATATATATATATATATATATATATATCTGAATCACTTTGCTGTACAGTAGAAATTAATACATTGTAAATCAACTATACTTCAATAAAATAAATTTTAAAAAATAATAGAATCAGCATGAGAATTCATCCACTTATAGTTTTTTCTCTAGATCTTGAGGCCCTTGTCATTCTAACATTTGACTGACTCGTGGTCTCTAAGTAGGATAAGCAACACTGACACAGTGGGGACACTGCTTGACAATTATCAGCTCTGGTGGTCCATATGCTCTTATATATCTGACTTCCATTCTGCCCAAGACAAGAGGTTTGATTATGTCAGTGTATTAGTCAGTTTTAGTTTCCAGAGAAACAGAACCAATAGGATATATTATAATAATATAATAAATCTCTTTATATCTGCATCTATATGTGTATACATAATATACAGATGCAGATATAAAGAGATTTATTATAAGGAATTTGCTCAAGTGATTGCGAAGGCTGAGAAGTCCCAGGACCTGCCATCTGCAATCTGGAGACCCAGGAGAACCAGTGATATAATTCTGAGAATGAGAGGGCCAATGGTCTAAGTCCCAATCCAAGGACAGAAGATGGATGTTCCGGCTCAAACAACCAGGCAGAGAGAGCAAGTTCTCCTTTCCTCTGCCTTTTTGTTCTATTCAAGCCCTCAAAGGATTGGAGGATGCCCACTCACAGTGGGAAGAGCAATCTGCTTTACTCAGTCTACCAATTCAAATGCTAATCTCATCTAGTAAACCCTCACAGGCACAGAAATAATGTTTAGCTAAATATCTGGGCAGCCCATGATTCAGTCAAGTTGACCCATAAAATTAACCATCACAGTCAGTCTTTCACCATCCACAATGGCAGGTAGGTTATTGTCTTGCTTACACCCAGGCTATAAATGTTTGCATTTGGCACTACACCCTGGTCAAAGATTTGTGATGAAGCTAGCTGAGATGGTCTGACTTGATGCACATAGCAGTGTCAGGAAGAAAGAAAGATTGCGGGCCACTTTCCTCAAAAGGCCTGGCAGTTATTTTGAATTTCAATGGCTACTTTCTAAAATAACACCAGTGATCTAAATCAAAGAACTGGCAACGCATCTGCACCATAGGTCTTATGTAGTTTATATGATAGTGCATTTGAAATGGAACAATAAAACTTTGTGTGTCTGTGGCCATGAAAGATATTTAAGAGTGTTAAACAATATCACAGGGTCTATATCTTTAGATAGGGAAATTCCTTTTCAGCACAGATTATTCAATAGGTTGGTTTTCCAATGAAAAGTGAGAAGAGAGTACTGCAGGTGAACAGAGAAAAACACCAGTCACAGAGCACTGAGCGTCAGATCACAGACACAAAACAGACTTCAAGAAACTCACAAATACGGAGAAGCCATTCCAAGGACAATAAGTTGGTGATAGGCATTTTACAGAATGTATTAGAAGGAAGCAAAACTTTGGAAATGCAGTTAATTTAGACTTTAATAAAGTCTGAACTTCGAGAAATTCCCAACTATAAAATTAAGAAATTTCTTAATTAGGATTGAAAGCCATGATTCAAGGAAATTATTTTTATAAGACAGCATAGGGGAAAAAAATGGAATCCTATACAGAGAAAGAAGTCAGGACAGCAAAAACAGAACTAAATACCAGAATGGAGACATTTTCTTTATGTCCGCTGAGTTAAGCATTTTGCTGATTTTTAAAGAAGTAGAAACAGTAGATGATATAGAGTACTTATGGTTTGCACATCTGTATTCATGATTAAGCTAATCCTATGCTAAACAGAATGCAGTTTCCAGTTGATAATGCATGTTTAGTTATTCTCACACTTTTTATTTTCATTACAAATACTCAGGGTAAGGACCCTCTTTCTTCAAGTCCTTCCTTCTCAACCATCTTAACTTAATCTTCTTCCTGTGTCAGCCCATTAATGCCAGGGGGTTGATCTTTAACCCTCTTCTCACCTAAAATACACACAATGCTTCCGAGTTGTCTCAGTAACTCCCATGTTTGTTTCCCCAATGTGATAAGACACAGAGAAATACTGCTCAGATCCCCACTGAAGGTAAGACTTGCTGCTGCACAACTGCAGATACTGTGCCAGCAGACAATCACTAGGATATGCCTCAGCTACAGAGGGCCACCTCACCTGAGGAGCAGACCATCTTTGGTGACTGAGTGAAGTAAAAGTATAAAAGTCTAGCCTTTCCAACCCATTGCAAGACAACCCTGATGAATGATGTTTTCTCCAAAGCTCTCCACCGGATTGGCCAAAGCTTTGCCAGTCCTACATTAAAGTTTGACTTCTCTCTCTGCCCAGGGCTACTTAATCTTTACTAAATGTCTTGCACTCCAAATTTCATCTCAGTGTCTGCTTTCAGAAAAAGTAAACATAAATCCTCTTTGGAGACATTCATCTTCAACTCAGAGATCAATTATCATTGATAATTAATATGAACTAACAATAATAAAATACAGAGAATTTCATATGCCTTGGTCAAGAGGCTTCAGAAAAAACAAAACAGCATAAAAATAACAAAAAAAGATTTTAGAATTATTAATATAACTAATATATTTTAAGTATAATTAATATATTTTAAGTAAAAAATAATTGAAAGTATGAAAGTAAAAAATAATCTAAACTATCAAAAATGATCATATTTGGAAAAGAACTAAATAGAAAAAGAAGACTAAATCAATTGAAAAATTTTAAAAGCTCAATAAATAAATGACTCAGTAGCTTAGATATAGCTGAAGAGAGAAGTAGAGAACTAGAATATAAAAATGAAGAAACTAGACACTATAAAGTACAGAAAGGAAAAGGAAAACAAAAGAGAGAAGAAAAGAACTTCTAAAGGATACAGTGAGAAGGTCTAACAGATGTTTAATTCATGTTAGAGAAGGAAATTTTTTGCAATGGGAAAGTACTGTATTTACTGAGAACTTCATGAGACTTCCTCAAAGCTGATGAATAACAAGAATCCTCGAGACCTTCAAGATGGCGGAGGACTAAGACGTGCAGATCAACTTCCTCCCCACAAATACATCAGAAATACATCTACACATGGAACAACTCCTACAGAACACCTACTGAATGCTGGCAGAAGACCTCAGACTTCCCAAAAGGCAAGAAACTCCCCACATACCTGGGTAGGGCAAAAGAAAAAAGAATAAACAGAGACAAAAGAATAGGGACAGGATCTGCACCTCTGGGAGGGAGATGTGAAGGAGGAAAAGTTTCCACACACTAGGAAGCCTAGTGTCTTCACTGGCAGAGACGGAGGGTGGCAGGGAGGAAGCTTCAGAGCCTCAGAGGAGAGAGCAGCAATAGGGGTGCAGAGGGCAAAGCGGAGAGATTCCCACACAGAGGATCAGTACCGACCAGCACTCACCAGCCCGAGAGGCTTGTCTGCTCACCTGCTGGGTGGGGTGGGGACTGGGAGCTGAGGCTCGGGCTTCGGAGGTCAGATCCCAGGGAGAGGACTGGGGTTGGCTGTGTGAACACAGCCTGAAGGGGGCTAGTACGCCACAGCTAGCTGTGAGGGAGTCCGGGAAAAAGTGTGGACCTGCCTAAGAGGCAAGACACCACTGTTTCAGGGTGCGTGAGGAAAGGGGATTCAGAGCACTGCCTAAATGAGCTCCACAGACTGGGAGAGAGCTGCGGCTATCAGCATGGACACCAGAGATGGGCATGAAATGCTAAGGCTGCTGCTGCAGCCACCAAGAAGCCTCTGTGCAAGCACACGTCACTATCCACACCTCCTGTCCTGGGAGCCTGTGCATCCCACCACTGCCAGGGTCCCGTGATCCAGGGACAACTTCCCTGGGAGAACAAACTGCGCACCTCAGGCTGTTGCGAAGTAATGCTGGCCTCTGCTGCCTTACGCTCCTCACATTCCATACCCCTCCCTCCGCCCCCCTCCCACCCCCCCACCCCCCCTCCCCCGGCCTGAGTGAGCCAGAGTCCCTGAATCAGCTGCTACTTTAACCCCATCCTGTTTGGGCAGGAAACAGATGCCCTCATCTGCAACATACACGCAGAGGCAGGGCCAAATCCAAAGCTGAACCCCAGGAGCTGTGCGAACAAAGAAGAGAAAGGGAAATCTCTCCCAGCAGCCTCAGGAGCCGCTGATTAAATATCCACAGTCAACTTGATGTACCCTGCCTCTCTGGAAAACCTGAATAGACAATGAATCATCCCAAAATTGAGGTGTTGGACTTTGGAAGCAATGGTAGACTAGGGTTTTGCATTCTGCATCTAATTTGTTCCTGGTCTTATGTTTATCTTAGTTTAGTAATTACAGTTTATTATCATTGGTAGATTTGTTTATTGATTTGGTTGCTCTCTTGCTTTTTTTTTTATATAAAGATATATATATCTTTTTTCCTTTTTCTCTTTTTGTGAGTGTGTATGTTTATGCTTCTTTGTGTGATTTTGTCTGTAGAGCTTTGCTTTTACCATTTGTCCTAGGGTTCTGTCTGTCCGTTTTCTGTTTTTTTGGCATTTTTTAGTATACTTTTTAGCACTTGTTATCATTGGTGGATTTGTTTTTTGGGTTGGTTGCTCTCTTCTTTCTTTCTTTCTTTGCTTTTATTACTTTTAATTTTTTATTTTTAATAATTTTTCATATTTTAATAACTTTTATTTTATTTTATTTATTTATATTTTCCTTCTTTCTTCTTATCTCCCTTTTCTTCTGAGCCGTGTGGATGACAGGGTCTTCATGCTCCGGCTGGGTGTCAGGCCTGTGCCTCTGAGGTTGGAGAGCTGAGTTCAGGACACTGGTCAACCAGAGACCTCCAGGCTCAACATAATATGAAAAATCAAAAGCTCTCCCAGAGATATCCATCTCGACGCTAAGACCCGGCTCTACTCAACGACCAGCAAGCTCCAGTGCTGGACACCCTACGCCAAACAACTAGCAAGACAGGAACAAAACCCCAGCCTTCAGCAGAGAGGCTGCCTAAAATGATAATAAGGTCACAGACACTCCAGAACACACCACCAGACACGGTCCTGCCGACCAGAAAATCAAGCTCCAGCCTCACCCGGCAGAACACAGGCACCAATCCCCTCCACCAGGAAGCCTACACAGCTCACCGGACCAACCTTAGCAACTGGGGGCAGACACCAAAAACAAGGGAAACTACGAACTTGCAGCCTGTGAAAAGGAGACCCCAGACACAGTAATTTAAGCAAAATGAGAAGACAGAGAAACACACAGCAGATGAAGGAGGAAGGTAAAAACACAAGAGACCAAATAAATAAAGAGGAAAACGGCAGTTTACCTGAAAAAGAACTCAGAGTAATGATGGTAAAGATGATGCAAAATCTTGGAAATTGAATGGAAAAAATACAAGAAACATTTAACCAGGACCTAGAAGAACGAAAGAGCAAACAAATAATGACGAACAATACAATACATGAAATTTATAATTCTCTAGAAAGCATCAATAGCAGAATAACTGAGGCAGAAGAACGGAGAAGTGACCTGGAAGACAAAATAGTAGAAATAACTACTGCAGAGCAGAATAAAGAAAATCGAATGAAAATAATTCAGGACAGTATCAGAGACCTCTGGGACAACATTAAACACACCAACATTCGAATTATACGAGTCCCAGAAGAAGAAGAGAAAAAGGGAATGAGAAAATATTTGAAGACATTATAGTTGAAAACTTCCCTAATATGGGAAAGGAAATAGTCAATCAAGTCCAGAAAGTGCAGAGTCCCATACAGATAAATCCAAGGAGAAACATGCCAAGACACATATTAATCAAACTACCAAAAGTTAAATACAAAGAAAAAATATTAAAAGCAGCTAGGGAAAAATAACATACAAGGGAATCCCCATAAGGTTAACAGCTGATATTTCAGCAGAAACTGCAAGCCAGAAGGGAGTGGCAGGACATGTTTAAAGTGATGAAAGGGAAAAACCTACAACCAAGGTTACTCTACCCAGCAAGGATCTCATTCAGATTCGATGGAGAAATTAAAAACTTTACAGACAAACAAAAGCTGAGAGAATTCAGCACCACCAAACCAGCTTTACAACAAATGCTAAAGGAACTTCTCTAGGCAGGAAACACAAAAGAAGGAAAAGACCTACAATAATAAACCCAAAACAATTAAGAAAATGGTAATAGGAACATACATATTGATAATTACGTTAAATGTAAAAGGATTAAATGCTCCAACCAAAAGACACAGACTGGCTGAATGGATACAAAAACAAGACCCATATATATGCTGTCTGCAAGAGACCCACTTCAGACCTAGGGACACACACAGACTGAAAGTAAGGGGATGGAAAAAGATATTCCATGCAAATGGAAATCAAAAGAAAGCTGGAGTAGCAAGTCTCACATCAAACAAAATAGACTTTAAAATAAACACTATTATAAGAGACAAAGAAGGACACTACATTATGATCAAGGGATCAATCCAAGAAGATATAACTATTGTAAATATTGATGCACCCAACATAAGAGCACCTCAATACATAAGGCAAATACTATCAGCCATAAAAGGGGAAATCGACAGTAACACAAATCATAGTAGGGGACTTTAACATCCCACTTTCACCAATTGACAGATCATCCAAAATGAAAATAAATAAGGAAACACAAACTTTAAATGACACATTAAACAATATGGACTTAATTTATATTTATAAGACATTCCATCCAAAACCAACAGAATACACTTTCTTCTCAAGTGCTCATGGAACATTCTCCAGGAGAGACAATATCTTGGGTCACAAATCAAGCCTTGGTAAATTTAAGAATACCGAAATCATATCAAGTAACTTTTCTGACCCCAAGGCTATGAGACTAGATATCAATTACAGGAAAAAATCTGTAAAAAATACAAACACATGGAGGCTAAACAATACAATAGTTAATAACCAAGAGATCACTGAAGAAATCAAAGAGGAAATCAAAAAATACCTAGAAACAAATGACAATGAAAACATGACAACCTGAACCTAGGGGATGCAGCAAAAGCAGTTCTGAGAGGGAAGTTTATAGCAATACAATCCTACCTCAACAAGCAAGACACATTCCAAATAAACAACCTAACTTTACACCTAAAGCAATTAGAGAAAGAAGAACAAAAAAACCACAAAGTTAGCAGAAGGAAAGAAATCATAAAGATCAGATCAGAAATAAATGAAAAAGAAATGAAGGAAACAATAGCAAAGATCAATAAAACTGAAGCTGGTTCTTTGAGAAGAAAAACAGATAAACCATTAGCCAAACTCATCAAGAAAAAAAGGGAGAAGACTGAAATCAATAGAATTAAAAATGAAAAAGGAGAAGTAACCACTGACACTGCAGAGATACAAAGGATTATGAAAGATTACTACAAGCAACAATATGCTAATAAAATGCACAACCTGGAAGAAATGGACAAATTCGTAGAAAAGCACAACCTTCCAAGACTGAACCAGGAAGAAACAGAAAATATAAACAGACCAACCACAAGCACTGAAATTGAGAATGTTATTAAAAATCTTCGAACACACAAAAGCCCAGGACGAGAAGGTTTCACAGGTGACTTCTACCAAACAATTAGAGAAGAGCTAACACTTATCCTTCTCAAACTCTTCCAAAATACAGCAGAGGGAGAAACACTCCCAAACTCATTCTACAAGGTCACCATCACCCTGATACCAAAACCAGACAAAGATTTCACAAAGAAAGAAAACTATAGGCCAATATCACTGATGAACATAGATGCAAAAATCCTCAACAAAATACTAGCAAACAGAATCCAACAGCACATTAAAAGAATCATAAACCATGATCAAGTGGGGTTTATCCCAGGAATGCAAGGATTCTTCAGTATACGCAAATCAATCAATGTGATAAACCATATTAATAAACTGAAGGATAAAAACCATATCATCATCTCAACAGATGCAGAAAAACCTTTTGACAAAATTCAACACTGATTTATTATAAAAATCCTCCAGAAAGTAGGCATAGAGGGAACTTTCCTCAACATAATAAAGGCCATATATGACAAACCCACAGCCAACATCATCCTCAATAGTGAAAAACTGAAACCATTTCCACTAAGATCAGGAACAAGACAAGGTTGCCCACTCTCACCACTATTATTCAACATAGTTTTGGAAGTTTTAGCCACACCAATCAGAGAAGAAAAAGAAATAAAAGGAATCCAAATGGGAAAAGAAGTAAAGCTGTCACTGTTGGCAGATGACATGATTCTATACATAGAGAATCCTAAAGATGCTATCAGAAAACTACTAGAGCTAAACAATGAATTTGGTAAAGTAGCAGGATACAAAATTAATGCACAGAAATCTCTTGCATTCTTATATACTAATGATGAAACATCTGAAAGAGAAATTAAGGAAACACTCCCATTTACCACTGCAAGAAAAAGAATAAACTACCTAGGAATAAACCTACATAAGGAGACAAAAGACCTGTATGCAGAAAACTATAAGACACTGATGAAGGAAATTAAAGATGATACAAACAGATGGAGAAATATACCGTGTTCTTCAATTGGAAGAATCGACATTGTGAAAATGACTATACTACCCAAAGCATTCTACAGATTCAATGTAATCCCTAGCAAACTACCAATGGCATTTTTCACAGAACTAGAAAAAAAAATTCAAAATTCGTATGGAAACACAAAGACCCTGAATAGTCAAAGCAATCTTCAGAAAGAAAAACGTAGCTGGAGGAAAAAGGCTCCCAGATTTCAGACTCTACTACAAAGCTACAGTAATCAAGACAGTATGGTACTGGCACAAAAGCAGAAATATAGATCAATGGAACAGGACAGAAAGCCCAGATATAAACCCACGCATATATGGTCACCTTATTTTTCATAAAGGAGGCAAGAATATGCAATGGAGAAGAGACAGCCTCTTCAATAGTGGTGCTGGGAAAACTGGACAGCTACACGTAAAAGAATGAAATTAGAACTCTCCATAACACCATACACAAAAATAAACTCAAAATGGATTAAAGACCTAAATGTAAGCTCAGACACTATAAAACTCTTAGAGGAAAACATAGGCAGAACACTCTATGACATAAATCACAGCAAGATCCTTTTTGACCCACCTTCTAGATAAATGGAAATAAAACCAAAAATAAACAAATGGGACCTCATGAAACTTAAAAGCTTTTGCACAGCAAAGGAAACCATAAAGAAGATGAAAAGGCAACCCTCAGAATGGGAGAAAATATTTGCAAATGAAGCAACTGACAAAGGATTAATCTCCAAAATATACAGGCAGCTCATGCAGCTCAGTATCAAAAAAACAAATAACCCAATCCAAAATTGGGCAGAAGTCCTAAATAGACATTTCTCCAAAGAAGATATACAGATGGCCAACAAACACATGAAAGATGCACAACATCACTAATCATTAGAGAAAATAAAATCAAAACTACAATGAGGTATCACCTCAACTAGTCAGAATGGCCACCAACAAAAAGTCTACAAACAATAAATGCTGGAGAGGGTGTGGAGAAAAGGAAACCCTCCTGCATTGTTGGTGGGAATGTAAATTGATACAGCCACTATGGAGAACAGTATGGAGATTCCTTAAAATACTAAAAATAGAAATACCATATAACCCAGCAATCCCACTAGTGGGCATATGTCCTGAGAAGACCATAATTCAAAGAGTCATGTACCACAGTTTTCATTGCAGCCCTTTTACAATAGCCAGGATATGGAAGCAACCTAAGTGTCCATTGACAGATGAATGAATAAAGAAGATGTGGTACATATATACAATGGAATATTACTCAGCTTTAAAAAGAAATGAAATTGAGTTATTTGTAGTGAGGTGGATGGACCTAGAGTCTGTCATACAGAGTGAAGTAAGTCAGAAAGAGAAAAACAAATACTGTATGCTAACACATATATATGGAATCTAAAAAAAAAAAAAGGTTCAGAAGAACATAGGGGAAGGACAGGAATAAAGATACAGACATAGAGAATGGACTTGAGGACATGGGGATGGGGAATGGGAAGCTGGGACGAAGTGAGAGAGTGGCATGGACATATATACACTACCAAATGTAAAATAGATAGCTAGTGGGAAGCAGCTGCATAGCACAGGGAGATGAGCTCTGTGTTTTGTGACCACCTAGAGGGGTGGGATAGGGAGGGTGGGAGGGAGACGCAAGAGGGAGGAGATATGGGGATATATGTATATGTAGAGCTGATTCACTTTGTTATAAAGCAGAAACTAACACATCACTGTAAAGCAATTATACTCCAATAAAGATGTTAAAAAAAAAAAGAATCCTTGCTTTGAAATAGTACTGTGAATAACAACCAGGACATAATAAAAGAAATGCATACCTAGACTAATTGTTTTGGAATTGCTGGACCAAAGATAAATTTAAAATCCTAAAAGCAACCAGGGCGACTACAAATGAATGAATTACAAGACGGATAGCTTTTTTGTTAAATTAAAAATGGGAGCAGAGGAAAAATATAATGGAATAACATCTTTAAAGGACTCAGAGAAAAATCTAACAACCTACAGTTCTATATCCAGTGAAACTTCCTTTAAAAATGAGAGTGAAATAGAAATATTTCTTTCAAACAAACACTAAGAGAATTTAGCACTAATATGTTCTCAATAAAGACATTTTTTTCATCTTGACTGGATTATTTATTACAAAGAATACTTGTCTTTATCTGCTTTTCCCTGCATGCTCATTAAAGAACATTTCTAAAAGCTCTCCTTCAGTAAGAAGAATGGCATGAAATGCAAGAACTAATGAGAATTGAAAGAAAATTGTAAACATGTTAATAAATATTAACAAAAATAAGTGAATAAAATATGCATAATGTCTAATTTGTTTAATAAAGAGAAAACTGAAATACTAAAATACAGTATAGTACATAAAGTAAGTCAGGAGGGTGATTAGAGATAACAGTAAATTGCTTTTTCTGTTTGGGAGCAGGGCAAAGATATTAGTTTAGATTATACTAAGTATGTTGTTTTGATTTCTAGAGTAACTCCTAAAAGACTATATATAGAGTACGTAACATCCAAACATCCTTGTAGAAAGGCAAACATAAATGAGAACAATTCAATCCAGAAGTCTAAGAGACTACAGAAGAAGTATAAAAAAGTGAGAGAAATACAAAATAAAGTGTAAAAATTAATCCATATAAATCATTAATCATACTAAGTAAACTATGTTCTTCAATTAAAAGAATAAAATTGTCAGAGTACGGTTATAAAACTTGTAAGAGTTATGATAAAACATATGGATACAGAAATACTGAAACGTAAGTGATGGAAATAATCCCAAGAAAAAACTAACCAAAAGGCAATTGTGCAGTTGTATTATTATAAAATGAAATAAACTTTAAGGAAAAAAGCCTTGCTAATATGTAATGAAGAGAGTCACTCTATAACAATGTAAAGGTTCCTTTACTAGGAAGATACTAAAATTCTAAATATTTATGGATCTAATAACTTTAAAATATTTTAAGATAAGAACCAAAATTCATAAAATAAAAAGTAAAGATATAACAGAGAATATCAAAGAATTTAACCACTGGCTTTTTGAATGGCTTTTTGAAAGACAAAACTGACAAACCTTTAGCAAGAGATATGAAAAGAGAAGCACAGATAATAATATGAATGAAACAGAAGACACACTGAGTGATTCAGCAGACATTAGATAAATAATAGAATAATACAAACTAGTTTGTGCCGTTAAATATAAAAAATTAAACAACATAAACATACACCTACAAAAATATACTTCAAAGAAACTGACTCTAGAAGAAATAGAAGCTCAATTATCACATGAACAATTGAACATCTTCTCAAGATAAAACATTAGGCCTAGATTATTTTATGGAAATACTCTGCAAAATATTCAAGGAACAGATCATTTTAAGCTTTTACCAACTCTTCCATAAAACAGGAAAAGAGGGCACATTTCCCAAATTATTTTATTTTGCCAGTATATCTTTGATATCAAAACCAGATAAACAGGAAAAGTGTAAAAAGAAAATTGTAAGCCAATTCAATTATGACATGAATGCAAAAGTAACTCAACAAAATGTTAAGTACAAAAAACATAATACATACATCATGACCAATTTGAATTTACTCAAGTAATGAATGGTTGTTTCAACATTATAAAATCAATTATTCAAATTCACTATGCTTCCTTACTATTAGAGTTGGCTATAAATCTTGCTTTGACTAATAAAAGTCAAAATGACACGTGACATTTCTAGGCAGAAGTGTTTAGTTGCCATCTTAAACACTCCAAAGCTATCTTCTGCCATATTAAGCATGGAATCATGAGTTGATATGAAGATACAACATTGAGCCATTTCATTAAAGACAGCTTCTCTGGTTAGTTTTGCAAACCTGCAACAGATTTTTCATAAGAGACAACTATACTTTTTGTGGCGCTAAATCATTGTTTTCAGAGTTGCCACTAGCATAGCCTAGTCCAATCAGACTGCTCTAGCAATAACAACTAATATAGCACAGAATTGGCTCAGAGAAAGACAAATGGACCAATGAAACAAAACAGAGTGCCAGAAACAGATCCACTTGACAGCTATGTGCAATAAAGTCACTGCAAATGCTGAATTAGCAAATACTGAACCATTGCTTCTAGGGGAAATACAGAGTTAAGTTCCTGCAAGCCTCTAAGCACATTTTAACCAACCCATCAATATATAATCTTGTTTTATGTGTTTATGTTTAAAGACCTCTTATTTAATATATATTGTCGATTCAATAACATTGAACTCATGGCCAGCAGTGTTATGATCCATGCCTGAACAAATCTTATCTAACACACCTATTTTCTGTGTAAGGCACATCACAACCTTCTTGCAATTAGGAACACAAGACAGCACTTCAGTACTACACTTGGGCCCATTTTAAACAGTAAAGTCACAGACAGAAAACACAAAAATGTGAAAGACATGGCACTAAATAGACTGCATAAAGGACACTTGTAAATATTATGAGAGCTGGAACAAGGAGGCAGAGCATCGCCTTGTCGGATCTCAGCTGGGAACATGCATGTCAGGTGACTCAAATTTTTCACAGCTCTGCACATGTTTGCAAATGACAAAGAAAACACCACTAGTATTGATTTTGAGGTTACAAACAAGTTTTAGCAACTAGGTAAATTTTCAAATATGGAAGCTTTGAATAATGAGAATCAAGCAATGCACTCACACACACATACTTTTGCATGTATTAAATATTCAATAATATTTTAATAGGAAGGAAAAAATATGCCTTGTACTTTTGTAGCTCAAAGGTATGACTGGGTCAAAAGCATACACCCATATGATAAAAAGGCCTTAATCTCCCGCACCCATTAAACCTCCTACTCAAGTATCTCACAGTGATTTCTAGAAAATGCTGCCTTCCAAGGCTCTCTTTGAGCCCTAGTCAGCCTGCTGTACTGGCACCATCTCTTGGAGGTTGCTGTGCTCCCACTGGTCCACATGTGCTGCTTTCAAAAACTTTCAGGGAAGCTTCACCACCTCTACCATCCAACATGAGCAAGCCAATGGCCATGGCTAGTGGATTGTTTCTGGTTTCACCCAGAATCATCTCATCCTGTGGGAGATGATGGGTATCTTGCACAGGCAGAGGGAAGGGTCTTCTCCACAACTGCATTCTAAACTTGGTTGCTTGGCCTCCTAAAGCTGTCCCGGAGACCAGAGTCTTAGAAAATCTCTACTAAATAGGCACTTGATCTACTGCCTCTAACACTCTCTATTGTGCTGAAAATTAATCCAAAGAATTCAGTGGGGGATTGACTTCCTCTTTCCCATCTCCAGGCCCCCGCCTCTACCAAATTCATCTCTCCTCCTCATTTCTACAATTGAACATGTAAAGAGAGATGACAAGTAAAAGAAGATACAGGGAGAAAGAAGGTAGGTTATAATCCACACCTGGCAGCTGACAGCCTTGCTAGCATTCACTGGAGGAAATCTCAGCTTTATTACCTACCAAAAAATTTTGTGGGTGGGATTTCCTTGAAAACTCCTAATTAAAAACCTTCTTTTGCTCACAATGTTGAAATAAATTGGAAATAAATTGATCATATGTTTCCCATTTTCTTTTCCCACAGCTGAGTGAATATGAAAGTTCTATAACTCAAAATGTGAAAAGAGAAAATACATTTTTCTTGAAAGACAGAAACCCTGATGATTGCCTGATGAACAGATCTCATCAAAGATTTTCACTATTTAAGCTGAAATTTGAATATATATTTGAACATCAGCCTTAACTCTCAACAAAGAAACAGGTTTAGTGCTACTTCCAAGGGAACAAGGGTCCTTAACATACTAAATATTTACCTTAAATCTAATTAGAGGTTTTTATAAGAGTGTCACTTAATTTTGTGCCTCCCTTCAATTCTGAACTGCACGAACTGAATAAATGTGATCATCTCTTCTGAAAGCAGCTATCATACCCCCATAATATATGTATCTTTCTTCTACCTGAGAGTCAATCACAATAATAGTACTTTAATAAGGGTATATGCAAATCAGATAATCACGATCATGATAAATTTTAACTACTCTTGAACTTACGGCAACTTAGCTAAGTGTGTGGAATGTGATTAATGGTTATACCTAGAATTTAAATATTTTACTTTTTTTCTAAGCTTTGTGCATTAAATCCAGATGCTCAATCTTCTCCATGTGATTGAAATATAATTATTTAGAATTGATGGTAGGACAAATTCTATCATTTGGAGTTGTCCTTATAACAAATTTTTTTATTATAAAATACCTCTGTGTTTTATAATGATCTCTTGGCTTTCATTCTTAGATCTCTCTTCAAATTCTAGTTTCTTTTCTCTCAGCTTCTCTGAACTTTTCAGATTTTAAGGTCCTAAATGTCTTACAAATGCAACAATGAAACAGCATGGATAACTAGCTAAAATTGTGTTTCAAGGAAAAGCAAATCAAATTTTTATTGTTTTTTCCCCTAGTCAAAGAAAAAAATTATTTCCTTGAATTAATATATGTCTAGTTTGTCTTTCATGCCATATTTAATGGCAAGCCTCCAGAATATGTTTCAAAATCTTAAGCTAAAGATTCCTGAGAACCCCTTATAAAGTAAGAATTGAAGTTTAATATCCAAGGATAATGCATGTATATTCTCAGCCCTTCAGCAATAACAGTGAGATGCCATTATTCTAAGATGTATATATTCTGAAACTTAGATAAATTTGGTATTATGAATGTAACTTCAAGAGTATAATATACTTAGTTTCACTAATTGACATTTCCTTTCAAAATATTCTAATTCCTATGCCCATCTTCCTTTTTAAACCCACAACTCCTTTAGTAAGTCCCAGATTACTCTTTGAAGAATTTCTAGTCTACTTTTTGCTCTTCCTAACAGCGTAACTAAGGGTACATTTGCTTGTGGCTAAAACCACAATGGACTCAAAGTTCTAAACATGACTCTACAATTCCTCTTAATTTATTTTATCCTAATGTCACCATTGTTTATTTACCATCCTGTTAGAGTGTGCATAATTTTTTAATTGTCTTAAATCCTTTTTGGAATAAGACAAAAGAAAAAGACAGGCACACATATACAAAAGCCTATTTATAACTCTGATTAGGTCTGATTTCCCTTTGGTTGCAATGGAGATATTAATATTTATTCATTAATTATTTGGCCAATTAGTCATCGCCTACTATAGACTAGACATGGCAATATAAAAATGAAGAACCTCATTTCTGTCAGTGAAGCACTTAACAGCCCAGAAATGTAAAATAGATGCCTAAACGAATATAGTTAATGAGATGTTACAGTTGTTACAATTAAAATACTCATAGATACAACTGGGCACAAAAGACTGAGTGACCAATTCCCCTGGGGTGGGGTTTTAGGGTAAAGAAAGGGAATCTAGAAGGAAGTGTTTAGGACAGGCTGTGTGGAAGAAGTTACAATCCTGGAGAATTCTGGGAAATGCAGAGCAATCTCTTATGACCGGAGCTTGTTAGGCAAAAGGGTATTTTTTTTTTTTTTTACATCTTTATTGGAGTATAATTGCTTCACAATGGTGTGTTAGTTTCTGCTTTACAACAAAGTGAATCAGTTATACATATACATATGTTCCCATATCTCTTCCCTCTTGTGTCTCCCTCCCACCCTCCCTATCCCACCCCTCTAGGTGGTCACAAAGCACCGAGCTGATCCCCCTATGCTATGCGGCTGCTTCCCACTAGCTATCTACCTTACGTTTGGTAGTGTATATATGTCCATGCCTCTCTCTCGCTTTGTCACAGCTTAACCTTCCCCCTCCCCATATCCTCAAGTCCATTCTCTAGTAGGTCTGTGTCTTTATTCCTGTCTTACCCCTACGTTCTTCATGACATTTTTTTTTCTTAAATTCCATAGATATGTGTTAGCATATGGTATTTGTCTTTCTCTTTCTGACTTACTTCACTCTGTATGACAGACTCTAGGTCTATCCACCTCATTACAAACAGCTCAATTTCGTTTCTTTTTATGGCTGAGTTGAAAGAAAAAGCTGGGAGAGGATTGAGATCATGGCAGGCCCCACCTGACACAACCAGAGTTTGAAATCTATCCCACGGGCAGAAGGGAGCCATGGAAAGAAGCAAGGGAGTAATATGACCAAGTAGTTCTGTATAAGGAGCATTCAGTATCCAAAAGGACTAGATAAAGGCAGAAAGAGAAGTTTGAAAACTATTGCAAGAGTCCTGACAAAAGATTTGGCTCCTTCCTCTTGAGGATATGGTGAGAATAAAGTGGTTACTATTAAGAAAGTATCTTAATTCCCTCTGAAAGTAGAAAGTGGTGCAGGATGAAAAATATCATATCAGAAAAGAGTCACTCTAGACCTTCTGATGCATTTTCTACATTTGAGCACAGTAATAAAATTTCTGGAGGCCTTGACTGCCCCAGTTGAGACATGACCAGTGCTTAATTGGGGACTAAGATATGGAGTGGTAAGAGGGAGCACTGGAAACAATTTGCTCATAACTCTCCCCCACAGAAACTCAAAGTCTTAATTGTGCATGTGCTGCAAATATGCTCTTTGAAAAGGTCTAAAAGGAACAACTAAAAGACATTAAAAACAGATATTGTGTTCATCCAAACATTTCTCTGAGTGTGCCCAGGCCTCAAGAGTGTTGCTTGCATCCTTGGGAGTTTAGAAGGACATCACATCATCAGCATGATGAAACAATTTCACTGAAGGAGGGCATAAAGGTCATCAGTACTTGTTTTTATCCAAGTACCCCGATTCATTGGAATTTGGAACTTTCTGATTCTCAGAACCCCAATGGCAAAATCATAGCTGCTGTTGGTATTCTCTTGTCCCTAAGATTTTTCAATTCTCCTTTTATTAAACCAGCAGATGAAGCAATAGAATATATAGTCATTTTGGCCTAAAACAAAGGAGGGAAAAGCCAAAAAGTAATTTTTCTGTTCTTGGATAGACTGCGGGCAACAGAATCAGCCCAGAAAATAGTGAGAAGCACAACAGAAGAGATTTTGTTCTCAGTGACACTGTTTTACTTCAAATCTTAACACTAATTTCTCTGTGGTCTATTTTTGCTCAGTTGCCTTGTGTCCACTATCTGTGATAGCATATAGATGTGCCAATGCAAATTTATTAACTCACAAAATATTCTACGGAGTATGAAAATGCAGATCAGCCCTGATATAAATCAGGTATGGCAGCAGGCAATAACATACCCAATCTGTGAGGTGTGTATTATCTTCCTTAAGAGAAAGATTATACTCAAGGAAGATTATTTATAGTTTCCTTTTGAATTATGTTTGAAAATATTCATAAGGCCAAATTAAACTTGGATAGGTGATTCAGTGGTTTTCTTTTCCACAGATATGCACTGCCTTAGTTCACAAAGTTGGCTGTATACTGTCAGGCAATTAAACCCAACAAATAAATACATAACCACTCATTGTTTTGAAGACCAAGTCTAGCTGAGCTACACTTGGTCTCCAACCCAGGATTATCTGATATGTGAAGATCAAGATCTTATAATGAGAAGGTTTTGTAAAGTTCTTCCATACATCACCTGTAAAGATGTTAAATGAACCCAACAACCTTATTTTTGGTACCAAGACTTCAGAAATAGCAGCATAAAAGCATTAAGGTATAAGAAAAAGAGTATCTATTATAGTTGGTAATAGTCCAAAATTAGAAATAATCTAAATATCCTTCTATAGAAAAGTGTATATGTATGTGTGTGTATATATATATGTATATATATATATGTGTGTGTGTGTGTATATATATATATATATATTACGTATTATCTATATGCATAAGTCTGGAAAGATGTCAATGACATAGTCCAAAGTAAATAAAAGCAAGTTATACAACAATAAGGGCAGATTAATCCCATTTTTTGTTAAGGAAAAAAAAACTATTAGTACTGGTTAACTCTAGTGGTGGATGTATGGAACTTCAGGTTTTTATTGACTACTTTATAAACTTCTATATTGTTTGATTTTAAAACAAGAAAGTACAATTTTTATAATTTAAAAAATAGCTATCAAATTCATCTTCCTGCCTCTAAGAAATATATCTCCTGAACACAAAATCTCCTTGGTACCTTTCAGCCATTTTGGATTAATTTAGCTCTGGGAATTCCAGCCAATACAAATCAGAATTTCTAAGGACACTCAAGGGATATGACCTCACATGACCAGGACTTTAAAAATAATTTGCATAAATCTCTGTAGACTAAAGATATTAACTTTCACACAGTTCTAGTGGAAAACAAAGTCAATAGAATTTTAAGATCTTCCTTAGACATGGTTGGATATCCCTTCCTAAATCTTTCTACCAGCTCCCACTCTCCCTCTTTTATAAATGGATAAACTGGAATGCAGAACAGACTGTAACTTCTGTAGGAGATGGGCAGTGAGTGCTGGTAATTACAAACATAACACTCAGAAATGACCCAGTATCTTTAGACATCTTATCATAAGAATATCATTTTTAAAAGCAAATATTTTCTCCAGTGTGTGTGTGTATGTATGTATGTGTGTGTGTGTGTGTATATATATATATATATATATATATATATATATATATATCTCAAAAGCTGAAAGAATTTTTCTCAGTTTCACAGCCAGCTGGATTTGCCTAAGCTGTTGACTAAAAAATAACCTTGGAATTATAAAAAGCTTCACCTATAGGTAATGAGAGATTAATTCACGTACCTCATAATGTTTAGGTGTATCAATGAAGAACATTTTAATTCACTTCTAAGTGAGAATATCTGCAAGGATTAAACATTATCCAGACGCAAAGAAGCCATTTTACCCTATTTCTCATATTACAAAATGAAAATTAAGGAATTATAGAACTTTTTTTCAAAATCTTATAAATCAGTACATGTCAAGAAATTAGTCTTACTGCTCTCTATTTCAAAATCATCTTTGTTGGAGTCATAAATGCTCTTGTTCTAAGTAAGAATCCTTAATTTATTTTGAAAGTAGGAACACTCAGAGTAAAGAAAAGGAAAGAAAAGTACCTAGCGCTAAGAAATCTGTAATACATTGGAACTAGCTAGCACTCCTACAAGAGATTGTGAAATAAACCCTCAATATTATGTTCCTCCTGCCCCATCACATTTTAATAATTTTTTGTCTTTTTAAGACTATACCAATCATACAATAAGGTTTTCAAGTGTCAAAAGCTTAGCAATCGGGAATTCCCTGGTGACACAGTGGTTAAGAAACTGCCTGCCAATGCAGGGGACATGGATTCAAGCCCTGGTCCGGGAAGATCCCACATGCCGCGGAGCAACTAAGCCCGTGCGCCACAACTACTGAGCCTACGCTCTAGAGCCTGCTCGCCACAACTACTGAAGCCCGTGCACCTAGAGCCCGTGCTCCACAACAAGAGAAGCCACCGCAATGAGAAGGCTGCGCACCGTAACAGAGTAGCCCCCGCTCACCACAAATAGAGAAAGCCCGTGCGCAGCAACAAGGACCCAATACAGCCAAAAATAAAAATAAATAACTAAATTTAAAAGAATAAATAAAGCTTAGCAATCACCAAATGTTTTACAGACCCAGATTTCCCTTATGCCTGTAGTAAGTGCAAGGGGTACATTACATTCTTTCCTAAATAGCTTACTATAAATTGTCTTGGAGACCTGTCAGTCTGGATATTTGCTGAGACATATTTAAATAATCTCTGATTTGAGACCTACCATCTTGAAATTAAGAGTCAATTCTAAGTCAGAAGTCAGAGGTCATCTCTGGAACAGACACATATACCCATTTTTAAAGGAGTTAATGTGAAGAAAATCAGTTCCATTTATGAAGTGTGTAAGTCCACAAATCAGTGAATCGCTATTGATTGGTAACTTAAGGAGAAGCATCATTTCATACTGAAAACACTAATAGAGTGGGGTATTACTAGAAATCAAGGACGAAAAGAGTTTCTAGGAAACAACCAAGTTCAACTCTTTTGCTTTATAGATGAGGAAACTGAAGGCCAGGATGTATTTGATTTAACTTTTTAGAGCTCTACGAAATGGTTTTTCATAAATATAGAGATATCTTTCAATGTTATGTTTTTGACATTTTTCTGGAAATTTAACTTTCTTTATAATTAGAATCAATTATGCTAGCAAAAAAACTCAATACATGAGCCCTGAAGTCTTCTCATTACATCTTCAACATATTGGGCTACCAGAAGGCTTAGAAATTTAGGTCTAAAACTCTCCAGGACTGGAGAAAAAAATTTAAATCAAATGCTTATGTTTATTAAAACCATCAGTGCATATGAGGTAATCTGGTAGGAGTAAATAGAGTATAAAGCAAGCCAAGCTTCAGATCACAACCTCCAAAATTTTTTGACCGTTTAATTCATCAATTTAAAAAAAATGAGGATGCACCATCAATACATTACATTTACTTACTTTAAAATTATATTCAATAGTTCATCTTGAGCTAATTACTTAACTTCTCTGGACTTCAGTACTTATAGGATTATAGTAAGAAATAACCTAACATAGACTTAGTATATAGTAAGACTCCAATAAATACTATTCACACACACACACACACACACACACACACACACACACACACACACACATAATATACATGTATACCATATGGATACTTCTCTAATGTAATATTTACATAATAAAACCCACATAAGATAAAAATTTGAAAAAAGATAAGCTAAAAATTAAATATAAACAGAATATTTTATATATTATTTTCACACTCCAATAGATTATCCTGTAGAAGCCACTGAATATATTCAATCCAATTTGGAAACCACTCTTCCAGAGAACTATTTTGAGAGGCAAGCTAATAAAAGAAGACCAAGAGTAGGTGGTATGCTGGAGTTGCCTTGAACCAGTTGAAGACAAAATTATTCACATCTCTTCTCAGTTCTGCATTCAGTGATTTTACTT